>NW_027361958.1:0-482311 GCF_039654945.1 Dendrobates tinctorius
ACCGCTGGTTTTTGATAGTTTGGGCCCTATTGAATAATGAATGTTTTGAATTTTGTCCAAAAGTAAAGTAGTTGCAAACTCATCCTTTTAGAAACTTGTTTGGGCTGTTGAGAGGAGTAAAAAACCATCAAAAATTTCAATCCTGCATGATTCTACCAAGAAATGTGATTCTTCATTCAAAACCTGATTTTTTGCTATTGGGCTCTATTGAATAATGAATGTTTTGAATTTTCTCCAAAAGTAAAGTAGTTGCAAACTCATGCTTTTAGAAACTTGTTTGGGCTCATGAGAGGAGTAGAAAAACATCAAAAATTTCAGTCCTGCATGATTCTACCAAGAAATGTGTTTTCATTGAAACCGCTGGTTTTTGATAGTTTGGGCCCTATTGAATAATGAATGTTTTGAATTTTCTCCAAAAGTAAAGTAGTTGCAAACTCATCCTTTTAGAAACTTGTTTGGGCTGTTGAGAGGAGTAAAAAACCATCAAAAATTTCAATCCTGCATGCTTCTACCAAGAATTGTGATTCTTCATTCAAAACCTGATTTTTGCTATTGGGCTCTATTGAATAATGAATGTTTTGAATTTTCTCCAAAAGTAAAGTAGTTGCAAACTCATGCTTTTAGAGACTTGTTTGGGCTCATGAGAGGAGTAGAAAAACATCAAAAATTTCAGTCCTGCATGATTCTACCAAGAAATGTGTGTTCATTCAAACCGCTGGTTTTTGATAGTTTGGGCCCTATTGAATAATGAATGTTTTGAATTTTCTCCAAAAGTAAAGTAGTTGCAAACTCATCCTTTTAGAAACTTGTTTGGGCTGTTGAGAGGAGTAAAAAACCATCAAAAATTTCAATCCTGCATGATTCTACCAAGAAATGTGATTCTTCATTCAAAACCTGATTTTTGCTATTGGGCTCTATTGAAAAGTGAATGTTTTGAATTTTCTCCAAAAGTAAAGTAGTTGCAAACTCATGCTTTTAGAGACTTGTTTGGGCTCATGAGAGGAGTAGAAAAACATCAAAAATTTCAGTCCTGCATGATTCTACCAAGAAATGTGTGTTCATTGAAACCGCTGGTTTTTGATAGTTTGGGCCCTATTGAATAATGAATGTTTTGAATTTTCTCCAAAAGTAAAGTAGTTGCAAACTCATCCTTTTAGAAACTTGTTTGGGCTGTTGAGAGGAGTAAAAAACCATCAAAAATTTCAATCCTGCATGATTTTACCAAGAAATGTGATTCTTCATTTAAAACCTGATTTTTGCTATTGGGCTCTATTGAATAATGAATGTTTTGAATTTTCTCCAAAAGTAAAGTAGTTGCAAACTCATGCTTTTAGAGACTTGTTTGGGCTCATGAGAGGAGTAGAAAAACATCAAAAATTTCAGTCCTGCATGATTCTACCAAGAAATGTGTGTTCATTGAAACCGCTGGTTTTTGATAGTTTGGGCCCTATTGAATAATGAATGTTTTGAATTTTCTCCAAAAGTAAAGTAGTTGCAAACTCATCCTTTTAGAAACTTGTTTGGGCTGTTGAGAGGAGTAAAAAACCATCAAAAATTTCAATCCTGCATGATTCTACCAAGAAATGTGATTCTTCATTCAAAACCTGATTTTTGCTATTGGGCTCTATTGAATAATGAATGTTTTGAATTTTCTCCAAAAGTAAAGTAGTTGCAAACTCATGCTTTTAGAGACTTGTTTGGGCTCATGAGAGGAGTAGAAAAATATCAAAAATTTCAGTCCTGCATGATTCTACCAAGAAATGTGTGTTCATTGAAACCGCTGGTTTTTGATAGTTTGGGCCCTATTGAATAATGAATGTTTTGAATTTTCTCCAAAAGTAAAGTAGTTGCAAACTCATCCTTTTAGAAACTTGTTTGGGCTGTTGAGAGGAGTAAAAAACCATCAAAAATTTCAATCCTGCATGATTTTACCAAGAAATGTGATTCTTCATTCAAAACCTGATTTTTGCTATTGGGCTCTATTGAATAATGAATGTTTTGAATTTTCTCCAAAAGTAAAGTAGTTGCAAACTCATGCTTTTAGAGACTTGTTTGGGCTCATGAGAGGAGTAGAAAAACATCAAAAATTTCAGTCCTGCATGATTCTACCAAGAAATGTGTGTTCATTGAAACCGCTGGTTTTTGATAGTTTGGGCCCTATTGAATAATGAATGTTTTGAATTTTCTCCAAAAGTAAAGTAGTTGCAAACTCATCCTTTTAGAAACTTGTTTGGGCTGTTGAGAGGAGTAAAAAACCATCAAAAATTTCAATCCTGCATGATTCTACCAAGAAATGTGATTCTTCATTCAAAACCTGATTTTTGCTATTGGGCTCTATTGAATAATGAATGTTTTGAATTTTCTCCAAAAGTAAAGTAGTTGCAAACTTATGCTTTTAGAAACTTGTTTGGGCTCATGAGAGGAGTAGAAAAACATCAAAAATTTGAGTCCTGCATGATTCTACCAAGAAATGTGTGTTCATTGAAACCG
The DNA here is from genome assembly GCF_039654945.1 of Dendrobates tinctorius. NCBI lineage: Eukaryota > Metazoa > Chordata > Amphibia > Anura > Dendrobatidae > Dendrobates > Dendrobates tinctorius. The sequence continues at coordinate 2,491 of NW_027361958.1, forward strand.
CTGGTTTTTGATAGTTTGGGCCCTATTGAATAATGAATGTTTTGAATTTTCTCCAAAAGTAAAGCAGTTGCAAACTCATCCTTTTAGAAACTTGTTTGGGCTGTAGAGAGGAGTAAAAAACCATCAAAAATTTCAATCCTGCATGATTCTACCAAGAAATGTGATTCTTCATTCAAAACCTGATTTTTGCTATTGGGCTCTATTGAATAATGAATGTTTTGAATTTTCTCCAAAAGTAAAGTAGTTGCAAACTCATGCTTTTAGAGACTTGTTTGGGCTCATGAGAGGAGTAGAAAAACATCAAAAACTTCAGTCCTGCATGATTCTACCAAGAAATGTGTGTTCATTGAAACCGCTGGTTTTTGATAGTTTGGGCCCTATTGAATAATGAATGTTTTGAATTTTCTCCAAAAGTAAAGTAGTTGCAAACTCATCCTTTTAGAAACTTGTTTGGGCTGTTGAGAGGAGTAAAAAACCATCAAAAATTTCAATCCTGCATGATTCTACCAAGAAATGTGATTCTTCATTCAAAACCTGATTTTTGCTATTGGGCTCTATTGAAAAGTGAATGTTTTGAATTTTCTCCAAAAGTAAAGTAGTTGCAAACTCATGCTTTTAGAGACTTGTTTGGGCTCATGAGAGGAGTAGAAAAACATCAAAAATTTCAGTCCTGCATGATTCTACCAAGAAATGTGTGTTCATTGAAACCGCTGGTTTTTGATAGTTTGGGCCCTATTGAATAATGAATGTTTTGAACTTTCTCCAAAAGTAAAGTAGTTGCAAACTCATCCTTTTAGAAACTTGTTTGGGCTGTTGAGAGGAGTAAAAAACCATCAAAAATTTCAATGCAGCATGATTCTACCAAGAAATGTGATTCTTCATTCAAAACCTGATTTTTGCTATTGGGCTCTATTGAATAATGAATGTTTTGAATTTTCTCCAAAAGTAAAGTAGTTGCAAACTCATGCTTTTAGAGACTTGTTTGGGCTCATGAGAGGAGTAGAAAAACATCAAAAATTTCAGTCCTGCATGATTCTACCAAGAAATGTGTGTTCATTGAAACCGCTGGTTTTTGATAGTTTGGGCCCTATTGAATAATGAATGTTTTGAATTTTCTCCAAAAGTAAAGTAGTTGCAAACTCATCCTTTTAGAAACTTGTTTGGGCTGTTGAGAGGAGTAAAAAACCATCAAAAATTTCAATGCAGCATGATTCTACCAAGAAATGTGATTCTTCATTCAAAACCTGATTTTTGCTATTGGGCTCTATTGAATAATGAATGTTTTGAATTTTCTCCAAAAGTAAAGTAGTTGCAAACTCATGCTTTTAGAAACTTGTTTGGGCTCATGAGAGGAGTAGAAAAACATCAAAAATTTGAGTCCTGCATGATTCTACCAAGAAATGTGTGTTCATTCAAACCGCTGGTTTTTGATAGTTTGGGCCCTAATGAATAATGAATGTTTTGAATTTTATCCAAAAGTAAAGCAGTTGCAAACTCATCCTTTTAGAAACTTGTTTGGGCTGTTGAGAGGAGTAAAAAACCATCAAAAATTTCAATCCTGCATGATTCTACCAAGAAATGTGATTCTTCATTCAAAACGCTGGTTTTTGCTATTGAGCTCTATTGAATAATAAATGTTTTGAATTTTCTCCAAAAGTAAAGTCGTTGCAAACTCATCCTTTTAGAGACTTGTTTGGGCTCATGAGAGGAGTAGAAAAACATCAAAAATTTCAGTCCTGCATGATTCTACCAAGAAATGTGTGTTCATTGAAACCGCTGGTTTTTGATAGTTTGGGCCCTATTGAATAATGAATGTTTTGAATTTTCTCCAAAAGTAAAGTAGTTGCAAACTCATCCTTTTAGAAACTTGTTTAGGCTGTTGAGAGGAGTAAAAAACCATCAAAAATTTCAATCCTGCATGATTCTACCAAGAAATGTGATTCTTCATTCAAAACCTGATTTTTGCTATTGGGCTCTAATAATGAATGTTTTGAATTTTCTCCAAAAGTAAAGTAGTTGCAAACTCATGCTTTTAGAGACTTGTTTGGGCTCATGAGAGGAGTAGAAAAACATCAAAAATTTCAGTCCTGCATGATTCTACCAAGAAATGTGTGTTCATTGAAACCGCTGGTTTTTGATAGTTTGGGCCCTATTGAATAATGAATGTTTTGAATTTTCTCCAAAAGTAAAGTAGTTGCAAACTCATCCTTTTAGAAACTTGTTTGGGCTGTTGAGAGGAGTAAAAAACCATCAAAAATTTCAATCCTGCATGATTTTACCAAGAAATGTGATTCTTCCTTCAAAACCTGATTTTTGCTATTGGGCTCTATTGAATAGTGAATGTTTTGAATTTTCTCCAAAAGTAATGTAGTTGCAAACTCATGCTTTTAGAAACTTGTTTGGGCTCATGAGAGGAGTAGAAAAACATCAAAAATTTCAGTCCTGCATGATTCTACCAAGAAATGTGATTCTTCATTCAAAACCTGATTTTTGCTATTGGGCTCTATTGAATAATGAATGTTTTGAATTTTCTCCAAAAGTAGTTGCAAACTCAGGCTTTTAGAGACTTGTTTGGGCTCATGAGAGGAGTAGAAAAACATCAAAAATTTCAGTCCTGCATGATTCTACCAAGAAATGTGTGTTCATTGAAACCGCTGGTTTTTGATAGTTTGGGCCCTATTGAATAATGAATGTTTTGAATTTTCTCCAAAACTAAAGTAGTTGCAAACTCATCCTTTTAGAAACTTGTTTGGGCTGTTGAGAGGAGTAAAAAACCATCAAAAAGTTCAATGCAGCATGATTCTACCAAGAAATGTGATTCTTCATTCAAAACCTGATTTTTGCTATTGGGCTCTAGTGAAAAGTGAATGTTTTGAATTTTCTCCAAAAGTAAAGTAGTTGCAAACTCATGCTTTTAGAGACTTGTTTGGGCTCATGAGACGAGTAGAAAAACATCAAAAATTTCAGTCCTGCATGATTCTACCAAGAAATGTGTGTTCATTCAAACCGCTGGTTTTTGATAGTTTGGGCCCTATTGAATAATGAATGTTTTGAATTTTCTCCAAAAGTAAAGTAGTTGCAAACTCATCCTTTTAGAAACTTGTTTGGGCTGTTGAGAGGAGTAAAAAACCATCAAAAATTTCAATCCTGCATGATTTTACCAAGAAATGTGATTCTTCATTCAAAACCTGATTTTTGCTATTGGGCTCTATTGAATAATGAATGTTTTGAATTTTCTCCAAAAGTAAAGTAGTTGCAAACTCATCCTTTTAGAGACTTGTTTGGGCTCATGAGAGGAGTAGAAAAACATCAAAAATTTCAGTCCTGCACGATTCTACCAAGAAATGTGTGTTCATTCAAACCGCTGGTTTTTGATATTTTGGGCCATATTGAATAATGAATGTTTTGAATTTTCTCCAAAAGTAAAGTAGTTGCAAACTCATCCTTTTAGAAACTTGTTTGGGCTGTTGAGAGGAGTAAAAAACCATCAAAAATTTCAATCCTGCATGATTCTACCAAGAAATGTGATTCTTCATTCAAAACCTGATTTTTGCTATTGGCCTCTATTGAATAATGAATGTTTTGAATTTTCTCCAAAAGTAAAGTAGTTGCAAACTCATGCTTTTAGAGACTTGTTTGGGCTCATGAGAGGAGTAGAAAAACATCAAAAATTTCAGTCCTGCATGATTCTACCAAGAAATGTGTGTTCATTGAAACCGCTGGTTTTTGATAGTTTGGGCCCTATTGAATAATGAATGTTTTGAATTTTCTCCAAAAGTAAAGTAGTTGCAAACTCATCCTTTTAGAAACTTGTTTGGGCTGTTGAGAGGAGTAAAAAACCATCAAAAATTTCAATCCTGCATGATTTTACCAAGAAATGTGATTCTTCATTCAAAACCTGATTTTTGCTATTGGGCTCTATTGAATAATGAATGTTTTGAATTTTCTCCAAAAGTAAAGTAGTTGCAAACTCATGCTTTTAGAGACTTGTTTGGGCTCATGAGAGGAGTAGAAAAACATCAAAAATTTCAGTCCTGCATGATTCTACCAAGAAATGTGTGTTCATTGAAACCGCTGGTTTTTGATAGTTTGGGCCCTATTGAATAATGAATGTTTTGAATTTTCTCCAAAAGTAAAGTAGTTGCAAACTCATCCTTTTAGAAACTTGTTTGGGCTGTTGAGAGGAGTAAAAAACCATCAAAAATTTCAATCCTGCATGATTTTACCAAGAAATGTGATTCTTCATTCAAAACCTGATTTTTGCTATTGGGCTCTATTGAATAATGAATGTTTTGAATTTTCTCCAAAAGTAAAGTAGTTGCAAACTCATGCTTTTAGAGTCTTGTTTGGGCTCATGAGAGGAGTAGAAAAACATCAAAAATTTCAGTCCTGCATGATTCTACCAAGAAATGTGTGTTCATTGAAACCGCTGGTTTTTGATAGTTTGGGCCCTATTGAATAATGAATGTTTTGAATTTTCTCCAAAAGTAAAGTAGTTGCAAACTCATCCTTTTAGAAACTTGTTTGGGCTGTTGAGAGGAGTAAAAAAGCATCAAAAATTTCAATCCTGCATGATTCTACCAAGAAATGTGATTATTCATTCAAAACGCTGGTTTTTGCTATTGGGCTCTATTGAATAATGAATGTTTTGAATTTTCTCCAAAAGTAAAGTAGTTGCAAACTCATCCTTTTAGAGACTTGTTTGGGCTCATGAGAGGAGTAGAAAAAAATCAAAAATTTCAGTCCTGCACGATTCTACCAAGAAATGTGTGTTCCTTCAAACCGCTGGTTTTTGATATTTTGGGCCCTATTGAATAATGAATGTTTTGAATTTTCTCCAAAAGTAAAGTAGTTGCAAACTCATGCTTTTAGAGACTTGTTTGGGCTCATGAGAGGAGTAGAAAAACATCAAAAATTTCAGTCCTGCATGATTCTACCAAGAAATGTGTGTTCATTGAAACCGTTGGTTTTTGATAGTTTGGGCCCTATTGAATAATGAATGTTTTGAATTTTCTCCAAAAGTAAAGTAGTTGCAAACTCATCCTTTTAGAAACTTGTTTGGGCTGTTGAGAGGAGTAAAAAACCATCAAAAATTGTAATCCTGCATGATTCTACCAAGAAATGTGATTCTTCATTCAAAACGCTGGTTTTTGCTATTGGGCTCTATTGAATAATGAATGTTTTGAATTTTCTCCAAAAGTAAAGTAGTTGCAAACTCATGCTTTTAGAGACTTGTTTGGGCTCATGAGAGGAGTATAAAAACATCAAAAATTTCAGTCCTGCATGATTCTACCAAGAAATGTGTGTTCATTGAAACCGCTGGTTTTTGATAGTTTGGGCCCTATTGAATAATGAATGTTTTGAATTTTCTCCAAAAGTAAAGTAGTTGCAAACTCATCCTTTTAGAAACTTGTTTGGGCTGTTGAGAGGAGTAAAAAACCATCAAAAATTTCAATCCTCCATGATTTTACCAAGAAATGTGATTCTTCATTCAAAACCTGATTTTTGCTATTGGGCTCTATTGAATAGTGAATGTTTTGAATTTTCTCCAAAAGTAAAGTAGTTGCAAACTCATGCTTTTAGAGACTTGTTTGGGCTCATGAGAGGAGTAGAAAAACATCAAAAATTTCAGTCCTGCATGATTCTACCAAGAAATGTGTGTTCATTGAAACCGCTGGTTTTTGATAGTTTGGGCCCTATTGAATAATGAATGTTTTGAATTTTCTCCAAAAGTAAAGTAGTTGCAAACTCATCCTTTTAGAAACTTGTTTGGGCTGTTGAGAGGAGTAAAAAACCATCAAAAATTTCAATCCTGCATGATTTTACCAAGAAATGTGATTCTTCATTCAAAACCTGATTTTTGCTATTGGGCTCTATTGAATAATGAATGTTTTGAATTTTCTCCAAAAGTAAAGTAGTTGCAAACTCATGCTTTTAGAGACTTGTTTGGGCTCATGAGAGGAGTAGAAAAACATCAAAAATTTCAGTCCTGCATGATTCTACCAAGAAATGTGTGTTCATTGAAACCGCTGGTTTTTGATAGTTTGGGCCCTATTGAATAATGAATGTTTTGAATTTTCTCCAAAAGTAAAGTAGTTGCAAACTCATCCTTTTAGAAACTTGTTTGGGCTGTTGAGAGGAGTAAAAAACCATCAAAAATTTCAATCCTGCATGATTTTACCAAGAAATGTGATTCTTCATTCAAAACCTGATTTTTGCTATTGGGCTCTATTGAATAATGAATGTTTTGAATTTTCTCCAAAAGTAAAGTAGTTGCAAACTCATGCTTTTAGAGTCTTGTTTGGGCTCATGAGAGGAGTAGAAAAACATCAAAAATTTCAGTCCTGCATGATTCTACCAAGAAATGTGTGTTCATTGAAACCGCTGGTTTTTGATAGTTTGGGCCCTATTGAATAATGAATGTTTTGAATTTTCTCCAAAAGTAAAGTAGTTGCAAACTCATCCTTTTAGAAACTTGTTTGGGCTGTTGAGAGGAGTAAAAAACCATCAAAAATTTCAATCCTGCGTGATTCTACCAAGAAATGTGATTATTCATTCAAAACGCTGGTTTTTGCTATTGGGCTCTATTGAATAATGAATGTTTTGAATTTTCTCCAAAAGTAAAGTAGTTGCAAACTCATCCTTTTAGAGACTTGTTTGGGCTCATGAGAGGAGTAGAAAAAAATCCAAAATTTCAGTCCTGCACGATTCTACCAAGAAATGTGTGTTCCTTCAAACCGCTGGTTTTTGATATTTTGGGCCCTATTGAATAATGAATGTTTTGAATTTTCTCCAAAAGTAAAGTAGTTGCAAACTCATGCTTTTAGAGACTTGTTTGGGCTCATGAGAGGAGTAGAAAAACATCAAAAATTTCAGTCCTGCATGATTCTACCAAGAAATGTGTGTTCATTGAAACCGTTGGTTTTTGATAGTTTGGGCCCTATTGAATAATGAATGTTTTGAATTTTCTCCAAAAGTAAAGTAGTTGCAAACTCTTCCTTTTAGAAACTTGTTTGGGCTGCTGAGAGGAGTAAAAAACCATCAAAAATTGTAATCCTGCATGATTCTACCAAGAAATGTGATTCTTCATTCAAAACGCTGGTTTTTGCTATTGGGCTCTATTGAATAATGAATGTTTTGAATTTTCTCCAAAAGTAAAGTAGTTGCAAACTCATGCTTTTAGAGACTTGTTTGGGCTCATGAGAGGAGTAGAAAAACATCAAAAATTTCAGTCCTGCATGATTCTACCAAGAAATGTGTGTTCATTGAAACCGCTGGTTTTTGATAGTTTGGGCCCTATTGAATAATGAATGTTTTGAATTTTCTCCAAAAGTAAAGTAGTTGCAAACTCATCCTTTTAGAAACTTGTTTGGGCTGTTGAGAGGAGTAAAAAACCATCAAAAATTTCAATCCTGCATGATTTTACCAAGAAATGTGATTCTTCATTCAAAACCTGATTTTTGCTATTGGGCTCTATTGAATAATGAATGTTTTGAATTTTCTCCAAAAGTAAAGTAGTTGCAAACTCATGCTTTTAGAGACTTGTTTGGGCTCATGAGAGGAGTAGAAAAACATCAAAAATTTCAGTCCTGCATGATTCTACCAAGAAATGTGTGTTCATTGAAACCGCTGGTTTTTGATAGTTTGGGCCCTATTGAATAATGAATGTTTTGAATTTTCTCCAAAAGTAAAGTAGTTGCAAACTCATCCTTTTAGAAACTTGTTTGGGCTGTTGAGAGGAGTAAAAAACCATCAAAAATTTCAATCCTGCATGATTTTACCAAGAAATGTGATTCTTCATTCAAAACCTGATTTTTGCTATTGGGCTCTATTGAATAATGAATGTTTTGAATTTTCTCCAAAAGTAAAGTAGTTGCAAACTCATGCTTTTAGAGTCTTGTTTGGGCTCATGAGAGGAGTAGAAAAACATCAAAAATTTCAGTCCTGCATGATTCTACCAAGAAATGTGTGTTCATTGAAACCGCTGGTTTTTGATAGTTTGGGCCCTATTGAATAATGAATGTTTTGAATTTTCTCCAAAAGTAAAGTAGTTGCAAACTCATCCTTTTAGAAACTTGTTTGGGCTGTTGAGAGGAGTAAAAAACCATCAAAAATTTCAATCCTGCATGATTCTACCAAGAAATGTGATTATTCATTCAAAAAGCTGGTTTTTGCTATTGGGCTCTATTGAATAATGAATGTTTTGAATTTTCTCCAAAAGTAAAGTAGTTGCAAACTCATCCTTTTAGAGACTTGTTTGGGCTCATGAGAGGAGTAGAAAAAAATCAAAAATTTCAGTCCTGCACGATTCTACCAAGAAATGTGTGTTCCTTCAAACCGCTGGTTTTTGATATTTTGGGCCCTATTGAATAATGAATGTTTTGAATTTTCTCCAAAAGTAAAGTAGTTGCAAACTCATGCTTTTAGAGACTTGTTTGGGCTCATGAGAGGAGTAGAAAAACATCAAAAATTTCAGTCCTGCATGATTCTACCAAGAAATGTGTGTTCATTGAAACCGTTGGTTTTTGATAGTTTGGGCCCTATTGAATAATGAATGTTTTGAATTTTCTCCAAAAGTAAAGTAGTTGCAAACTCATCCTTTTAGAAACTTGTTTGGGCTGTTGAGAGGAGTAAAAAACCATCAAAAATTGTAATCCTGCATGATTCTACCAAGAAATGTGATTCTTCATTCAAAACGCTGGTTTTTGCTATTGGGCTCTATTGAATAATGAATGTTTTGAATTTTCTCCAAAAGTAAAGTAGTTGCAAACTCATGCTTTTAGAGACTTGTTTGGGCTCATGAGTGGAGTAGAAAAACATCAAAAATTTCAGTCCTGCATGATTCTACCAAGAAATGTGTGTTCATTCAAACCGCTGGTTTTTGATAGTTTGGGCCCTATTGAATAATGAATGTTTTGAATTTTCTCCAAAAGTAAAGTAGTTGCAAACTCATCCTTTTAGAAACTTGTTTGGGCTGTTGAGAGGAGTAAAAAACCATCAAAAATTTCAATCCTGCTCGATGGCAGAGCTGTGACCAAAGTGACTAGAGGATAAGGGAGATTTTGAATTTCTGCACACACTTGTGGACACTTATGGATTGTGTGAGGCCCACTGACTAGTATCTGAGCGCTCTGTCACAGGCTCGATGGCAGAGCTGTGACCAAAGTGACTAGAGCATAAGGGAGATTTTGAATTTCTGCACACACTTGTGGACACTTATGGATTGTGTGAGGCCCACTGACTAGTATCTGAGCGCTCTGTCACAGGCTCGATGGCAGAGCTGTGACCAAAGTGACTAGAGGATAAGGGAGATTTTGAATTTCTGCACACACTTGTGGACACTTATGGATTGTGTGAGGCCCACTGACTAGTATCTGAGCGCTCTGTCACAGGCTCGATGGCAGAGCTGTGACCAAAGTGACTAGAGGATAAGGGAGATTTTGAATTTCTGCACACACTTGTGGACACTTATGGATTGTGTGAGGCCCACTGACTAGTATCTGAGCGCTCTGTCACAGGCTCGATGGCAGAGCTGTGACCAAAGTGACTAGAGGATAAGGGAGATTTTGAATTTCTGCACACACTTGTGGACACTTATGGATTGTGTGAGGCCCACTGACTAGTATCTGAGCGCTCTGTCACAGGCTCGATGGCAGAGCTGTGACCAAAGTGACTAGAGCATAAGGGAGATTTTGAATTTCTGCACACACTTGTGGACACTTATGGATTGTGTGAGGCCCACTGACTAGTATCTGAGCGCTCTGTCACAGGCTCGATGGCAGAGCTGTGACCAAAGTGACTAGAGGATAAGGGAGATTTTGAATTTCTGCACACACTTGTGGACACTTATGGATTGTGTGAGGCCCACTGACTAGTATCTGAGCGCTCTGTCACAGGCTCGATGGCAGAGCTGTGACCAAAGTGACTAGAGGATAAGGGAGATTTTGAATTTCTGCACACACTTGTGGACACTTATGGATTGTGTGAGGCCCACTGACTAGTATCTGAGCGCTCTGTCACAGGCTCGATGGCAGAGCTGTGACCAAAGTGACTAGAGGATAAGGGAGATTTTGAATTTCTGCACACACTTGTGGACACTTATGGATTGTGTGAGGCCCACTGACTAGTATCTGAGCGCTCTGTCACAGGCTCGATGGCAGAGCTGTGACCAAAGTGACTAGAGGATAAGGGAGATTTTGAATTTCTGCACACACTTGTGGACACTTATGGATTGTGTGAGGCCCACTGACTAGTATCTGAGCGCTCTGTCACAGGCTCGATGGCAGAGCTGTGACCAAAGTGACTACAGGATAAGGGAGATTTTGAATTTCTGCACACACTTGTGGACACTTATGTATTGTGTGAGGCCCACTGACTAGTATCTGAGCGCTCTGTCACAGGCTCGATGGCAGAGCTGTGACCAAAGTGACTAGAGGATAAGGGAGATTTTGAATTTCTGCACACGCTTGTGGACACTTATGGATTGTGTGAGGCCCACTGACTAGTATCTGAGCGCTCTGTCACAGGCTCGATGGCAGAGCTGTGACCAAAGTGACTAGAGGATAAGGGAGATTTTGAATTTCTGCACACACTTGTGGACACTTATGGATTGTGTGAGGCCCACTGACTAGTATCTGAGCGCTCTGTCACAGGCTCGATGGCAGAGCTGTGACCAAAGTGACTAGAGGATAAGGGAGATTTTGAATTTCTGCACACACTTGTGGACACTTATGGATTGTGTGAGGCCCACTGACTAGTATCTGAGCGCTCTGTCACAGGCTCGATGGCAGAGCTGTGACCAAAGTGACTAGAGGATAAGGGAGATTTTGAATTTCTGCACACACTTGTGGACACTTATGGATTGTGTGAGGCCCACTGACTAGTATCTGAGCGCTCTGTCACAGGCTCGATGGCAGAACTGTGACCAAAGTGACTAGAGGATAAGGGAGATTTTGAATTTCTGCACACACTTGTGGACACTTATGTATTGTGTGAGGCCCACTGACTAGTATCTGAGCGCTCTGTCACAGGCTCGATGGCAGAGCTGTGACCAAAGTGACTAGAGGATAAGGGAGATTTTGAATTTCTGCACACACTTGTGGACACTTATGGATTGTGTGAGGCCCACTGACTAGTATCTGAGCGCTCTGTCACATGCTCGATGGCAGAGCTGTGACCAAAGTGACTAGAGGATAAGGGAGATTTTGAATTTCTGCACACACTTGTGGACACTTATGGATTGTGTGAGGCCCACTGACAAGCATCTGAGCGCTCTGTCACAGGCTCGATGGCAGAGCTGTGACCAAAGTGACTAGAGGATAAGGGAGATTATGAATTTCTGCACACACTTGTGGACATTTATGGATTGTGTGAGGCCCACTGACTAGTATCTGAGCGCTCTGTCACAGGCTCGATGGCAGAGCTGTGACCAAAGTGACTAGAGGATAAGGGAGATTTTGAATTTCTGCACACACTTGTGGACACTTATGGATTGTGTGAGGCCCACTGACTAGTATCTGAGCGCTCTGTCACAGGCTCGATGGCAGAGCTGTGACCAAAGTGACTAGAGGATAAGTGAGATTTTGAATTTCTGCACACACTTGTGGACACTTATGGATTGTGTGAGGCCCACTGACTAGTATCTGAGCTCTCTGTCACAGGCTCGATGGCAGAGCTGTGACCAAAGTGACTAGAGGATAAGGGAGATTTTGAATTTCTGCACACACTTGTGGACACTTATGGATTGTGTGAGGCCCACTGACTAGTATCTGAGCGCTCTGTCACAGGCTCGATGGCAGAGCTGTGACCAAAGTGACTAGAGGATAAGGGAGATTTTGAATTTCTGCACACACTTGTGGACACTTATAGATTGTGTGAGGCCCACTGACTAGTATCTGAGCGCTCTGTCACAGGCTCGATGGCAGAGCTGTGACCAAAGTGACTAGAGGATAAGGGAGATTTTGAATTTCTGCACACACTTGTGGACACTTATGGATTGTGTGAGGCCCACTGACTAGTATCTGAGCGCTCTGTCACAGGCTCGATGGCAGAGCTGTGACCAAAGTGACTAGAGGATAAGGGAGATTTTGAATTTCTGCACACACTTGTGGACACTTATAGATTGTGTGAGGCCCACTGACTAGTATCTGAGCGCTCTGTCACAGGCTCGATGGCAGAGCTGTGACCAAAGTGACTAGAGGATAAGGGAGATTTTGAATTTCTGCACACACTTGTGGACACTGGACACTTATGGATTGTGTGAGGCCCACTGACAAGCATCTGAGCGCTCTGTCACAGGCTCGATGGCAGAGCTGTGACCAAAGTGACTAGAGGATAAAGGAGATTTTGAATTTTTGCACACACTTGTGGACACTGGACACTTATGGATTGTGTGAGGCCCACTGAATATCTGAGCGCTATGTCACAGGCAGAAATTGGCTAGTGTATCACAAACTACAAGGTGTATGTAGAATTGGGCAGAATTGGAATCTCCCTAGAGTGCAGGTCTGTAAGAACGGAACATGTCCTCGACTTATTCTCACAGAGTGACTCACTGATAGCTTCACTGTGGCTGTGATAACAGCCGTTACACGGTACTGTGTGAGGAGCGTACACCGCTGTATGGTGTGAAAAAATGCACGCTCAGTACCTCAGCAGGGCAAAAAAAAAATTGTGATTGCTTTTAAAAAAGCAGTTTGCGGAGCAGTGGGTAAACAGCAATGCAGGAATGTCAGGAAGCCTTAGAAGGCAGCCCAACAACCAACACCACTGATACACCACTATATTGCCTCCCCTTGCACTGCACAGTGACTGGTGTTTTGTACAGGCAAAATCGCTAGCAGCAGAAGCAGTTTTTTTTTCTTCTTCTCAGCAGGACAAAAAAAAAAATTGTGATTGCTTTTAAAAAAGCAGTTTGCGGAGCAGTGGGTAAACAGCAATGCAGGAATGTCAGGAAGCCTTAGAAGGCAGCCCAACAACCAACACCACTGATACCCCACTATATAGCCTCCCCTTGTACTGCACAGTGACTGGTGTGTTGTACAGACAAAATCGCTAGCAGCAGAAGCAGTTTTTTTTTCTTCTCAGCAGGACAAAAAAAAAAATTGTGATTGCTTTTAAAAAAGCAGTTTGCGGAGCAGTGGGTAAACAGCAATGCAGGAATGTCAGGAAGCCTTAGAAGGCAGCCCAACAACCAACACCACTGATACACCACTATATAGCCTCCCCTTGCACTGCACAGTGACTGGTGTGTTGTACAGGCAAAATCGCTAGCAGCAGAAGCAGTTTTTGGTGTCTTCTTCCCTGCCTAACGCTCTCCCTACAAAATCAGCAGCAGCAGCAGCTCTCCCTATTCTGAGATCAGCATGAGTAACATGGCGGTCGGCGTGCACGCCCTTTTATACCCCCTGTGACGCCCCCCAAAGCAAGCCAATCACTTGCATGCCCTTATGAAAGATGGTGGTGACCCGTGCCTATGTCATCACGTTGCCCACAGTGTCCGTGGATCCTGATTGGCTGAAAAAGAGCGCAAAACAAACTTTTGAAACGCGACTTTGGCGCGTAGGTCGCCGACCTCGTGGCCGACCTCATCCTAGGGTCGGTTTTCGTTTCATGAAACCCGACATTGCCAAAAGTCGGCGACTTTTGAATTTTTCCGACCCGTTTCGCTCAACTCTAGTCGTTGATATTACGGAAGCATCCGAAGAGCCCACACTACACTCAAAGATCTAATTTTTAGTCTACTACTAACTCTGCTGTTATTATTTCTAATTTTCTAATCTTCTTGCAGTTCTCTATATATATGTATGTATTAGCTTGATGACCCTACTGAACCTCCACCACTGCCCTGCATAGAGCTGCACCATAAAACAGTGTAAGGAGACCCACGTGTCCTCCCCCTGCACAGACCCACAGTACACTCCCTACAGAGCCCTCATGTTCTCCCCTTGCACAGCCCCCCGTGTACCCCCCTGCACAGCCCCCCATGTCCTCCCCTACACAGCCTCATCATGTACCCCCCCAGCACAGTCTCCCATGTTCTCCCCTACACAGCCTCCTCATTTACCCCCCCTGCACAGCCCCCCCATGTCCTCCCCTACAGAGTCCCCCCATGTCCTCCCCTACTGAGTCCCCCCATGTCCTCCCCTACAGAGTCCCCCCATGTCCTCCCCTACAGAGTCCCCCCATGTCCTCCCCTACAGAGTCCCCCTATGTCCTCCCCTACAGAGTCCCCCTATGTCCTCCCCTACAGAGTCCCCCCATGTCCTCCCCTACAGAGTCCCCCCATGTCCTCTCCCATACTGTATATAGGGCTCAGGATGAACTCCAGGCAAGTATCAGAGACTCCACAGCGGAAACTCCAGATCTCATCCAGGGCTTCCTGGTGCCTGATCAGTAGGCAATGAGGTCCCTGTATCCACAATGATCCTTGGAGAAACAATTGTCCAGCAGACCCAGCACGCCCTATAACTGGTAAAACCATCCTTTTTACCTCCCTGGTGGCTTTGCAGCTCGTTCTGGCAGCCGGAGCCTGCAGCTCTTCCTGTCGAGTGATCACGTGGTACTGCTCATTAAGGTAATGAATATGCGCTCCACGCCTAAGGGAGCGGAGAGGCGAGCAGGCATGTGAGTATGGTGTGCTGGAAGCTGGTGGCCTCTGTGACCTGCTGCTACTGAAGTGTGAAACAGGCCTAAGAGAAAGAAAAGACTCAATCTGAGAAGAGGTCACCTATAAGGTACCAGGATGTACATTTTTAGTTATTGGTACTGACTGCGTCTCATCAGTACTATGGTTCCTGTATAGTCCACAGTCTGATAAAGACTGGTAACTCCCAGCATCTCCTTACCATTGTTAAGGACATACTGGGAGTTGTAGGTTCATGAGATACAAATGTATATGGGCCTGACTTAGAAGGATTCAGCTCATCAGTTATTAATCACATGATGTCATAGACCTAATGGAAAAGGGAAGAATTAGCTGGGTAGAAATGCAAAATGGGCGCCTTCGGCTTCATCTGCCTTGGGCACCCAAAATACTTTGTTTCGGCCATGGTAACGGATAAAGCAAAATCCTACATGACCTATCAGTGTTCTACGATTTGGGTTGAGGACACTTATTGTATGTGGGCTGGTGAATTTTGTGTGCCAGGGCTGCTTTTTAGTCCTAACTCGGCCCTGAATCCCCTCGTGTATCTGAATGGGAGGAAGAGTGTGAACTTGTGCTAATTGTGCAGTCACACTTTGTCATCTCTGCTCCGTCCTGTCTTCCAGCGCAGGGTTAAATTGCTCTGACTTCATATCTGGCTTCATGGCTTGATCATGGATGCTGGATCCTGATCCCCAACAAAATTTCACCAACCGAAGATTGTGAAAGAAACACACAAAACACTTTTATTGGATGTTAAATTGACCGAATTTTATTCCAAATCTCATCATTATTATTTCTTTCAGTGTCTGAAATTTAGAATCCGCCAATTACTATGAAAGAGACACTGAAAATGGCAGAACCCCCGACTCACGAAGAATCGTCCTTCAGCACTCAGGAGAGGAAAAAACCCCTGTGGTGGAAACCTCTAGGGAACCATGGCTGCAGGACTGCCCTTCCCTTGGGCTTAGAAGGTTAGTGCCAACATGTAACAGCAAATTGTACCTGAATTTGTACATTGTGTCATATTTGTTTTGGAGAAGCCTAATGCGACCTCTCCAGGCCGTACACATAAAGTGAAGGCGGCGAGTACCGGACGTGAGGGAGATCTGGCTGCAACATCTGTCACCCCATTGATCTGGCTGGCTAGGCGGTATGGCTGATCTGGCTGGCTAGGCGCTATGGCTGATCTGGCTGGCTAGGCGGTGTCCCCTTCCTCCCATTGTGGAGTGATGAAGCTCCAGGTCTCCAGACACATCAAGTATGGCTCCGTCTACGGCTGAATGACTTGTGGTTCTGGAATCTTCTCCTGCATCATAGATGCATGTCTTTATGACATCAGCGCAGTTGCCATAGTTATCACAGGTGTTTTATACTGTGGTTTCATTGGCTAGAAAGTCCCTCTCAGTGTTCCAAAGATTTAACCCTTGAATGACTGGTATTGTGCCTTTCTCCAGAAGCCTGTAAAATAAACTTGTCACTAGACAGGACCATTATCATTATTATATTTTAGAGTTGCCCCAACCAAAGTCTAATAAGTGAGCGCATCTACAGAGTTGATGTGTAACAAGCGCAGTCATTCCATTAAGCCCTACTAAATGCATAAATGCACAATATGAGAACAGAGTAGTCTCATAGAAAATTAATGATACCAAGGTAAAAGCAGTTAGATATGGGATGCTATATAGGGGCTCATACTGTATATAGGAGCTATATGGGGACTCACACTGTATATAGGAGGCAATATGGTGGCAAACAATGTAGTCAGGAGGCTATATGTGAGTGCTCATACTGTATATAGGAGGCTATATGGGGACTCACACTGTATATAGGAGGCAAACACTGTATTCAGGAGGCTATATGTGGGCTCATACTGTATATAGGAAGCGATTTGCAGGCTCATACTGTTTATAGGAAGCGATGTGCAGGCTCATACTGTACATAGGAGGCTATGTGGATACTCATACTGTTTATAGGAAGCAATGCGCAGGCTCATACTGTACATAGGAGGCTATATGTGGATGCTCATACTGTATATAGGAAGCGATGTACAGGCTCATACTGTATATAGGAAGCAATGTGCAGGCTCATACTGTATATAGGAGGCAAAAACTGTATTCAGGAGGCTATATGTGGGTGCTCATACTGTATATAGGAGGCTATATGCGGCCTCATACTGTATATAGGAAGCGATGTGCAGGTTCATACCGTACATAGGAGGCTATATGTGGCCTCATACTGTATATAGGAAGCGATGTGCAGGCTCATACTGTATATAGGAGGCTATGTGGGCTCATATTGTATATAGGAAGCAATGTGCAGGCTCATACTGTATATAGGAGGCAAAAACTATATTCAGGAGGCTATATGTGGGTGCTCATACTGTATATAGGAGGCTATATGCGGCCTCATACTGTATATATGAAGCGATGTGCAGGCTCATACCGTACATAGGAGGCTATATGTGGCCTCATACTGTATACAGGATGCGATGTGCAGGCTCATACTGTATATAGGAGGCTATGTGGGCTCATATTGTATATAGGAAGCAATGTGCAGGCTCATACTGTATATAAGAGACTATATGCGGCCTCATCTAATATATAAAGCTCAAAGTGTGTATGTATGTATGTGTGTGTGTATGTTTGTATGTCCGGGATAGGCATCCGCACCGTCGCAGCTACAGCCACAAAATTTGGCACAGTCACACGTCTGCACCCCGAGAGCGTCCTAAGCTATGTTGAGAGGCGAAATTTTAACCCTACGCGTTCCAATTCACCAAACAATTTTGCCCCTATCTACATACTGGGGGAAAAAGTGTGTGCGTGTCAAGCCCCGCCCCTCATTGTGTTGTCACAATGCCCCTATTTGCATACTGGGGAAGCAGTGTGTGTGCATCAAGCCCCGCCCCTCATTATGATGTCACAATGTTTGCCATGGCGATGCTGATGTCATCAAAGGTTGCAAGCCCTGCCGCCGCTCATTATGATGTCATAATGGTTGATTATGGAATGGAGGATGTGTGATGAGTATATGGGCACTGGACTATAGGATGGTGGATATGTATGATGGGTATATGGGCACGGGACTATGGGATGGGGGATGTGTGATGGGTATATGGGCACTGGACTATGGGATGGAGGATATGTTTGATGGGTATATGGGCACGGGACTATGGGATGGTGGATATGTATATGGGCACAGGACTATGGGATGGAGGATGTGTGATGGGTATATGGGCACTGGACTATAGGATGGAGGATACAGTGGGGAGAAAAAGTATTTAGTCAGTCAGCAATAGTGCAAGTTCCACCACTTAAAAAGATGAGAGGCGTCTGTAATTTACATCATAGGTAGACCTCAACTATGGGAGACAAACTGAGGAAAAAAAAATCCAGAAAATCACATTGTCTGTATGTATGACGGTATATGGGCACGGGACTATGAGATAGCGGATATGTATGATGGGTATATGGGCACGGGACTATGGGATGGAGGATATGTATGATGGGTATATGGGCATGGGACCATGGGATGGAGAATATGTATGATCGGTATCTGTGCATGGGACTATGGGATGGAGAATATGTATGATGGGTATATGGGCATGGGACTATGGGATGGAGGATATGTGATGGGTATATGGGTACTCGACTATGGGATGGAGGATATGTATGATGGGTATATGGGCACGGGCCTATGGGATCGTGGATATGTATGATGGGTATATGGGCAGGGACTATGGGATGGAGGATAATTATAATTTTCTATAACTTACCACAGTTAGTTACTATGCCCGAGCAGCGCCGGGCTCTTCAGCTAGTACTGTATATACACTGTGTTCCAAATTATTATGCAAATGCTATTTTTCTCTGATTTTCCTAAATAGTCGGTACAAATGACAGTCAGTCTAATAAAAGTCATCACCCGTTAGAATATGCATCGAATTTTATTGAAGAAACCTCCCAATGATAACAGTATAATCTCCAAAATGAATAAAAACTCAAATTGCACTGTTCCAAATTAGTATGCACAGTAGAATTTCTAAACATTTGATATGTTTTAAAGAACTGAAAATGCTCATTTGTGGAATTTGCAGCATTAGGAGGTCACATTCACTGAACAAAAAGGATATTTTGGAGTTAAATAGCTTAACAGGCCAAGTTACATGTTAACATAGGAACCCTTCTTTGATATCACCTTCACAATTCTTGCATCCATTGAACTTGTGAATTTTTTGGAGAGTTTCTGCTTGTATTTCTTTGCATGAAGTCAGAATAGCCTCCCAGAGCTGCTGTTTTGATGTGAACTGCCTCCCACCCTCATAGATCTTTCGCTTGATGATACTCCAAAGGTTCTCCATAGGGTTGAGGTCAGGGAAAGATGGTGGCCACACCATGAGTTATCTCCTTTTATGCCCATAGCAGTCAATGACTCAGAGGTATTCTTTGCAGCATGACATGGTGCAGTTTCATGCATGAAGAGGATTTTGCTCCTGAAGGCACATTTCTGTTTTTTATACCATGGAAGACAGCTGTCAGTCAGAAACTCTATATACTTTGCAGAGGTCATTTTCACACCATCAGGAACCTTAAAGAGCCCTACCAGCTGTTTCCCCATGATTCCGGCCCAAAACATGACTCCTCCACCTCCTTGCTGACGTCGCAGCCTTGTTGGGGCATAGTGGCCTTCCACCAACCACCCACTACTCCATCCATCTGGACCATCCAGGGTTGCTCGACACTCATCAGTAAACAAGACTGTTTGAAAATTAGTTTTCATGTATGTCTGGGCCCACTGCAACCATTTCTGCTTGTGAACACTGTTTAGGAGTGGCCGAATAGTAGGTTTATGCACCACAGCATGCCTTTGAAGGATCCTACACCTTGAGGTTCGAGGGACTCCAGAGGCACCAGCAGCTTTAAATATCTGTTTGCTGGTTTGTAATGGCTTTTTAGCAGCTGCTCTCTTAATCCGATGAACTTGCCTGGCAGAAACCTTCCTCATTCTGCCTTTATCAGCACAAACATGTCTGTTCTCAGAATCAACCACAAATCTCTTAAAAGTACGATGATCACGTTTAAGTTTTTGGGAAATATCTAATGTTTTCATCTCATGACCAAGGCATTGCACTATTTGATGCTTTTCAGCAGCAGAGAGATCCGTTTTCTTTCCTAAATTCCTTGAAACCTGTGCCCTGCTTAATAATGTGGAACATCATTCTTAAGTAGTTTTCCTTTAATTGGGCTCACCTGGTAAACTAATTATCACAGGCGTTTGAGATTGATTTCAGTGATCCAAAGAGCCCTGATACACAATACCATCTGAGTTTATTTGAAAAACAAAAAATTACATCTTTATGACACTTAAATCCAATTTGCATAATAATTTGGAACGCAGTGTAGAAGGCTATATGCGGCCTCATACTGTATACAGGAGGCTATGTGGGCTCATACTGTGTATAGGAGGCTATATGCAGCCTCATACTGTATATAGGAAGCGATGTACAGGCTCATACTGTATATAGGATAAAGTACAAATATATCCCAAATACTGGAAAAAAATTCTTCAAAGGCTCAACTCACTGGAAATATAATAGCAAAAAAAATCTCATAAATGAGCTATTAAGCATCACAAGAGATCAAAATTGGAGTTTTTCAAGCTAAATAATTTATTTAGAATAATTAACAGAGCATAAATGCTAAATGCAAGTTACAGCAGACATAAACACAATATAATTAAACCAGCACCTTGACAGTTAATAAAGTTTTTATCTGTATAAAACATGTAGTTTCTTTGCTTTCCTTTCACAAATAGAATGCATAGTAAACAGCAAACTCCTCATTTACATAATATGTATGTCCAGATAAGGTTTTGCATACAATAAGTGCCCAGAGTAAACTGCTGAATAAAAAGTGCATAAGTGCCTTGTATCAAATAAGCCTGGTAGGCGTTAAGTGTACACAGAGTAAAAACTGTCTATACAAATTCCAGAGTAAGATACAAGGACTGCATTAGAAAGTAACAACTTACATGTGCTGTGTATGTCGCTGTAAAACCTGCCGCCCCTACGCGCGTTACGCCGCAGCTTCCTCAGGAGGCGTGGTTTACAAGTGCCCCGGATGTAGTTTATATAGTGCGGTCAACCAATAAACCGCTTTCCCTAATAAAGCTTGTAAAATTCAGGACCTGCGCTGTAGTGTCCACAATGACGTCAATAGTATCCAGTTCTAAACGTCCACAGCATTATCGGCGCATGCGCTGTTGAGTCCCCAATATGAACAGGGAGTCTATGATCAGCATGAAAGTGGCTCAAGCTGCAAAACAGCCAGAGACAGCCACATACCAGACTGAGCACGTCAGAAGGCTCCTAGGGAGGACAGAACTGGGCATGCGCTCAAGTGAGGACAAGAAAATAAAATAATTATGAAGAATAATAATCACTATTTAAAGTGATAGCAAGTGTTGAAAGTGAGGGGATAAAACATAATGATGCTGAAATAATTATAGCGGTGTGTATGAACCATTAAAGTGAATATGCCTGACATAGAGTGCAAAGGCAAACACATATGTGTCAATTATAAGCACACTATGCAAGCAATAAAAATTTTTTTTAACAATTAGCATAATGTGTATGCAGGCTATATGAAAGTGTATGTGCATCACATAACTATAACAACTATATATCATGTCTCTGTTAAAAAACAAATGAACATAAAAATAACACATGGCATTCAATACATACATCAAATGTCATATATCATAAAGTAATTATACACACAATTATGTATAATGCATAATACATAGCAAAAATACACAAAGAAAATTGTGAAAAAAATAAAAAATGAGTGAAAAAAAATATATAAAAATAAAACAAATAAAAATGTAAATGAAATAAACAAATAAAAAAAGAAAAAATGAATAAAAATGTGAACAAATAATATGAAATATTGAAGACCCAATGGGTACGAAAAGAGCCGTAGATTTCTTGTGAGAGGAGTGTTTCTTCATAAAATCTTGAAATGCCCTCAACAATGAATTCCATGCCAGATCATATACTGCAATGCGAAGATAGAGAACTGGAGTATAAGCACAGGAAAAAATAATTAAAAACAGAAAACTAAAACCAAGACTAAAAAGATACCCATACGATTTTTACAGAAAGGACCCAAAACCATTACTCTCATTCAATCATTTATTTTTTATTTTTCTTGCTACTGTATATAGGAGGCTATGTGCAGGCTCATACTGTATATAGGAAGCAATGTGCAGGCTCATACTGTATATAGGAGGTAAACACTGCATTCAGGAGGCTATATGTTGGTGCTCATACTGTATATAGGAGGCTATATGCGGCCTCATACTGTATATAGGAAGCGAAGTACAGGCTCATACTGTATATAGGAGGCTATATGCGGCCTCATACTGTATATAGGAAGCGATGTGCAGGCTCATACTGTATATAGGAGGCTATATGCAGCCTCATACTGTATATAGGAGGCAAATACTGTATTCAGGAGGCTATATGTGGTCTCATACTGTACATGGGAAGCGATGTGCAGGGTCATACTGTATATAGGAGGCTATATGCAGCCTCATACTGTATGTAGGAGGCTATATGCGGCCTCATACTGTATATAGGAAGCGATGTGCAGGCTCATACTGTATATAGGAGACTATGTGCAGACTCATAATGTATATAGGAAGCAATGTGCAGGCTCATACTGTATATAGGAAGCAATGTGAAGGCTCATATTGTATATAGGAAGCGATGTGCAGGCTCATACTGTATATAGGAGGCTATATGTGGCCTCATACTGTATGTAGGAGGCTATATGCGGCCTCATACTGTATATGGGAAGCGATGTGCAGGCTCATACTGTATATAGGAAGCGCTGTGCAGGCTCATACTGTATGTAGGAGGCTATATGCGGCCTCATACTGTATATAGGAGGCTATATGCGGTCTCATACTGTATATAGGAAGCGATGTGCAGGCTCATACTGTATATAGGAGACTATGTTCAGACTCATACTGTATATAGGAAGCGCTGTGCAGGCTCATACTGTATATAGGAGGCTATATGCGGCCTCATACTGTATATAGGAAGCGCTGTGCAGGCTCCTACTGTATATAGGAGGCTATATGCGGCCTCATACTGTATATAGGAAGCAATGTGGAGGCTCACACTGTATATAGGAGGCAATTCAAAAGCAGGAAATATCCAGCTACAGATCCAGGGAAAAATTGTTAAAATCAAAAAATGAAGGAGAGCGATAAAGTGGCGCCTGTGTAAAAGGTTTTGTAACTGCTGCGACTCTAGATACCAACCACAAGGAAATCGAAAGGATTATAAATATTTGTGATAGACTCGCGCTGAAAAAACCAAGATGTGGGAGAAAAGCTAGTCACTTATTAATGAGACAAATAGAAGAATATTTAATAGGTAAAACCTGACAAGAATAAACAATAAACTGCAGTTAGCCCAATCGTGGGGATAAATAGCTGAGAAATAAATAGTGATTAGTATATCTTAATGAATATATTGCAACTCGCCCAGTACAAAGCTGTGAAAAAAATGGTAGTTAATGGAAATAGAAAGTATTGCACTCAAACAGTTGATTAACCAAGGAGAGATGGCATGTACCCGAATAGAATTCTCCTAGAAGTAAAGGGTTAATATGTATATAGAACACAATTGGGTGAAAATATTAAATGGTCATAAGCAATATGTCCCGGACCTGAAGAAAGAAGCTGAGTTTTCCGAAACGCGTTGGTTTCGGCCCTTTTTGCCACCCGTACCTCCATCTAGCAGCAGTTACACGGCACCACGTGATCCACCGCGTCACACAGGTCCTGCTCCTACTGCACATCTGCCGGGACGCAGCTATCGACCAGAGTGACCGGATCCCTGCCGACAGCTGGAGCGCAGGAGCGCTGGTCTCACACTACACCTCGGCATATCGCCGCATCTCCCAGGTCCGACCTTTACTGCACCAGCCAGAACGCAGTCACCGGATTCTACGCAGACCATCGGAGGTATTGTGAGTAGCAACACTCACATACAACTATATATGGTGAAATCACCATGTACTGTTCAGCGCGCTATTTCACAGGGTACGAGCCCTCCACTCATTGGAGAAAGTACTTGGTGTATCCATCATCGGCCGGGGCAGCTCTCCCCACGGCTATAGACATTGGAATATTTTATGAATGCAGGTTTATACCAAGCATTAACTATGGACTAAGGATATAATCACACTCTTTATGCCAGGACATATTGCTCATGACCATTTAATATTTTCACCCAATTGTGTGTTCTATGTACCTATTAACCCTTTACTTCCTGCCGCTCTTATTTGCAGCCTCTAGGAGAATTCTATTCGGGTACATGCCATCTCTCTTGGTTAATCAACTGTTTGAGTGCAATACTTAATGGAAATAGTAACTACCATTTTTTTTCACAGCTTTGTACTGGGCGAATTGCAATATATTTATTAAGATATACTAATCACTATTTATTTCTCAGCTATTTATCCCCACGATTGGGCTAACTGCAAATTATTGTTTATTCTTGTCAGGTTTTAACTATTACCGTATATACTCGAGTATAAGCCGACCCGAGTACAAGCCGAGGCACCAACTTTTGCCACGAAAAACTGGGTAAACTTATTGACTTGAGTATAAGCCGGGTGTGCATTGACCACTCATCCCTACCGTGGTATGCATGGTTCCCCCGTCCCTGTCATTGTATGCATGGCTCCTTATCCCCTATCTTTGTAGGTATGATTCCTGTTAAGAAAAAAAACATCCTATTTAGCTGCCTGCGCGCCGTCGGTGCCACTGCATCTTGTTCCGGCCATATAACACGGATAATTCTTGGTAATGACAGTGAATATTTAGAACATTCATTACTGTGCACATTATACACATTATACATTCCTGCAGCTCAGTGGCGTAGCTACTGTTTGTGGCGCCCGGGGCGGTCGAAAAATTTACCGCCCCTTTGGTCGTTGATATTTCGGAAGCATCCGAAGAGCCCACACTACACTCAAAGATCTAATTTTTAGTCTACTACTAACTCTGCTGTTATTATTTCTAAATTTCTAGACTTTCATCTTCTTGCAGTTCTCTATATATACATGTATGTATTAGCTTGATGACCCTACTGAACCGCCACCACTGCCCTTCATAGAGCCGCACCATAAAACAGTGTAAGGAGACCCATGTGTCCTCCCCCTGCACAGAACCACAGTACACTCCCTACAGAGCCCTCATGTTCTCCCTTGCACAGCCCCCCGTTTACCCCCCTGCACAGCCCCCCATGTCCTCCCCTACGCAGCCTCCCCATGTACTCCCCCTGCACAGCCCCCCATGTCCCTCCTACAGAGCCCCCATGTCCTCCCCTGCACAGCCCCCCATGTCCTCCCCTGCACAGCCCCCCATGTCCTCCCCTGCACAGCCCATGTCCTCCCCTACAGAGCCCCCCATGTCCTCCCCTGCAGAGCCCCCCATGTCCTCCCTCTACAGAGCCCCCCCATGTCCTCCCCTGTACAGCCCCCCCATGTCCTCCCCCTGCACAGCCCCCCCATGTCCTCCCCCTGCACAGCCCCCCCATGTCCTCTCCCTACAGAGCCCCCCCATGTCCTCTCCCTACAGAGCCCCCATGTCCTCTCCCTACAGAGCCCCCCATGTCCTCCCCTGCACAGCCCCCCACGTCCTCCCCCTACAGAGCCCCCCCATGTCCTCCCCTGCACAGCCTCGCCATGGTCACCTATCTGCACAGCCCCCCAATTCCCAGTATTCCTCCTCCCGCCCTCACCTGCTGGTTGCCGGCTCCGTTCAGCAGCGGCGTGCTCTCCCCGGCCTCCTCCAGCTGCTCCCGGTCGGACCACGACACCCTGTTGGCCACATTGGCCATGCTCCATGCTGTGCGGTCGCTCCGCTCGTTGTTTGGGCATGTGACAGCCGAAGCCTCGGCAGATCCCACGGTCATGTGACTGCCAATCTACAGCGCTGCAGCGGGGTCATACCAGGAACGCACGCCCGAGGCATGAAGGGTAATGTAGTCCTACAGTGTTACCATAGCAACACGGCTGCTGGGGCCTTTCCTAAAAGCAGCCGAGGAGCTGTCATGCTGCTGCGCCGCCCCCACACACGTGCCGCCTGGGGCGGACCGCCCTCCCTCACGCTACTCCAGTGCTGCAGCTATGGGTCCCTGTTATCAGCCATTCATAGGCCAGGACCAGCCCTCAACATAAAGGGGACACAATTATAACACTGAGCACAATAGTCAGGGGGCCCGTGAGACCACCCCCTGACATCAGCAGAGACCTGTGCAGTGGCTGAAGAGTTAACCAGCCCTCGGGAATCTGCAGAGCTTCATTATACATCGGTGCCAATGTTCACTACAGGACTGGCATTGTATTCATGAATCAGATGGCTCAGGATGAACTCCAGGCAAGTATCAGAGACTCTACAGCGGAAACTCCAGATTTCATCCAGGGCTTCCTGGTGCCTGATCAGTAAGCAATGAGGTCCCTGTATCCACAATGATCCTTGGAGAAACAATTGTCCAGCAGACCCAGCACGCCCTATAACTGGTAAAACCATCCTTTTTACCTCCCTGGTGGCTTTGCAGCTCGTTCTGGCTGCCGGTGTCACGTCGCCGCCAGACTTGGGGCCTGCTGTTCCGATCGCGGCCACTAGGAGGCGCCGGACCGCCACTTCGTCGTCAGACTCAGGGACGGCTGTTCCTGCCTCGGCCACTGGGAGGGGCCATGGTTCCGTCGCATCAGACTCAGGGCCTACTGTCCCGGCTTTAGCCTCTAGGAGGCGCCGGTCTGTCACGTTGCCTTTTAATTCGGGGTCTGCTGTTCTGGGCGCGGTCACTAGGAGGCGCCGTGACTCGCCCGTGAGTTATGGTGCTGACAGAGTAAGGGCACCTGTGCAGGCATCTGGTGGGCGCAGGCTCCGGTCCTCTGTCAGTCATCAGAAGGTTACTGCATCATCATCTGGCCTGGTCCTGGGGCGGTACTGATGACATCAGCAGTCCGGGAACCTGTGAGGGGTGACCTGATCCCTCAAATACCTTGGGAATGGTCTTGCAAGCCGCCGGATATATTCTTGGTTCCCCTGTGTGTTACTTGCTATAGTTGAATAACTATGACCTTGGCCTGGACTTCTGACTCTGCTTCTGCCTAACGATTCTGTACCTCTGCTGCCCTCCTGATTTATGACTCTGACCTTGGCCTGGACTTCTGACTCTGCTTCTGCCTAACGATTTTGTATCTCTGCTGCCCTCCTGGTTATGACTCAGACCTTGGCCTGGACTTCTGACTCTGCTTCTGCCTAACGTTTTTGTACCCTGCTGCCCGACTGGTTTAGACCCGGATACTACCACGTTTTTGTCCTGTATTGGAACTCCCTCTCTGGCGACCGTCCTGCTCTGGACACTGCTCCTATTCAGACAGCACCTCCTGGGCTCTGCTATAAATCCAGATCCCTGTATAGGGGTAAAGGGTATCAGTGTTTCTCGGGGTGTTGTCTGGCTGCAGCCCAGACCGCAGACGGACGTTACATTATATCCGGCCCAAAATAATACAAGGAAAAAAAACTTGCTTTTTGTGTATATGTTCACCATATATAAAAGCAGTCTCCTGAATTTTTTTTTTTTCTTCTTCTGTCTGAGCTGATTTCCTGGCCTAACACCTGCTCCAGAGCACAGCCTGAAGGAACACTCCCATCTTCCTACACCAGCATGCTGCAGCCTGGAGGCCAGGGAAATGCTGAGCGTCAGAGATCCACATTCCTGGGACGTCGGCCTCTGGGCAGCTCTGGTCGCGCTGGCACAGAGGCTCAGGTATTGCCCGCAAATGCGGCTAAACTTTTGTTACCCGTCTCACACTCATTTTCTAATAAATCCCTGTATGTGAAGGCTTATGTGGATTGTGGTTCTGCGGGCTATTTCATGGATTTTTTGCTCGCAAGGAATCTCGGTGTACCACTGCTAAGACTTAATGCCCCTTTTCAGACCACTGCTATCAATGGTACATGCATTATCCAGGGTGGAGTGGAGTTTGTTACTGCAGACATTACTATGTCAGTGGGGGCATTACACAACGAACAGATATCATTTTTTGTTCTACATAATTTATCTAATCCGGTTATGTTAGGCATGCCATGGTTGCACCAGCATAATCCGGTTATTGACTGGCGCTTAGGTGATATCGTGCGCTGGAGTCCACGGTGTCAGAGTAACTGTATGTCACTGTCAGTGAACCAAGTTAAAATTAAAAACCCCTCTATTCCATATGCGCTCAGAGATTATGAAGATGTCTTCTCCATAGTGGAGTCTGAGAAACTACCTCCTCATAGAGAGTATCACTGTCCTATCGACTTGGTCCCAGGTGCCCGCCTCCCTAAGGAGAGAATATTTAACCTCTCTGGTCCTGAGCGTGTAGCCATGAATGACTACATAGCAGACAGCCTGCGAAAAGGTTGTATTAGACCCTCCACTTCACCTGTAGGGGCTGGGTTTTTCTTTGTAGGAAAAAAAGATGGTGGACTCAGACCATGTATAGATTGTCGTGAGCTTAACGCTATTACTGTAAAAAACCAGTATCCGCTTCCACTCATTCCTGATCTGTTTAATCAGCTACTGGGAGCCCACTGGTTTACTAAACTTGACCTCCGGGGGGCATATAATCTGGTCCGCATAAGAAACGGTGACGAATGGAAAACGGCCTTTAATACACCTCTTGGTCACTTTGAATACCTGGTAATGCCGTTCGGACTCAGTAACGCGCCTGCAGTATTTCAACACTTCGTCAATGATGTTTTCAGAGACATTTGTGGGGTGTATGTCGTCGTGTATCTTGATGACATTTTGATTTACTCTGCTGACCCTGTGACACATACTCAACACGTCAGGTCGGTGCAGCAGAGACTGCGAGAACACTCTTTGTTTGCGAAACTGGAAAAATGTGTTTTCTTTGCCGAAGAGGTACAGTTTTTAGGATACATGGTCTCAGGCAAGGGGTTTCGCATGGATCCTGCCAAGATTCAACCTATTAAGGCTTGGGTGCAACCCAAATCGCTGAAGACGCTGCAGCAGTTTTTGGGATTCGCGAATTACTACCGCAAGTTTATCAGGGGTTTCTCGGAGATTGCCAAGCCACTCACGGACCTTACCCGAAAAGGGGCGGACGTGACCAATTGGAATCCTGAGGCTATTCAGGCATTTTCCACACTGAAAGAGTGCTTCGTGGCAACCCAGTTTTGGTGCAACCGGACTTAGACCGCCCATTTGTTGTGGAAGTGGATGCCTCCGAGGTCGGAGTGGGAGCAGTGCTATCACAAGGCACTGCATCCCTCACTCGCCTGTGTGCGTTTTTCTCCCACAAATTCTCTACCACGGAGAGAAACTATGACATTGGTAATTGAGAATTATTGGCGATCAAATGGGCCTTCGAGGAATGGCGCCACTTCCTCAAAAGTGCCAAACACAAGGTCACTGTTATTACAGACCACAAAAACTTAACCTACCTAGAGTCAGCTAAGAGACTAAATCCCAGGCAGGCCAGGTGGGCCTGTTTTTTCTCCAGGTTTGATTTTTTAATTACTTTTCGCCCCGGTACTAAAAATGTGAGGGCAGATGCCCTCTCTCGCAGTTTTTGCCCCACACAGACCGAGGACTGTGAACCAGTACCGATATTGGCTAATGGAATCGTCGTGTCGGCAGTGTCTTTGGACCTTCTGGAGGAGATCCGTAGGTCTTCAGAGCAAGCCCCTGACGCTACGCCCCCCAAAAAATTGTTTGTTCCAGCTAACCTTCGTCTGCAGGTTCTAAAAGAATCACACGACTCTGTCCTGGCAGGCCATCCCGGTCTCAATAATACCACCAGGCTGGTAACCAGGAACTTTTGGTGGCCGACGGTGGCCAAGGACTGTAAAGACTATGTTTCTGCGTGTGAAGTCTGTGCCCGTGCCAAATCCCTCCATAGCCGCCCTGCCGGCTGGCTTCAGTCCTTGCCCACCCCTGAGAGTCCATGGACCCACATCTCCATGGACTTCATTACAGATTTGCCACCCTCAGATGGGAAAACTTGTATCTGGGTGGTGGTAGACAGGTTCAGCAAGCAGTGTCATGTTATTCCCCTGTCTGGCTTGCCTAACTCTGAAACTTTAAGTAAGCTGTTCATTCTGCACATACGGCGTTCCGACAAATATTGTGTCCGACAGGGGTACCCAGTTTGTCTCGAAGTTCTGGAGGGCGTTCTGTAGACGCATCGGTGTGGAGTTGTCCTTCTCCTCGGCATACCATCCCGAGACCAATGGTCAAACTGAACGTACTAACCAAACTCTGGAACAAAAAAAATGTTTCTAAAATGGAAAGAGGGAGGCATATCTAAAGAAGAATATTATGCTGTCTGCAGAACCTGCAGGGCACAAATCAGATTAGCTAAAGCTGAAAATGAATTGAGGCTTGCAAGAGATGTCAAAAGCAATAATAAAGGATTTTGGGGATATGTCAAAAGTAAAAGAAAAGTCAAGGATGCTATAGGATTTTTACAGGATGAAAATGATGAAATGGTCAGACAGGATGTTGAGAAGGCTGAACTTTTAAATTCCTATTTTGCATCTGTTTTCTCTCAGAAAGGAAATGTAACATCAACTGTTATTCACTGTCCTATTAAGGGAACAGAAGAATCCAGGATATCTATAAACAGAAAGATAGTGAGGAAACACTTAGCTAACCTAAATGAATTCAAGTCTCCAAGTCCAGATGAATTACACCCCAGAGTACTGAAGGAGATAGCAGAAGAAATTTTTGAACCCCTCTCCATAATCTTTGAAAATTCTTGGAGGACAGGAGAAGTGCCAGAAGACTGGAGAAGAGCAAATGTTGTTCCTATCTTCAAAAAGGGGAAGAAGGTGGACCCAGGCAACTATAGGCCGGTGAGTCTGACTTCTATACCAGGAAAGATCTTTGAACAAATTATTAAACAACATGTATGTCAATACCTGGATAAGAATGAAGTGATTAAACAGAGTCAGCATGGGTTTGTAACTAATAAGTCAAGTCAGACTAACTTAATTTCCTTCTATGACGGTATCACTGATTGGGTGGATCAAGGAAATGCTGTAGATATAGTATATCTTGACTTCAGCAAAGCATTTGACAAAGTCTCTCATACAATCCTTATTGAAAAAATGACTAAGTATGGAATGGACAAGGCAACTGTTAGGTGGATTCATAACTGGCTTAGTGATCGGACCCAAAGAGTGGTCGTAAATGGCTGCACATCCAGTTGGAAGAATGTCTCAAGTGGGGTACCACAGGGCTCTGTCCTGGGCCCTGTATTGTTCAACATCTTTATCAACGATTTAGATGAAGGAATTGAGGGTAAACTGATTAAATTTGCTGATGACACAAAGCTAGGAGGGATAGCTAATACTAGAGAAGAGAGAGAGAGGATTCAAAACGATTTAAATAAACTGAAGAAGTGGGCAGCAACTAACAGAATGGTTTTTAACAGGGAGAAATGCAAAGTACTACATCTGGGCAATAAAAATGAAAAAAGCATATATAGAATGGGAGGAATAGGCCTAAGCAACAGCACATGTGAAAAAGACTTGGGTATACTAATAGATCACAGACTGAATATGAGTCAACAGTGTGATGCAGCAGCAAAAAAAGCAAATGCAATTCTAGGATGTATTAACAGAAGCATACAGTCTAGATCACGTGAAGTCATTATTTCCCTCTACTCCTCTTTGGTCAGACCTCATCTGGAATATTGTGTCCAGTTATGGGCACCACATTTTAAAAAAGACATCAACAAACTGGAGCAAGTTCAGAAAAGAGCAATCAGAATGGTGACCGGTCTGCAAACCCTGTCTTATGAGGAAAGGTTGCAGGATTTGGGATTGTTTAGTTTGCAAAAGAGAAGACTGAGAGGAGACTTAATAGCTGTCTACAAATATCTAAAGGGCTGTCACATTGTAGAAGGATCAACTTTATTCTCATTTGCACAAGGAAAGACTAGAAGCAATGGGATGAAACTGAATGGGAGGAGACACAGATTAGATATTAGAAAAAACTTTTTGACAGTTAGAGTGATCAATGAGTGGAACAAGCTGCCACGAGAAGTGGTGAGTTCTCCTTCAATGGATGTCTTCAAACAGAGGCTGGACAGACATCTGACTGGGATGATTTAGCGAATCCTGCTTTGAGCAGGGGTTTGGACCAGATGGCCCAGGAGGTCCCTTCCAACTCTACAATTCTATGATTCAATACCTCCGCTGTTATGTGTCAGGACATCAGTCCGATTGGGTGGAACATCTGCCATTGGCTGAATTCGCGCTCAATAATCGATATCAGGACTCCATTAAACCTACCCCCTTTTTCTGTAACCTGGGACTACATCCGCGCTTTGAGTCGTTTTCGGCCAGGATGTCGGAGCTCCCTGGGGTTGAGCAAAATATACATCGGCTGAAAACGATTTGGTCTGAGGTTAATTCAAATTTGTAAGGGGCTCAGGTTAGACAGGCTTCGTCCTCAAATAGACGACGATCTAAGGGGCCGCACCTGGGAGGTGGCGATAAGGTTTGTCTCTCTACAAAAAATATCAAGCTTAAGGTACCATCTGCCAAACTGGGTCCCAGGTTCATCGGCCCATACGAAATTATCGAGGTGGTTAACCCAGTAGCCTTCCGCTTAAAACTTCCACAGTTTCCACATTCAAATTACCTAACGTATTCCACAGGTCTCTCCGCAAGCCTTATTGTTCTCCGATTCACCCTGTCCAGTCCCCCCCTCCTCCTGTTTCGGTCGGGGGAGCTTTAGAGTATGAAGTCCAGGGTATCCTTGACTCCCGCCTGGTGAGAGGCTCCATACAGTATCTTGTACACTGGAAGGGCTACGGCCCGGAGGAGAGGTCCTGGGTCCCCGCAAGGAACATCCATGCCAAGGCATTAATTAGAAGGTTTCACCTCCTTCACCAGGACAAACCGGGTTTTGAGGGTCCGGAGGCCCCTCTTGGAAGGGGGGGTACTGTCACGTCGCCGCCAGACTTGGGGCCTGCTGTTTCGGTCGCGGCCACTAGGAGGCGCCGGACCGCCACTTCGTCGTTAGACTCAGGGACGGCTGTTAATGCCTCGGCCACTGGGAGGGGCCGTGGTTCCGTCGCATCAGACTCAGGGCCTACTGTCCCGGCTTTAGCCTCTAGGAGGCGCCGGTCTGTCACGTTGCCTTTTAATTCGGGGTCTGCTGTTCTGGGCGCGGTCACTCGCCCGTGAGTTATGGTGCTGACAGAGTAAGGGCACCTGTGCAGGCATCTGGTGGGCGCAGGCTCCGCCCCTCTGTCAGTCATCAGAAGGTTACTGCATCATCATCTGGCCTGGTCCTGGGGGCGGTACTGATGACATCAGCAGTCCAGGAACCTGTGAGGGGTGACCTGATCCCTCAAATACCTTGGGACTGGTCTTGCAAGCCGCCGGATATATTCTTGGTTCCCCTGCGTGTTACTGTGTGAATTACTATAGTTGAATAACTCTGACCTTGGCCTGGACTTCTGACTCTGCTTCTGCCTAACGTTTTTGTACCCTGCTGCCCGACTGGTTTAGACCCAGATACTACCACGTTTTTGTCCTGTATTGGAACTCCCTCTCTGGCGACCGTCCTGCTCTGGCCACTGCTCCTATTCAGACAGCACCTCCTGGGCTCTGCTATAAATCCAGATCCCTGTATAGGGGTAAAGGGTATCAGTGTTTCTCGGGGTGTTGTCTGGCTGCAGCCCAGACCGCAGACAGACGTTACAGCCGGAGCCTGCAGCTCTTCCTGTCGAGTGATCATGTGGTACTGCTCATTAAGGTAATGAATATGCACTCCACACCTAAGGGAGCGGAGAGGCGTGCAGGCATGTGAGTATGGTGTGATGGAAGCTGGTGGCCTCTGTGACCTGCTGCTCCCCTCCTCTGCCGGCTTTCTGGGACCGTGACTCGTGTATAAGCCAAGGGGGGTGTTTTCAGCACAAAAAAAGTGCTGAAAAACTCGGCTTATACACGAGTGTATACGGTAAATATTCTTCTGTTTGTCTCATTAATAAGTGACTACCTTTTCTCCCACTTCTTGTTTTTTTTCGAGTCTATCAAATATTTAACCCCTTCCTGCCATCCGACGTACTATCCCGTCCATGGGACCTGGGCCCCTATGCCCATGGACGGGATAGTACGTCTCAGCGATCAGCGGCGCCCATGTGGTGAGCACCGCTGATCGCGGCCGGGTGTCAGCTGATTATCACAGCTGACACCCGGCACAATGTGTCAGGGACGGTCACGGACCGCCCCCGACACGTTAACCCCTTGCACACCGCGATCATGTTTGATGGAGTTAAAGGGAAGCATCGGCAGGGAGGGGGCTCCCTCCGTGCTTCCCTGAGCCCCCCACAGCAGCGCAATGTGCAGCGCTGCTGCGGGGGGCTCCTTTCCTCCAGGCCCCCGAATCCAAGATGGCGACGGGGGCCTTCAGGGGCCTGCAGGAAGCTGGCTTCCTCAGTGCCTGCAAAGCGCAGGCAAGAGGAAGTCTGCTTCAATGCCTGTGACAGATCAGCGATCTGTCACAGGACAGTGATGTCCCACCTGGGAATGTGTAATAAAGTAAAAAAAAAAATTAAAAAAAAGTGTAAAAATAATTTTAAAAAAATCGCCAAATAAATTAGTAAAAAAAAAAAAAAAAATATTCCCCAATAAATTCATTTTTTGAAAAAAATAAATAAAATAAAAGTACACATATTAGGTATCGCCGCGTCCGTAACGACCCGCCCTATAAAACTGTCCCGTTAGTTAACCCCTTTAGCGAACCCCTTAAAAAATAAAAATAAAAAACGAAGCAAAAAATGATTTATCATACCGCCAAACAAAAAGTGTAATAACGCGCGATCAAAAAGACGCATATAAATATCCATGGTACCGCTGAAAATGGCATCTTGTCCCACAAAAAAAAGCCGCCACACAGCATCATCAGTGAAAAAATAAAAAAGTTATAGCTCGCAGAATAAAGCGATGCAAAAATAATTATTTTTTATATAAAATAGTTTTCATTGCATAAAACCGACAAAACCTAAAAAACGACCTAAATGAGGTATCGCTGTAACCGTACTGACCCGAAGAATAAAACCGCTTTATCAATTTTACTGCACGCAGAACGGTGTAAACGCACTCCCCCAAAAGAAATTCATGAAACGCTGGTTTTTGTTCATTCTGCGTCCCAAAAATCGGAATAAAAAGCGATCAAAAAATGTCACGTGCCCGAAAATGGTACCGATAAAAACGTCAACTCGTCCCGCAAAAAATAAGACCTCACATGACTCGGTGGGTCAAAATACGGAAAAATTATAGCTCTCAATATGTGGTGATGCAAAAACTATTTTTACAATAAAAAGCGTCTTTTAGCGTGCGACAGCTGCCAAATATAAAAACCGCCATAAATAGTAAATCAAACCCCTCGTTATCACCCCCTTAGTTAGGGAAAAATAATAAAATAAAAAAAATGTATTTATTTCCATTTTTCCGTTAGGGCTAGGGTTAGGGTTAGGGCTTGGGTTAGGGTTAGGGTTAGGGCTGAGATTAGGGTTAGGGGTGTGTTGGGGTTCGGGTTGGAGTTAGAATTGGGGGTTTCCACTGCTTGGGCACATCAGGGGCTCTCCAAATGCAACATTGCGTCTGATCTCAATTCCGGCCAATTCTGAGTTGAAAATGTCATATGGTGCTCCTTCCTTTCCAAGCTCTGCCATGCGCCCAAACGGTGTTTTACCCTACATGTAGGGTAATCAGCCTACTCAGGACAAATTGCAAAACAATTTTTGGGGTCCAATTTCTCCTGTAACCCTTAGGAAAATAAAAAATTGGGGGCAAAAATATCATTTTTGTGGAAAAAATGATTTTTTTATTTTCACGTCCGAGCGTTATAAACTTCTGTGAAGCACTTGGGGGTTCAAAGTGCTCAGCACACATCTAGATAAGTTCCTTAGGGGTTCTCGTTTCCAAAATGGGGTCATTTGTCGGTGTTTCCACTGTTTAGGTACATTAGGGGCTCTCCAAAGGCAACATGACACCTGCAGACCATTCCATCAAAGTCTGCATTCCAAAACGTCACTACTTCCCTTCCGAGCCCTGACGTGTGTCCATACAGTAGTTTTCTCCCACATATGGGGTGTCAGCGTACTCAGGACAAATTGGACAACAACTTTTGGGGTTCAATTTCTCCTGTTACCCTTGGGAAAATAAAACAATTGGGGACTAATTGATCATGTTTGTGGAAAAAAAACGATTTTTTTATTTTCATGCCCTGGCATTATAAACTTCTGTGAAGCCCTTGGGGGTTCAAAGTGCTCACCTCACATCTAGATAAGTTCCTTAGGGGGTCTAGTTTCCAAAATGGTGTTATATGTGGGGGGGTTTCCACTGTTTAGGTACATCAGGGGTTTTCCAATCGCGACATGGTGTCCGATCTCAATTCCAGCCAAAAATGTCAAATGGCGCTGCTTCCCTTCCGAGCTCTGCCATGCGCCCAAATAGTGGTTTACCCCCACATGTGGGGTATCAGCATACTCAGGACAAATTGCACAATAACTTTTAGGGTCCTGATACCCTTGGGAAAATAAAAATTGGGGTGAAAAGATCATTTTTGTGGAAAAAATATTATTTTTTTAATTGTACCGCTATACGTTATAAACTTCTGTAAAGCCCTTGTGGGTTCAAAGTTCTCACCACATATCTAGATAAGTTCCTTGGGGGGTCTAGTTTCCAAAATGGGGTCACTTGTAGGGGGTTTCCACTGTTTAGGTACATCAGGGACTCTCCAAACGTGACATGGCGTCCGATCTGAATTCCAGCCAATTTTGCATTGAAAAAGTCAAACGGCGCTCCTTCCATTCTGAGCTCTGCCATGCGCCGAAACAGTCGTTCCTCCCCCACAAATCGGGTATCAGCGTACTCAGGACAAATTGCACAATAACTTTTGCAGTCCAATCTCTCCTGTTACCCTTGGTAAAATAAAAAAAATTGTACCTGAAGTACTTTTTTTGTGAAAAAAAGTTAGATGTTCATTTTTTTTTTTAAATATTCAAAAAAATTCCTGTGACGCACCTAAAGGGTTAATAAACTTCTTGAATGTGGTTTTGAGCACCTTAAGGGGTGCAGTTTTTAGAATGGTGTCACTTTTGGGTATTTTCTATCAAAAAGACCCCTCAAAGTGGCTTCAAATGTGATGTGGTCCTAAAAATAAAATGGTGTTGTAAAAATGAGAAATCGCTGGTCAACTTTTAACCCTTATAACTTCCTAACAAAAAAAAATTTTGGTTCCAAAATTGTGCTGATGTAAAGTAAACATGTGGGAAATGTTAGTTATCAAGTTTTTTGTGTGCCATATCTCCGTGATTTAAGGGCATAAAAATTCAAAGTTGGAAAATTGCGAATTTCCATTTTTTTCACAAATAAACACAAGTTATTTGAATGAAATTTTACCACTAACATGAAGTACAATATGTCACGACAAAACAATGTCAGAATCACCGGGATCCATGGAAGCGTTCCAGAGTTATGACCTCATAAAGGTACAGTGGTCAGAATTGTAAAAATTGGCCCGGTCATGAACGTGCAAACCACCCTTGGGGGTGAAGGGGTTAAAAACAAAAAATATATTGAAAAAATGTTCAAAAAACCATAAAGAAAATGATGTGTCAGACTTTCTCTTGATGAAATGTATCACTCTGCGGTGGATTAGGCTGTGAAGCTGGTGAAAATACCGGGAGGAGAGGGCTTCAGTGACATGACTACTGAAGACGGAAACACCCTTCAGCAAGTGAAGAAGAGGATGAGGAACAGTTTGAACAACGGGTTTAAGAAGAGGAGGAGGTTGGCCCAACACTTGATCGACTTGTAACCATGGTCATAATGGGCAATGTATTTCATTGATTGGCTGAGGAATAGGACCTCCGTATGGTTCATAAGAAGCAGAACCAGCATCTCTCCATGACTATGTTCATCACTCGAACAAGAGGTTGGTTACGCATTTAGTGGTAGTAAAAGTTACGGATGAGGCTGAAGATACTACTGCCTCACCTGAAGAAGCTCCTGATGAAGTGGTGCCAATAGGAGAGCTGTAATGCTCTTCCATGCTGTGCAGTACAGTACTGTACATTCATCCCATTTTCATCACCTTCAATCATCAGTACTACACAGCTAATTCATCATCTTCATCATGTAGAATTTGTTTATGAACATAAGTAGTGTTTATAAAAAGGTGCAAAAGGTTAATAAGGAACTGGGGCCGATTAATAAGGGACTGGTAATGGTAAATAAGTGTGTGGGAGGGGTTTGTAAATCCTTAAAATATATAAATGCTAAAATAAATGTAAGTTTCTTACTTGGGGGATATTCAACTATCGTGTTGGAGGTTTAGAATGTAATGCCCGCGATAAGTGGGGGATCATTGTGTAGGATTGCTGTGGATTATATTCACTTTTTGCAGTGGTTTTGAGGATCTTTTTAAGGCAGATTCCAGGCAGAATTTAAAACCAATTGGGGGCAATATGAAAATAACACCTGACACCAGATAAAAAGGGGAGAAGTTGACTCAATCTTTGCAATGTATGTCTCTGTGCCACACTAAGCATGGAGGACATAAAGAGAAGATGAGAACTGTGAGGACTTGAGAACCAAAATTGTTGAAAGATATCAACAATCTCAAGGTGGGGCGTGGCTATGCCGTGATCGGGAGAGGACGCTGGCTAGGAGAGCTCCTCATCATCCTGCTGGATCCTGGACCCTATATAAGATATACAGTGGGGAAAAAAGTATTTAGTCAGTCAGCAATAATGCAAGTTCCACCACTTAAAAAGATGAGAGGCGTCTGTAATTTACATCATAGGTAGACCTCAACTATGGGAGACAAACTGAGAAAAAAAAATCCAGAAAATCACATTGTCTGTTTTTTTTTCATTTTATTTGCATATTATGGTGGAAAATAAGTATTTGGTCAGAAACAAAATTTCATCTCAATACTTTGTGATATATCCTTTGTTGGCAATGACAGAGGTCAAACGTTTTCTGTAAGTCTTCACAAGGTTGCCACACACTGTTGTTGGTATGTTGGCCCATTCCTCCATGCAGATCTCCTCTAGAGCAGTGATGTTTTTGGCTCTTCGCTTGGCAACACGGACTTTCAACTCCCTCCAAAGGTTTTCTATAGGGTTGAGATCTGGAGACTGGCTAGGCCACTCCAGGACCTTGAAATGCTTCTTACGAAGCCACTCCTTCGTTGCCCTGGCGGTGTGCTTTGGATCATTGTCATGTTGAAAGACCCAGCCACGTTTCATCTTCAATGCCCTTGCTGATGGAAGGAGGTTTGCACTCAAAATCTCACAATACATGGCCCCGTTCATTCTTTCATGTACCCGGATCAGTCGACCTGGCCCCTTTGCAGAGAAACAGCCCCAAAGCATGATGTTTCCACCACCATGCTTTACAGTAGGTATGGTGTTTGATGGATGCAACTCAGTATTCTTTTTCCTCCAAACACGACAAGTTGTGTTTCTACCAAACAGTTCCAGTTTGGTTTCATCAGACCATAGGACATTCTCCCAAAACTCCTCTGGATCATCCAAATGCTCTCTAGCAAACTTCAGACGGGCCCGGACATGTACAGGCTTAAGCAGTGGGACACGTCTGGCACTGCAGGATCTGAGTCCATGGTGGCGTAGTGTGTTACTTATGGTAGGCCTTGTTACATTGGTCCCAGCTCTCTGCAGTTCATTCACTAGGTCCCCCCGCGTGGTTCTGGTATTTTTGCTCACCGTTCTTGTGATCATTCTGACCCCACGGGGTGGGATTTTGCGTGGAGCACCAGATCGAGGGAGATTATCAGTGGTCTTGTATGTCTTCCATTTTCTAATTATTGCTCCCACAGTTGATTTCTTCACTCCAAGCTGGTTGGCTATTGCAGATTCAGTCTTCCCAGCCTGGTGCAGGGCTACAATTTTGTTTCTGGTGTCCTTTGACAGCTCTTTGGTCTTCACCATAGTGGAGTTTGGAGTCAGACTGTTTGAGGGTGTGCACAGGTGTCTTTTTATACTGATAACAAGTTTAAACAGGTGCCATTACCACAGGTAATGAGTGGAGGAAAGAGGAGACTCTTAAAGAAGAAGTTACAGGTCTGTGAGAGCCAGAAATCTTGTTTGCTTGTTTCTGACCAAATACTTATTTTCCACCATAATATGCAAATAAAATGAAAAAAAACAGACAATGTGATTTTCTGGATTTTTTTTTCTCAGTTTGTCTCCCATAGTTGAGGTCTACCTATGATGTAAATTACAGACGCCTCTCATCTTTTTAAGTGGTGGAACTTGCACTATTGCTGACTGACTAAATACTTTTTTTCCCCACTGTAGTTTGTGACGCCACCTGTGGTATTCGGCAAGGGATAGCCGACGCTGCTTAAAAAGACCGCTGAGGCTGATGGTGATGCAGCAGAGTTGGTACAGCTCTCCACAGGTAGAGCTAAGTCTCAGGGCAATTATATTATAAAAGATGGTGATGATGGATGTAATGCAGGGCTGAGGTGACGCAGCAAATAAACAGGAGAACACAGCGGGGTGCAGTCTTTACGCTTTTACTCACATTTTGAGTTGCAAACCAGGGCACTGAGTACTGATGGTAATGGAGATCCAGCCAGCCTGGAAGCAATTTAGGATCCACTAAGCCAGATGGGTTGGAGGCCTCCTTTCTACACTGTCCCATGAGGTCTAAAGCTATGCTCAGTCCTCTGTTCATAGAATCATAGAATCGTAGAGTTGGAAGGGACCTCCTGAGCCATCTGGTCCAACCCCCTGCTCAAAGCAGGATTCGCTAAATCATCCCAGTCAGATGTCTGTCCAGCCTCTGTTTGAAGACTTCCATTGAAGGAGAACTCACCACTTCTCGTGGCAGCCTGTTCCACTCATTGATCACTCTAACTGTCAAAAAGTTTTTTCTAATATCTAATCTGTGTCTCCTCCCATTCAGTTTCATCCCATTGCTTCTAGTCTTTCCTTGTGCAAATGAGAATAAAGTTGATCCTTCTACAATGTGACAGCCCTTTAGATATTTGTAGACAGCTATTAAGTCTCCTCTCAGTCTTCTCTTTTGCAAACTAAACATTCCCAAATCCTGCAACCTTTCCGCATAAGACAGGGTTTGCAGACCGGTCACCATTCTGGTCGCTCTTTTCTGAACTTGCTCCAGTTTGTTGATGTCTTTTTTAAAATGTGGTGCCCATAACTGGACACAATATTCCAGATGAGGTCTGACCAAAGAGGAGTAGAAGGAAATAATGACTTCACGTGATCTAGACTGTATGCTTCTGTTAATACATCCTAGAATTGCATTTGCCTTTTTTGCTGCTGCATCACACTGTTGACTCATATTCAGTCTGTGATCTATTAGTATACCCAAGTCTTTTTCACATGTGCTGTCACTTAGCCCTATTCCTCCCATTCTATATATGCTTTTTTCATTTTTATTGCCCAGATGTAGTACTTTGCATTTCTCCCTGTTAAAAACCATTCTGTTAGTTGCTGCCCACTTCTCCAGTTTATTTAAATCTTTTTGAATCCTCTCTCTCTCTTCTCTAGTATTATCTATCCCTCCTAGCTTTGTGTCATCAGCAAATTTAATCAGTTTACCCTCAATTCCTTAAGGTTCTTTAGTCCTTGCCTGTATGTCAGGCAGCTTGAGCCTTTCACAGGTGTCACTCCTTCGTGGTGGCTCTGGCTCTGGTATGCTGCTGTGCGTTCAGGTGTGTGATGGGGTCAGGAGGCCTGCAGTCTCCTGCCCTCCGGATTTGGCTGCTGGGACTGTTGTACCCGTGCAGCCACGGACTCTGGCGTCCAGTGTCAAGCGCTCTTCGCTGGGGTGAGCTTGGTCACAGCTCCAAACTTAATGTGTATGGCGGTGTAGCACTATAACACCTTATATTACTGGGTCATATTATAGTAATTTATATCTTGGCATATTTTAGTATACGTAAACTTTCATTTGTATTTATCCCTCATATTTTGCAGTACTCTGCAATTCATCTATAGCATTGCAGTACTTTTTGGAGAACATTATTTCTTGGTTATACTTGTATATTCATTTATTTTCAATGTGCATTGTATGTTTTGTCCTCTAGCACTTTATAGTACTGAATCATTTACAGTGGATTTAATTCTATATCTTGCAATACTTTTCACTTTTGCACAATTTTTGTTTTACAGCAC
The DNA here is from genome assembly GCF_039654945.1 of Dendrobates tinctorius. Lineage (NCBI taxonomy): Eukaryota > Metazoa > Chordata > Amphibia > Anura > Dendrobatidae > Dendrobates > Dendrobates tinctorius. The sequence goes on from NW_027361958.1 coordinate 44,437, forward strand.
TATAGCACTTTTTAGTGCAATTTTTAGAATATTATGGTAGTACTTTTCACGATATTATTGTCTACACTATATATTTAACTTACACATTATTAATAGAAAAAAGTTTTTTGAGCGATATATTTTAGCACTTAGCAATTTTTTTTTACATATTTTTTATTTATTTTTTTCTGGTGCTGATATTATACAAATTTTGGCAAGATGTATTGATATATTTATTATTCAGATTTTTATGTCATCACATTATAATTTGGAATACAAAATATATATATATATATATATATATATATATATATATATATATATATATATAATTTATAGTTTTGGCTTTCCATCATTTTTTCATGCTGGATCCGTTTTTTTCTCATAGACTTGTATTAGTGACGGATGGCCACACGTTTCATCTGTCGTCCAACGGATCCATCAGAAAATCTCTGTCCGTCGGCCGGAGACAACGGACAGATGAACGTTTTTTGTGTACGTCGAAAAGTCGGATAGCGACGGATTCCGTCTTTTAAAACTGAGCATGCCCGGAATCATTTTTCTTCCTTTATTTTAACCCCCTGCGGCTGCTTTTTCTATTCTGGCACAAAATCCTTCTCTCTCTCTCACTCCAGAATTCTGTTTCTTTAATTCCTACAGCAAGGCTGCTACAACGGATCAGTCATAAAAACAGATCCAGTGCATTAGTTTTTTGCAATATACGCAGGATCCGTCCACTTGACGGATCTGAACACTTTGACGGATTGTGACTGATTGCAAAAGACTGGAGTGTGAAAGGGGCCTTAAGAAGCGAGATGTGGATGAGAAAAGGCGGTGGATCCGTTGCCAACCGTTAATTGACGGAATCTGCCATCGGATCCTCCTTTTTATACTGAGCATGCCCGAATGAATGTCCTTTCATGATATTTAACCCCAAATCCCATTCTGGCAGCTAAATCTCTCTCTCTCTCTCGTGAAACAGGCCTTACTTTAAATTTCATGCACTAGCGTCTAAAGCGGATCCGTACAAAAAACGGATCCAGTTGCATCCGTTTGCCACAAGACGGAAACGGATCCGCTTTTGCACACTGGCGGATTTTGACTAACGCCAGAAAACTGAAGTGTGAAACAGGCCTAAGAGAAAGAAAAGACTCAATCTGAGAAGAGGTCACCTATAAGGTACCAGGATGTACATTTTTAGCTATTGGTACTGACTGCGTCTCATCAGTACTATGGTTCCTGTATAGTCCACAGTCTGATAAAGACTGATAACTCCCAGCATCTCCTTACCATTGTTAAGGACATACTGGGAGTTGTAGGTTCATGAGATACAAATGTATATGGGCCTGACTTAGAAGGATTCAGCTCATCAGTTATTAATCACATGATGTCATAGACCTAAAGGAAAAGGGAAGAATTAGCTGGGTAGAAATGCAAAATGGGCGCCTTCGGCTTCATCTGCCTTGGGCACCCAAAATACTTTGTTTTGGCCCTGGTAACGGATAAAGCAAAATCCTACATGACCTATCAGTGTTCTACGATTTGGGTTGAGGACACTTATTGCATGTGGGCTGGTGAATTTTGTGTGCCAGGGCTGCTTTTTAGTCCCAACTCTGCCCTGAATCCCCTCGTGTATCTGAATGGGAGGAAGAGTGTGAACTTGTGCTAATTGTGCAGTCACACTTTGTCATCTCTGCTCCGTCCTGTCTTCCAGCGCAGGGTTAAATTGCTCTGACTTCATATCTGGCTTCATGGCTTGATCATAGATGCTGGATCCTCATCCCCCAACAAAATCTCACCAACCGAAGATTGTGAAAGAAACACACAAAACACTTTTATTGGATGTTAAATTGACCGAATTTTATTCCAAATCTCATCATTATTATTTCTTTCAGTGTCTGAAATTTAGAATCAGCCAATTACTATGAAAGAGACACTGAAAATGGCAGAACTCACAAAGAATCGTCCTTCAGCACTCAGGAGAGGAAAAACCCCCTGTAGTGGAAACCTCTAGGGAACCATGGCTGCAGGACTGCCCTTCCCTTGGGCTTAGAAGGTTAGTGCCAACATGTAACAGCAAATTGTACCTGAATTTGTACATTGTGTCATATTTGTTTTGGAGAAGCCTAATGCGACCTCTCCAGGCCGTACACATAAAGTGAAGGCGGCGAGTACCGGACGTGAGGGAGATCTGGCTGCAACATCTGTCACCCCATTGATCTGGCTGGCTAGGCGCTATGGCTGATCTGGCTGGCTAGGCGGTGTCCCCTTCCTCCCATTGTGGAGTGATGAAGCTCCAGGTCTCCAGACACATCAAGTATGGCTCCGTCTACGGCTGAATGACTTGTGGTTCTGGAATCTTCTCCTGCATCATAGATGTATGTGTTTATGACATCAGCGCAGTTGCCATAGTTATCACAGGTGTTTTATACTGTGGTTTCATTGGCTAGAAAGTCCCTCTCAGTGTTCCAAAGAATTAACCCTTGAATGACTGGTATTGTGCCTTTCTCCAGAAGCCTGTAAAATAAACTTGTCACTAGACAGGACCATTATCATTATTATATTTTAAAGTTGCCCCAACCAAAGTCTAATCATAGAATCATAGAATCGTAGAGTTGGAAGGGACCTCCTGGGCCATCTGGTCCAACCCCCTGCTCAAAGCAGGATTCGCTAAATCATCCCAGTCAGATGTCTGTCCAGCCTCTGTTTGAAGACTTCCATTGAAGGAGAACTCACCACTTCTCGTGGCAGCCTGTTCCACTCATTGATCACTCTAACTGTCAAAAAGTTTTTTCTAATATCTAATCTGTGTCTCCTCCCATTCAGTTTCATCCCATTGCTTCTAGTCTTTCCTTGTGCAAATGAGAATAAAGTTGATCCTTCTACAATGTGACAGCCCTTTAGATATTTGTAGACAGCTATTAAGTCTCCTCTCAGTCTTCTCTTTTGCAAACTAAACATTCCCAAATCCTGCAACCTTTCCTCATAAGACAGGGTTTGCAGACCGGTCACCATTCTGGTCGCTCTTTTCTGAACTTGCTCCAGTTTGTTGATGTCTTTTTTAAAATGTGGTGCCCAAAACTGGACACAATATTCCAGATGAGGTCTGACCAAAGAGGAGTAGAGGGAAATAATGACTTCACGTGATCTAGACTGTATGCTTCTGTTAATACATCCTAGAATTGCATTTGCCTTTTTTGCTGCTGCATCACACTGTTGACTCATATTCAGTCTGTGATCTATTAGTATACCCAAGTCTTTTTCACATGTGCTGTCACTTAGCCCTATTCCTCCCATTCTATATATGCTTTTTCCATTTTTATTGCCCAGATGTAGTACTTTGCATTTCTCCCTGTTAAAAACCATTCTGTTAGTTGCTGCCCACTTCTCCAGTTTATTTAAATCTTTTAGAATCCTCTCTCTCTCTTCTCTAGTATTAGCTATCCCTCCTAGCTTTGTGTCATCAGCAAATTTAATCAGTTTACCCTCAATTCCTTCATCTAAATCGTTGATAAAGATGTTGAACAATACAGGGCCCAGGACAGAGCCCTGTGGTACCCCACTTGAGACATTCTTCCAACTGGATGTGCAGCCATTTACGACCACTCTTTGGGTCCGATCACTAAGCCAGTTATGAATCCACCTAACAGTTGCCTTGTCCATTCCATACTTAATCATTTAATCATTTAATAAGTGAGCGCATCTAGAGTTGATGTGTAACAAGCGCAATCATTCCATTAAGCCCTACTAAATGCATAAATGCACAATATGAGAACAGAGCAGTCTCATAGAAAATGAATGATACCAAGGTAAATGCAGTTAGATATGGGATGCTATATAGGGGCTCATACTGTATATAGGAGCTATATGGGGACTCACACTGTATATAGGAGGCAATATGGTGGCAAACAATGTATTCAGGAGGCTATATGTGAGTGCTCATACTGTATATAGGAGGCTATATGGAGACTCACACTGTATTCAGGAGGCTATATGTGGGCTCATACTGTATATAGGAAGCGATTTGCAGGCTCATACTGTTTATAGGAAGCAATGCGCAGGCTCATACTGTACATAGGAGGCTATATGTGGATGCTCATACTGTATATAGGAGGCTATATGAGGCCTCATACTGTATATAGGAAGGGATGTACAGGCTCATACTGTATATAGGAGGCTATGTGCAGGCTCATACTGTATATAGGAAGCAATGTGCAGGCTCATACTGTTTATAGGAGGTAAACACTGCATTCAGGAGGCAATATGTGGGTGCTCATACTGTATATAGGAGGCAAATACTGTATTCAGGAGGCTATATGTGGCCTCATACTGTATATGGGAAGCGATTTGCAGGCTCATACTGTATATAGGAGCCTATATGCGGCCTCATACTCTATATAGGAAGCGATGTGCAGGCTCATACTGTATATAGGAGACTATGTGCAGACTCATACTGTATATAGGAAGCAATGTGCAGGCTCATACTGTATATAGGAGACAAAAACTGTATTCAGGAGGCTATATGTGGGTGCTCATACTGTATATAGGAGGCTATATGCGGCCTCATACTGTATATAGGAAGCGATGTGCAGGCTCATACCGTACATAGGAGGCTATATGTGGCCTCATACTGTATATAGGAAGCGATGTGGAGGCTCATAATGTATATAGCAGGCTATGTGGGCTCATATTGTATATAGGAAGCAATGTGCAGGCTCATACTGTATGTAGGAGGCTATATGCGGCCTCATACTGTATATAGAAGGCTATATGCGGCCTCATACTGTATACAGGAGGCTATGTGGGCTCATACTGTATATAGGAGGCTATATGCAGCCTCATACTGTATATAGGAAGCGATGTACAGGCTATGTGCAGGCTCATACTGTATATAGGAAGCAATGTGCAGGCTCATACTGTATATAGGAGGTAAACACTGCATTCAGGATGCTATATGTGGGTGCTCATACTGTATATAGGAGGCTATATGCGGCCTCATACTGTATATAGGAAGCGAAGTACAGGCTCATACTGTATATAGGAGGCTATATGCAGCATCATATTGTATACAGGAGGTTATATGTGGGTGCTCATACTATATATAGGAGGCTATATGTGGCCTCATACTGTATATAGGAAGCGATGTGCAGGCTCATACTGTATATAGAAGGCTATATGGGGACTCACACTGTATATAGGAGGCAAATACTGTATTCAGGAGGCTATATGTGGGCTCATACTGTTTATAGGAAGCGATGTGCAGACTCATACTGTTTATAGGAAGCGATTTGCAGGCTCATACTGTACATAGGAGGCTATGTGGATGCTCATACTGTTTATAGGAAGCAATGCGCAGGCTCATACTGTACATAGGAGGCTATATGTAGGTGCTCATACTGTATATAGGAGGCTATATGCGGCCTCATACTGTATATAAGAGGCTATGTGCAGGCTCATACTGTATATAGGAAGCAATGTGCAGGCTCATACTGCATATAGGAGGCAAAAACTGTATTCAGGAGGCTATAAATGTCACCTGCTTAACCCAGCAGGAAGTTAAATGTCACCTGCTTAACCCAGCAGGAAGTACGGCGGAATCTACAAATCACTAAAATTGACAAATCCCCGGGCCCGGATGGGATACACCCCCGAGTACTGCAGGAATTAAGCACAGTCATAGATAGACCATTATTTTTAATCTTTAAAGATTCCATAATAACAGGGTCTGTACCACAGGACTGGCGTATAGCAAATGTGGTGCCAATATTCAAAAAGGGGACAAAAACTGAAATTGGAAATTATAGGCCAGTAAGTTTAACCTCAACTGTGGGTAAAATCCTGGAGGGTTTTCTAAGAGATACTATACTGGAGTATCTGGAGAAGAAAAACCTTATTTACCCAATATCAACATGGGTTTACAAGAGACCCTTCCTGTCAGACTAATCTGATAAGCTTTTATGAAGAGGTAAGTTCCGGACTGGACCAAGGGAATGCAGTGGACGTGGTGTACATGGACTTTTCAAAAGCTTTTGATACGGTGCCACACAAGGTTGATACATAAAATGAGAACAATGGGGATAGGGGAAAATATGTGTAGGTGGGTTAAGAGCTGGCTCAGGGATAGGAAACAAAGGGTGGTTATTAATGGAGCACACTCGGACTGGGTCACGGTTAGCAGTGGGGTACCACAGGGGTCAGTTTTGGGCCCGCTTCTTTTTAACATATTTATTAATGACCTTGTAGAGGGCATAGAGAGTAGAATTTCAATATTTGCAGATGACACTAAACTCTGCAGGGTAATTAATACAGAGGAGGACAATTTTATATTACAGGAGGATTTATGTAAACTAGAAGCTTGGGCTGATAAATGGCAAATGAGCTTTAATCGGGATAAATGTAAGGTCATGCACTTGGGTAGAACGAACAAGTTGTATAATTATGTGCTTAATTGTAAAACACTGGGCAAAACAGTCACTGAAAAAGACCTGGGTGTATGGGTGGACGACAAACTCACATTTAGTGGCCAGTGTCAGGCAGCTGCTGCAAAGGCAAATAAAATAATGGGATGCATTAAAAGAGGCATAGATGCTCATGAGGAGAACATAATTTTACCTCTATATAAGTCACTAGTGCGACCACACTTAGAATAGTGTGTACAGTTCTGGTCTCCGGTGTATAAGAAAGACATAGCTGAACTGGAGCGGGTGCAGAGAAGAGCGACCAAGGTTATTAGGGAACTAGGGGGTCTGCAATACCAAGACAGGTTATTACACTTGGGGTTATTTAGTTTGCAGAATCAAAGGCTTAGGGGTGATCTTATTACAATGTATAAATATATGCGGGGACAATACAAAGACCTTTCTAAAGATCTTTTTACTCTTAGACCTGTGACGGGGACAAGGGGGCATCCTCTACGTCTGGAGGAAAGGTTTAAGCATACTCACAGATGCGGATTCTTTACTGTAAGAGCAGTGAGACTATGGAACTCTCTGCCATATGATGTTGTAATGAGTGATTCCCTACTAAAATTTAAGAAGGGACTGGATGCCTTTCTTGAAAAGTATAATATTACAGGGTATATACACTAGTCTCCTTAATATTGCGTTGATCCAGGGAGCTAGTCTGATTGCCGTATGTGGAGTCGGGAAGGAATTTTTTTCCCCAATGTGAAGCTTACTGTTGCCACATGGGGGTTTTTTTGCCTTCCTCTGGATCAACATGTTAGGGCAAGTTAGGATAGGATATGGGTTGAACCAGATGGACTGAAAGTCTCCCTTCAACCTTAATAACTATGTTACTATGTTACTATATGTGGGTGCTCATACTGTATATAGGAGGCTATATGCGGCCTCATACTGTATATAGGAAGCGATGTGCAGGCTCATACCGTACATAGGAGGCAATATGTGGCCTCATACTGTATATAGGAAGAGATGTGCAGGCTCATACTGTATATAGGAGGCTATGTGGGCTCATATTGTATATAGGAAGCAATGTGTAGGCTCATACTGTATATAGGAGACTATATGCGGCCTCATACTGTATATAGAAGGCTATATGCGGCCTCATACTGTATACAGGAGGCTATGTGGGCTCATACTGTATATAGGAGGCTATATGCGGCCTCATACTGTATACAGGAGGCTATGTGGGCTCATACTGTATATAGGAGGCTATATGCAGCCTCATACTGTATATAGGAAGCGATGTACAGGCTCATACTGTATATAGGATAAAGTACAAATATATCCCAAATACTGGAAAAAAATTCTTCAAAGGCTCAACTCACTGGAAATATAATAGCAAAAAAAATCTCATAAATGAGCTATTAAGCATCACAAGAGATCAAAATTGGAGTTTTATTCGGTCGTCCATGACAGCACCACCTGAGAGAGGGGATCCGCCCTTTAGGAACAGGAAACCTACAGATACAAAAAGGGCGGCACCTCTCCCACGCATCAGTTGGTTTCCTGTTCCTAGAGGACAGGACTCCCTACAGATCGTCCATCATGGAGTCGACGAGGGATTCCCAGGCCGGCTGAACGCCTCAGGTAGCGGGGGGATCTCCTACCTCGGTCCAGTTCGGGGTCCCTGGAAGCACCACGGTGGGGCCGGGTAGGTCGCCACGGCTGTGGTTGGAGCAGGTGGAGCATAGGGTCCGGTGGACAGCCGTCTCCAAAGTGCGGGCACCAGGTACGTATACGCCCCTCCTGAGTCTCCCCCTGGGGTCCGGTCATCCTCCCGCGTCCGGGTCGGCGGTCGCGCACAGTCGTCGGGCGCAGGCGGGCGCATGTGGGGGCGGCGGGCACACCGGAGCCGGGGGAGCCCTGCCGGCTCCGTTCCGCGCGCTCCCGCGGTCTCTGACGCACGGTGGAAGTGACGCGGCGGAAGGGGCGGAGCCGGGGATGCCGAAACCGGAAGTCGGGTGCTGGCCGACTTTCCAGTGTGCGCCGCGTGTGCGCGGCGGTCCGGGGGGACGCGCTGTACCCGTGGCGAGGGGTGGGGGGAGGCGGAGCATGCAGGGGGGGGTCGCGGATGCTGGGGAGGTGCCACGCCAGAACCCTGCTGACCCGGGTACAGGGAGGCCTTAAAAGGCAGGAGGCAACGCTGCGGGGGTGCTTCTGAAGGCCCAGCGATGGATATGACAGAAGCCCCCATAGAGCAGCAGGACGAGATACAGGAGCGGCCACAGAAGGAGGCCGTGGCGAAGCCTCATGCGAGTGGCCAGCAGAAGAAAAAACGATCGAGTGAACAGAGCCGCGGAAGTTCCTCCAGACTATAGGACCCTCCTGCCTCCCTCCGTGATCCGGTACCTGCCTCACCTGCATGGGTAAGAGATATTCGTGAATGTACCCTGATGCAGTGTTCCCTTATGTATTTTTTGCAGGGGAGGAAAGCTACGGGAAAACAGAAGCACAGGGAATGTGCCCTCTGTAGTTGCCCCTTGCCAGACGGCCACCCCAAAAGATTGTCAGCCATGTGTGCGACAAACGGTAGGGGTTGGAAGGGAATGAGGGCCAGGGATAGACTGACAGGCCCTTACATTCTCCCCCGTCCTTACAGGTAGCGGAAGAAACGCCAGATTTCACCACAAGCCTGAGAGAAATAATCAGGACAGAAATGAAAGCCCTGTCAAAAAGGGATTCTTCTAGGGGGAGAGAAGTTAGCTTCTCAGGTTCGGAGTCCTCGGTTGCTCCTAGGAACAATGACTCCTCGGATTCCCCGGCCTCCACTTCGTCTTCTTCGGATGAAGACTCGAGCCGTTTCTGCTTCCCGTTAGACCAGATGGACAAACTAGTTAAAACAATAAGGTCCACCATGGGAGAAACAGACTCAAAACCAGAAATTTCGGCACAAGACGTGATGTTCGGAGGTCTAGATCCCAGGAAGCGCAGGGCCTTCCCTTTAAATGATAAGGTCCAGAGCTTAATAGATAGGGAGTGGAAAAAACCCAAAAAAAGAGGCTCCTTGCCACCGGTCTTCAAACGAAGGTACCCATTTGATGACCCAGTGGTGAACAGATGGGTTAAGGCCCCTAAACTGGATGTGGCAGTAGCCAAAGCCTCCAGAAAATCTTCCATCCCTTTCGATGACATGGCTTCCCTAAAAGACCCGCTGGATAAAAAAGCGGATTCCTTTGTAAAGGGATCATGGGAGATGTCAGCAGACGCCCTAAGACCAGCGATAGCTGCCACTTGTACAGCCAGATCCATGATGGTCTGGCTAGATCAACTGGATTCCCATCTGAGAGATGGAGCCTCAAGAGCATCCATTCGGAAAACCCTACCAATTATCCAGAGTGCCGCTGCTTTCCTGGCCGATGCCTCAGCAGACTCTGCAAGGATGGCGGCTAGATCCGCAGGGTTATCTAACGCAGCTCGAAGGGCCCTCTGGTTAAAATGCTGGCCAGGGGATATCCAGGCCAGGTCACGACTCTGCTCCATTCCTTGCGAGGGGGAATATCTATTTGGCTCTGCCCTGGATGAACTGTTAGAGAAAGCCGGGGATGATAAAAAGAAGTTTCCGAGCCTCCCGAATCCTTCTTATAGACGCCCCTTTACCAGGAAAGGATATTTCCATAGAAGGTCGTCCAGAGATCAGGGCAGATGGGATGACAAAAGAAGGAGAGGTACAGGTTTCATGTTCGGAGGAGGGGGCGCCAGGAAGGTCCAGCACGGGACACTAAAAAGCCGCCCCAATGACTAGAGGCCCTGGTAGGGGGGTGACTAGCTGCCTTCTACCCAGCCTGGTCCATGATTTCGGATAGTAATTGGATACGGGGGGTGATAGCTACGGGTCTACAACTGGAATTCACCCGGGTTCCCCATGATCGATTTAGGGTCACCCCAATCAGGTCCTCCACATCAGAACAAGCTGCCCTGGAGGCCGAGGTTCATGATCTTTGCCTTAAGAAGGTCCTAACTGTGGTTCCAGAAGGTGAAAGGGGGAAAGGTTTCTACTCCCCTCTGTTCCTGGTCCGCAAGCCAGACAGTTCCTTTAGGACTATAATTAATCTTAAGTCCCTTAATGAATTCTTGGTTATACGCCCGTTTAAAATGGAAACAATTAATTCAACAATAAAATTATTGTTTCAAAACTGCTTTATGGTGGTGTTGGATTTGAAAGATGCTTACTACCATATACCCATTCATGCAGCTCATCAGCGCTTCCTCAGAGTGGCGGTTCAGTTAAATGGGTCAGTTGAACATTTCCAATATGCGGCCCTCCCCTTTGGGGTGGCAGTCGCTCCCCGGGTATTTACCAAAGTAGTAGCGGAAGTTATGGCCCATCTACGTGAATCTGACATTCTAGTAGTACCCTACTTAGATGACTTCCTGATTATAGGAAAAACGGCAAAACATTGTACGGAACAGCTACAGAGGGCAATGTCTGCCCTGGAGCGGTTAGGATGGCTGCTGAATATCAAAAAATCTTGGTTACAGCCGATGAAAAGCCAGCAGTTTTTAGGCCTGATTCTAGATTCTGAGAAACAGGAATGCCGTCTGCCTCCAGAGAAGCTTGTTCGTTTACACTATCAGGTCCTAAATGCTTCCAATAACCCCACCATGTCCCTTAGGAAAGCCATGTCCCTTCTGGGTTCCCTTTCCTCCTGTATCCCAGCGGTGCAGTGGGCCCAGTTTCATTCAAGAACACTTCAGGGTGAGGTTTTACTGCATCAAAGAATCCTCGGAGGTTACTTAGAGGGCCAGCTAACCTTGTCCCGAAACACAAGGGAGTCCCTAGAGTGGTGGCTGGACAAGGATAATTTATCCAGAGGAGTTCCCTGGGAATTCGACATATCCCGCATAGTCACTACGGATGCTAGCCCTTCCGGCTGGGGGGCTCATATGGGTGAGGTCGTGGTCCAGGGCCTATGGGACCAGCACCAGATAAATATGTCATCTAATTTGAAAGAATTGACAGCAGTAGAACAGGCAGCTAAGAAGCTACTTATGTATCTGCAGGGCCATCATGTGCGAGTGCTCTCCGACAATCAGGTCACCGTGGCTTATATCAACCACCAAGGTGGGACTCGTTCCAAACCCCTGATGAATGTGACAGAACGGTTGTTCCAACTAGCAGAGCAGCATTTTCTATCTTTGACAGCGCTACACATAAAAGGGAAAGAAAACATTATGGCAGATTTCTTAAGCCGCAATCTGCTAAGGCAAGGAGAATGGTCCCTAAACATCTCGATCTTCCACCTGATTGTGCAAAGGTGGGGACAGCCAGAGGCAGACCTCTTCGCCACCAAAGAAAACAGAAAATTGAGACTATTCTGCTCCCTAAATCCCAGAGACAACCCCCTGGCAGTAGATGCCTTTCTGATAATGTGGGACTTCAGGCTAGCATATGCCTTCCCTCCCCTATCGCTACTACCCTTGGTGTTGAGAAAGATCAGGAAAGACAGAGCAAGGGTTATAGTCATCGCCCCATTTTGGCCCAGGAGGGCTTGGTTTTCTTGCCTCAGGACCATGTCGGTGTCCGATCCTTGGGTTCTTCCGGACATCCCGGATCTCCTATCCCAGGGCCCAGTCTTCCATCCTCAGGTGGCTGGCCTACATCTGACGGCGTGGAGTTTGAGCCTGCGCTCTTAAAAGATAAAGGCTTCTCCCCAGACTTAATTAATACCCTTCTTAAAAGTAGAAAGGCCATTACTACCAAGATCTATGTTAGAATTTGGAAGAAATTCCTTCACAGCTCGGGAATAGTCGCTGGGGGTTCAACACCTATAAATCAGATCTTAGAATTTCTTCAGAAAGGTCTGGACATGGGGCTTTCCACTAGTACCCTTAAAGTACAAGTAGCAGCCTTAGGGGCCCTCTTTAGCTGCAACATCACGAGTAATTACTGGATCAGTAGATTCATTAAAGCAGCAGGAAGATCCAGGCCGGTAGTGAAGGATAGATTCATGCCATGGGACTTGAATCTAGTCCTCACGGCCATGACGGAAGCTCCATTCGAACCTATTTCATCAGCTTCCATAAAAAACCTGTCCCTCAAAGTAGCGTTCCTGGTAGCTCTAACCTCTGCTCGCAGAGCTAGCGATATCCAGGCATTATCTAGGCGTCCTCCTTATATACAGATTAAAAATGAGCAATACTCACACCTGATCCAGCGTATTTACCTAAAGTGGTTTCTAACTTTCATAGGACTCAGGAAGTAGTCCTTCCATCCTTCCTCCCTAATCCGGCTAATAAGAAGGAAGAGGAACTACATACCCTGGATGTTAGGAAGTGCCTTATAGAATATGTGGCAGCTACCGATCCTTGGAAGAAAGAGGATGCCCTGTTTATTTCCCACCAAGGCCCTAGGAAAGGTTGTAGAGTATCAAAGAATACACTAGCCAGGTGGATTAGAGAAGCGATTGCCTTAGCATACACCTCAAAAGGCAGGTCGCCACCCGGGAAGCTGAGGGCACATTCCACCAGAGCCATGGCGACCTCGTGGGCCGAGAGATCAGAAGTCTCCATTGACCAGATATGTAAGGCGGCTACTTGGTCCTCTCCGAGCACCTTTTATAGTCATTATAGGCTAGACTTGGGTGCTTCCACAGACCTCTCTTTTGGGATAAGGGTGCTGCAGGCTGTAGTCCCTCCCTAAAGTAGTTATTACTCTCTGTAATTCTCTCAGGTGGTGCTGTCATGGACGACCGAATAAAGTCTTAGTTACTCACCGGTTAACGGTATTTTTCGGAGTCCATGACAGCACCCGTATATTCCCTCCCTTTAGTTTAATTTGGGTGTGCACTTCTTATACGTACACGGGTAATTTAAATAGTTGTGTATAGTATTGTATATAAGTTATGCTATTAACCATTGTGGTCCTCTGTGCTCTGTAATCCAACTGATGCGTGGGAGAGGTGCCGCCCTTTTTGTATCTGTAAGTTTCCTGTTCCTAAAGGGCGGATCCCCTCTCTCAGGTGGTGCTGTCATGGACTCCGAAAAATACCGTTAACCGGTGAGTAACTAAGACTTTTCAAGCTAAATAATTTTATTTAGAATAATTAACAGAGCATAAATGCTAAATGCAAGTTACAGCAGACATAAACACAATATAGCAGTTAATAAAGTTTTTATCTGTATAAAACATGTAGTTTCTTTGCTTTCCTTTCACAAATAGAATGCATAGTAAACAGCAAATTCTCCATTTACATAATATGTATGCCCAGATAAGGTTTTGCATACAATAAGTGCCCAGAGTAAACTGCTGAATATAAAGTGCATAAGTGCCTTGTATCAAATAAGCCTGGTAGGCATTAAGTGTACACAGAGTAAAAACTGTCTATGCAAATTCCAGAGTAAGATACAAGGACTGCATTAGAAAGTAACAACTTACATGTGCTGTGTATGTCGCTGTAAAACCTGCCGCCCCTACGCGCGTTACGCCGCAGCTTCCTCAGGAGGCGTGGTTTACAAGTGCCCCGGATCTAGTTTATATAGTGCGGTCAACCAATAAACCGCTTTCCCTAATAAAGCTTGTAAAATTCAGGACCTGCGCTGTAGTGTCCACAATGACGTCAATAGTATCCAGTTCTAAACGTCCACAGCATTATCGGCGCATGCGCTGTTGAGTCCCCACTATGTACAGCGAGTCTATCATCAGCATGAAAGCGGCTCAAGCTGCAAAACAGCCAGAGACAGCCACATACCAGACTGAGCACGTCAGAAGGCTCCTAGGGAGGACTGAACTGGGCATGCGCTCAAGTGAGGACAAGAAAATAAAATAATTATGAAGAATAATAATCACTATTTAAAGTGATAGCAAGTGTTGAAAGTGAGGGGATAAAACATAATGATGCTGAAATAATTATAGCGGTGTGTATGAACCATTAAAGTGAATATGCCTGACATAGAGTGCAAAGGCAAACACATATGTGTCAATTATAAGCACACTATGCAAGCAATAAAAAATTTTTAACAATTAGCATAATGTGTATGCAGGCTATATGAAAGTGTATGTGCATCATATAACTATAACAACTATATATCATGTCTCTGTTAAAAAACAAATGTACATAAAAATAACACATGGCATTCAATACATACATCAAATGTCATATATCATAAAGTAATTATACAAACAATTATGTATAATGAATAATACATAGCACAAATATACAAAGAAAATTGTGAAAAAAATAAAAAATGAGTGAAAAAAATATATATAAAAATAAAACAAAAATGTAAATGAAATAAACAAAAAAAGAAAAAATGAATAAAAATGTGAACAAATAACATGAAATATTGAAGACCCAATGGGTACGAAAAGAGCCGTAGATTTCTTGTGAGAGGAGTGTTTCTTCATAAAATCTTGAAATGCCCTCAACAATGAATTCCATGCCAGATCATATATTGCGATGCGAAGATAGAGAACTGGAGTATAAGCACAGGAAAAAATAATTAAAAACAGAAAACTAAAACCAAGACTAAAAAGATACCCATACGATTTTTACAGAAAGGACCCAAAACCATTACTCTCATTCAATCATGTTTTTTTTGCTACTGTATATAGGAGGCTATGTGCAGGCTCATACTGTATATAGGAGGTAAACACTGCATTCAGGAGGCTATGTGGGTGCTCATACTGTATATAGGAGGCAATATGCGGCCTCCTACTGTATGTAGGAGACTATGTGCAGACTCATACTGTATATAGGAAGCGCTGTGCAGGCTCATACTGTATATAGGAGGCTATATGCGGCCTCATACTGTATATAGGAAGCAATGTGCAGGCTCATACTGTATATAGGAAGCAATGTGCAGGCTCATACTGTATATAGGAGACTATGTGCAGACTCATACTGTAAATAGGAGGCTATATGTGGCCTCATACTGTATATGGGAAGCGATGTACAGGCTCATACTGTATATAGGAGGCTATACGTGACCTCATACTGTATATAGGAGGCTATATGCGGCCTCATACTATATATAGGAAGCGATGTGCAGGCTCATACTGTATATAGGAGGCAATTCAAAAGCAGGAAATATCCAGCTACAGATCCAGGGAAAAATTGTTAAAAACAAAAAATGAAGGAGAGCGATAGTGGCACCTGTGTAAAAGGTTTTGTAACTGCTGCGACTCTAGACCAGACCAGGTCTAGCCGACCAGAGTATAAGCCGAGGCACCTACTTTTGCCACGAAAACCTGGGTGAACTTATTGACTTGAGTATAAGCCGGGTGTGCATTGACCACTCATCCCTACCGTGGTATGCATGGTTCCCTCGTCCCTGTCATTGTCTGCATGGCTCCTTATCCCCTATCTTTGTATGTATGATTCCTGTTAAGAAAAAAAAACATCCTATTTACCTGCCTGCGCGCCGTCGGTGGCACTGCATCTTGTTCCGGCCATATAACACGGATAATTCTTGGTAATGACAGTGAATATTTAGAACAAATTCAAAACATTAATTATTCAATAGAGCCCAATAGCAAAAGCAGCGTTTTGAATGAACAATCACATTTCTTGGTAGAATCATGCAGGATTTAAACTTTTGATGTTTGTTTACTCCTCTCAACAGCCCAAACAGGTTTCTAAGAGGATGAGTTTGCAACTATACTTTTGGAGAAAATTCAAAACATTCATTATTCAATAGGCCCCAAAATAGCAAAAACCATAGGTTTGAATGAACACTCACATTTCTTGGTAGAATCATGCAGGACTGAAATTTTTGATGTTTTTCTACTCCTCTCATGAGCCCAAACAAGACTCTAAAAGGATGAGCTTGCAACTACTTTACTTTTGGAGAAAATTCAAAACATTCATTATTCAATAGAGCCCAATAGCAAAAGCATCGTTTTGAATGAACAATCACATTTCTTGGTAGAATCGTGCAGGATTGAAATTTTTGATGTTTTTCTACTCCTCTCAAGAGCCCAAACAAGTTTCTAAAAGGATGAGTTTACAACTACTTTACTTTTTGAGAAAATTCAAAACATTCATTATTCAATAGTGCACAAAATAGCAAAAACCAGCGGTTTGAATAAACACTCACATTTCTTGGTAGAATCTTGTAGGATTGAAATTTTTGATGTTTTTCTATTCCTCTCATGAGCCCAAACAAGACTCTAAAAGGATGAGCTTGCAACTACTTTACTTTTGGAGAAAATTCAAAACATTCATTATTCAATAGGGCCCAAAATAGCAGCGGTTTGAATGAACAAATCACATTTCTTGGTAGAATCATGCAGGATTGAAATTTTTGATGTTTTTATTACTCCTCTCAACAGCCCAAACAAGTTTCTTAAAAGGATGAGTTTGCAACTACTTTACTTTTGGAGAAAATTCAAAACATTGGGGGGCGTGGCCAGCGTCTGAGCTGTATGGAAGTCTGAGCTCTGTGCTTCTCTCCAGGGCAGCCTGCCAAGCGGTGACAGAAAGCGTTAATTAAACCAGGACTGGCGTGGAGGGGTTGCGGAAGCTCCACTGACACCAACGGTACCCTCAGAATATGGATCCGCTCAGTAAAAGAGCAGAAAAAGCAAGAAAACTGGAGCGCTCTCCCCTTATGCTGAGGAGCCAAGATGGCGCCCGCCTCACAGCAGCCACAGCCTGCAGCCCCAGCCTGAGCGGCGCACAGCAGGAGAGAACACCACAGAGGCTGAAACATGCGGCATACAAGTCAGGGGTTAAGTCTGCCCCCACCCCTGCTAAAACCGCCGCTCCATTTGATAAAGAAAGCGGTAATTTTAATATCAAAGATAGCGCTGTGAAGAAACCAGCGAAATATCGCGAGACTGACCGGGGGACAAGCGGGATTACGCAACAGGTACGCAAATTGCGTACCTTAAGCCAGAATCTAGCGCAGCCCATGAAATCTAGTGCAGCAGCAACGCTCACCGCTGCAATAAATGAAACAAACACAATGAGAAATGCCTCTTCTTGCCCAGATATATCTAATATATCAGACACCCCTCTAACGCCGCCGCAGAGGAAATCATCCCCTGAATCACAAAATAGCCGCAGATTAAGCACTAGCTCTGCTGAGCTGCAACATGAATCACAGTTGGAGGACTCACTCTCCTCAGACAAACCTGTATCTGAGAGCATTCTACAAGTACTAATGGAGGTAGAGGCCACTAGCAATGCAGCCTCAGAATTATTCATAAAGAACATGATATGCCTGCTAGCAAAGACATTCCAAAAACAAATAGAGGGATATAATACAAACCTCCAAAATAATATAGACAGTCTGGGCCAGAGAGTGGATCACCTAGAATCCAAAATGGAGGAAATGGTTAAGTCTCATAAAACCTTAATAGATGAACACTATGCCTTAGAAAAAGAGGTTACCTTTCTAAAATCAAAGTAAATAGAGCAAGAGGACAGAAGTAGAAGAAATAACCTTAAATTCAGAGGAATACCTGAAAATGTTTTGAATTTTCTCCAAAAGTAAAGTAGTTGCAAACTCATCCTTTTAGAAACTTGTTTGGGCTGTTGAGAGGAGTAAAAAAAACATCAAAAATTTAAATCCTGCATGATTCTACCAAGAAATGTGATTGTTCATTCAAAACGCTGCTTTTGCTATTGGGCTCTATTGAATTATGAATGTTTTGAATTTTTTCCAAAAATAAAGTAGTTGCAAGCTCATCCTTTTAGAGTCTTGTTTGGGCTCATGAGAGGAGTAGAAAAACATCAAAAATTTCAATCCTGCACGATTCTACCAAGAAATGTGAGTTGTTGTGAGCTCATTTTCCTCTTCACTACTGAGGCCTGATGAACTCCCTCTTCTGTTAAGGAAAGGTAGTGAGCCTGATTATCAGGCACCTGAGCCTAATGATGATGACTGGCTGAGTGGAGTTACGGACTGGATATAAGGCTGCCGACGCCCTCCTGCCCTGCGGGTGATTTCTCTGTGGGATCCTTGGAGACCAGTCTGAATTCCTGCTCTTCTAAAGCTAAGTTTTTCTGCGCTGCTTTTTGCATTTGTGCTTTGATTTTGTTTGCTTTGTTTTTCTGGATTTCTGCCATTCCCTGCTGGGGTGAACTGAATTCCTTTAGCTCTGTCTTCTGAAAATACCGGAGTGCTGATATAGTTTTTGAAGCCTAGCTGCTTCAGGGTCTTTTTCCATATCAGCTGTTGGCTTATTTCTTTGATAGGGTTTTTGGCAGATTGCAGACAGCAACCGTCCTTTCCTGTCCTGTTTAGTTTAGCTTGGGCCCCATCGTTTGCTCAGCCTATCTTTCTATCTGTGTGAATGTTTTTTCATCTTGCTTCACCGTCATTATATGTTGGGGGCTGCCTTTTACTTTGGGGTCTGCTCTGGGGCAGTTTAGATTTCCTTTTCTGTCTTTAGGCTATTTAGCTCTCCGGCTGTGATCGAGGGGTCTAGGGCACCGTAGGAACCCCTTACGGCTACTGCTAGTTGTGTTGATAGGTTCAGGGGTCTGCAATCTGATAGTTGCCAACGTCTCTGGACGTAGCTTCTATTTTTGTGTCTGCCTCCTACGGTGACTCTTCATAACAGAATCACCCGCCATACCGCAGATCCTAGGGTACTCAATAGCAGGAAAGAATTGTAAAAAAAAAAAAAAGGTGCGTATATTTTTTCCTCTATATCTGAGGCCGTAGGTGGAATTTTTTTTTTTTCTCTCAATGGAGATAAAGCAATTGTCTAATCGTGTGGAGCAGCTCGCTGCGGAAGTGCGGGGAATTTCCGCCTACCTTGCTCATTCACATGCTACTGAACCAAAGATTCCTACACCTGATGTATTTTTTGGGGATCGGTCTAAATTTTTGAATTTCAAAAATAATTGTAAATTATTTTTTGCCTTGAAGCCTAACTCGTCAGGGAACTCCGCGCAGCAGGTTAAAATTGTCATCTCTTTGCTGCGTGGCGATCCCCTGGATTGGGCATTTTCTTTGAAACCAGATGATCCTATTCTGACTAATGTGAACGCATTTTTTCAAGCCTTGGGGTTGTATGACGAACCTAATGCCATTGATCAGGCTGAAAAGACCCTGCTGGCATTGAACCAGGGTTGGGATTCTGCAGAATTGTACGGTCAAAAATTCCGAAAGTGGCGGTACTTACTACCTGGAATGATAATGCCTTGGCTGCTCTCTTTCAGAAGTGTTTGTCAGAAGCCGTAAAAGATACTATGGTGGGATTTCCTGTTCCCTCTGGTCTTGACGATTCTATGTCATTAGCCATTCAGGTTGATCGGCGTTTGCGTGAACGCAAAACTGCACGAGAGGTGTTGTCACCTGTTGAACAAATGTCTGAACCTATGCAATGTGATAGAGTTTTCTCCAGAGAGCAGCGTCAGGAGTTCAGAAGGCGTAATAAGTTGTGTTTTTTCTGTGGGGATGCCTCGCATATTATTTCTGTCTGTCCTAAATGAGAGAAACGCTTTGCACACACGTTTTCTGTTGGTGGTGTTCAACCTAAGTTTCTTTTGGCTATTACTCTGATCTGCTCCCTGTCCACATTTTCCGCCAAGGCTTTTGTGGATTCGGGAGCAGCCCTAAACCTAATGACCTTGGATTTTGCTAAACGTTGTGGATTTCCAATGACACCTCTGCAGACGCCTATCCCTTTGAGGGGGATTCATGCTACTCCTTTGGCTAAAAATAAACCTCAGTTTTGGACCCAGGTGGTAATGCGGGTCGCCCCAGACCATCAAGAAAATTGCAGATTTTTGGTGTTGCATAATCTGCATGATATCATTGTTCTGGGGTTTCCCTGGTTACAAATTCATAATCCAGTTTTGGATTGAAAATCTGTGTCTGTGGTGAGTTGGGGTTGTCGGTGTGCCTTTAGTGAGGCTCTGGTGTTTTCCACCTCTCCTCAGTCGCATGATGTTCCTGATTATTTGGCGGACTTTTATGATGTATTTAGTGAAAATGAGTCTGCATCTCTGCCTCCTCATAGGAGTTATGACTGTGCAATTGAACTGAGCCCGGGGTGTAAATTTCCCAAGGGTCGGCTCTTCAATTTATCTGTACCCGAGCATGAGGCTATGCGATCCTATATTAAGGAGGCGTTGGAGAAGGGTCATATTAGACCATCCTCGTCACCCTTAGGTGCCGGTTTTTTTTTTGTAGCCAAAAAGGATGGATCATTAAGACCTTGTATTGATTATCATGCCCTCAACAAAATTACTGTTAAATATCAGTATCCGTTACCCCTGATTTCGGATCTATTCTCTAGAGTTAAAGGTGCTTGCTGGTTTACCAAGCTTGACCTCAGGGGGGCGTATAATCTTATTCGCATTAAGCATGGGGATGAATGGAAGACGGCGTTTAATACTCCGGAGGGACATTTTGAGTACCTGGTGATGCCTTTTGGGCTCACTAATGCCCCTTCTGTCTTCCAGTGCTTCATGAACGATATTTTCCGAGATTTTGTCGATAAATTTTTGATTATCTATCTGGATGATATTTTGATATTCTCCAAGGATTGGGATTCTCATGTGGAACATATACGGACTGTGTTCCAGATCTTGAGGGAGAATTCCCTGTATGTCAAAGGATCTAAATGCCTTTTTGGAGTACAGAGGATTTCTTTTTTGGGATTTATTTTGTCTCCGTCAACTATCGAAATGGACCCGGCCAAGGTACAGGCCATTTACGATTGGGTTCAGCCCACTTCTTTGAAGGCTCTCCAGAAGTTTTTGGGTTTTGCTAATTTTTATCGGAAATTTATAGCAAAATTTTCTAGTATTTCCAAGCCATTGACTGATTTGACTAAGAAGGGTGCTGATGTGTTAAATTGGTCTCCGGAGGCTGTTTCTTCCGTTCAGGAGCTGAAGCGAAGATTCACCTCCGCCCCGGTTTTGCGGCAACCTGATGTCTCACTTCCGTTCCAGGTAGAGGTGGATGCTTCTGAGATTGGTGCAGGAGCTGTTTTGTCCCAAAAGGATCCTGTAACATCTAAAATGAATCCCTGTGCTTTCTTTTCCCGAAAGTTCTCTCCATCTGAACGTAACTATGATGTGGGGAATCGGGAACTGTTGGCCATGAAATGGGCATTTGAGGAGTGGAGACATTGGTTGGAGGGAGCTAAGCATCAAGTCGTGGTCCTCACTGACCACAAGAATTTGATTTACCTAGAGTCGGCTAAGCACTTGAACCCTAGACAGGCTAGGTGGGCCTTGTTTTTTACACGTTTGGATTTTGTGGTTTCTTTCCTTCCTGGAACTAAGAATGTCAAGGCTGACGCCCTCTCTTGGAGCTTCTTTGCGGATTCTCCTGTGGTGACCAAGCCTGCTACCATCTTAGGCGAAGGGGTAGTTCTTTCTGCCATCTCGCCCGATTTGAGACGTGCTCTGGAAGAGTTGCAGGAGGACAAACCTGAGCGTTGTCCCAGTGGAAAGTTGTATGTTCCTGACCAGTGGAAGAAGAGAGTGATGTCTGAAGTTCATTGCTCTGCTTTGGCTGGTCATCCAGGTATTTTTGGTACTAGAGATCTTGTGAGTCGGTCCTTTTGGTGGCCCTCCTTGTCTCGTGATGTCAGGAATTTTGTGCAGTCCTGTGGGACGTGCTCCCGGTCTAAATCGTGTTCTCGCTCTAGTGGGTTGTTGATGCCTTTGCCTGTCCCCAAGAGGCCATGGACCCATATTTCAATGGATTTCATCTCTGATATGCCTGTCTCTCAAAGGATGACTGTTATTTGGGTGATTTGTGATAGGTTCTCTAAGATGGTTCATCTTGTACCACTCCCTAAGTTGCCGTCTTCCTCTGAGTTGGTGCCCCTGTTTTTTCAACAGGTGGTTCGCTTGCACGGGATTCCTGAGAACATTGTATCTGACAGAGGAGTTCAGTTTGTGTCTAGATTTTGGAGAACTTTCTGTTCCAAGCTGGGAATTCAGTTGTCCTACTCCTCTGCTTTTCACCCTCAGACCAATGGGCAGACAGAGAGAACAAACCAGACCTTGGAGTCATATTTGAGATGCTTTATTTCCGCTGATCAGGATGATTGGGTTTCATTTTTGCCCTTGGCCGAATTTGCTTTAAATAATAGAGCTAGTTCTGCCACTTTGATGTCACCTTTTTTTTGTAACTTTGGGTTTCATCCTCGATTCTCTTCAGGGCAGGTGGAGCCCTCTGCCTGTCCAGGTGTTGACACTGTGGTGCAGAGAATGCACCGGATCTGGGACCAAGTGGTAGATAAGTTATCTCTCTCCCAGGAAAAGGCCCAGCGGTTTTCCAACCGACATAGGACCATTGGTCCTCAGTTTAAAGTTGGTGATATGGTGTGGTTATCATCAAAAAATATTGCTATGAAGGTGGCTTCTCCTAAGTTTAAGCCTAGATTTATTGGACCTTACAAGACTTTGGAGATTATTAATCCGGTCTCTTTTCATTTGGCTCTTCCTGTCACATTTAAAATCCATAATGTGTTTCATAAGTCTCTGTTGAAGAGGTTTGTTGAACCTTTTGTTCCGGGGGTGGCACCTCCAGACGTTGTATTGGTTGAAGGTAACATGGAATATGAGGTAGAAAAAGTATTGGATTCTCGTCTGGCGAGACGGAGACTCCAGTATTTGGTTAAGTGGAAGGGTTATGGTCAGGAGGATAATTCCTGGGTCTCTGCCTCTGATATTCATGCCAAAAGATTGGTGCGTGCCTTCCATCGGGCTCACCATGATCACCTTGGTGGCGTGGTTGAGGGTTCGGTGACCCCTCCTCAAGGGGGAGGTACTGTTGTGAGTTCATTTTCCCCTTCACTACTGAGGCCCGATGAACTTCCTCTTCTTGTAAGGAAAGGTAGTGAGCCTGATTATCAGGCACCTGAGCCTAATGATGATGACTGGCTGAGTGGAGTTATGGACTGGATATAAGGCTGCCAACGCCCTCCTGCCCTGCGGGTGATTTCTCTGTGGGATTCTTGGAGACCAGTCTGAATTCCTGCTCTTCTAAAGCTAAGTTTTTCTGCGCTGCTTTTTGCATTTGTGCTTTGACTTTGTTTGCTTTGTTTTTCTGGATTTCTGCCATTTCCTGCTGGGGTGAGCTGAATTCCTTTAGCTCTGTCTTCTGAAAATACCGGAGTGCTGATATAGATTTTGAAGCCTAGCTGCTTCAGGGTCTTTTTCCATATCAGCTGTTGGCTTATTTCTTTGATAGGGTTTTTGGCAGATTGCAGACAGCAACCGTCCTTTCCTGTCCTGTTTAGTTTAGCTTGGGCCCCATCGTTTGCTCAGCCTATCTTTCTATCTGTGTGAGTGTTTTTTCATCTTGCTTCACCGTCATTATATGTTGGGGGCTGCCTTTTACTTTGGGGTCTGCTCTGGGGCAGTTTAGATTTCCTTTTCTGTCTTTAGGCTATTTAGCTCTCCGGCTGTGATCGAGGGGTCTAGGGCACCGTAGGAACCCCCCACGGCTACTACTAGTTGTGTTGATAGGTTCAGGGGTCTGCAATCTGATAGTTGCCAACTTCTCTAGACGTAGCTTCTATTTTTGTGTCTGCCTCCTATGGTGATTCTTCATAACAGTGAGTGTTCATTCAAACCGCTGCTTTTTGCTATTTTGGGCCCTATTGAATAATGAATGTTTTGAATTTTCTCCAAAAGTAAAGTAGTTGCAAACTCATCCTTTTAGAAACTTGTTTGGGCTGTTGAGAGGAGTAAAAAAACATCAAAAATTTCAATCCTGCATGATTCTACCAAGAAATGTGATTGTTCATTCAAAACGCTGCTTTTTGCTATTGAGCTCAATTGAATAATGAATGTTTTGAATTTTCTCCAAAAGTAAAGTAGTTGCAAGCTCATCCTTTTAGAGTCTTGTTTGGGCTCATGAGAGGAGTAGAAAAACATCAAACATTTCAATCCTGCATGATTCTACCAAGAAATGTGATTGTTCATTCAAAAAGCTGCTTTTTGCTATTGAGCTCTAATGAATAATGAATGTTTTGAATTTTCTCCAAAAGTAAAGTAGTTGCAAACTCATCCTTTTAGAAACTTGTTTGGGCTGTTGAGAGGAGTAAAAAAACATCAAAAATTTCAATCCTGCATGATTCTACCAAGAAATGTGAGTGTTCATTCAAACCGCTGGTTTTTGCTATTTTGGGCCCTATTGAATAATGAATGTTTTGAATTTTCTCCAAAAGTAAAGTAGTTGCAAACTCATCCTTTTAGAAACTTGTTTGGGCTGTTGAGAGGAGTTGAAAAGCATCAAAAATTTCAATCCTGCACGATTCTACCAAGAACTGTGATTGTTCATTCAAAACACTGCTTTTTGCTATTAGACCCTGTTGAATAAGGAATGTTTTGAATTTTCTCCAAAAGTAAAGTAGTTACAAACTCATTCTTCTACAGTCTTGTTTAGGCTCATGAGAGGAGTAGAAAAGCATCAAAAATTTTAAACATGCACGATTCTACCAAGAAATGTGAGTGTTCATTCAAACCACTGCTTTTTGCTATTGGTACCTATTGAATAATGAATGTTTTGAATTTTCTCCAAAAGTAAAGTAGTTGCAAACTCATCCTTTTAGAAACTTGTTTGGGCTGTTGTGAGGAGTAGAAAAACATCAAAAATTTCAATCCTGCATGATTCTATTAAGAAATGTGAATTCATTCAAACCGCTGGTTTTTGCTATTGGGCCCTATTGAATAATAAATAATTTTCTCCAAAAGTAAAGTAGTTGCAAACTCATCCTTTTAGAAACTTGTTTGGGCTGTTGAGAGTAGTAGAAAAGCATCAAAAATTTAAATCCTGCATGATTCTACCAAGAACTGTGATTGTTCACTCAAAACGCTTCTTTTTGCTATTAGACCCTATTGAATAATGAATGTTTAGAATTTTCTCCAAAAGTAAAGTAGTTGCAAGCTCATCCTTTTATAGTCTTGTTTGGGCTGTTGAGAGGAGTAGAAAAACATCAAAAATTTCAATCCTCTGGCTTCAGTGTCTCTAGTATTTACCTTGGCCTCCAACACAGCCAGTTGCTGCTCAAAAGTGCGGTCTGCACAATCAACACTTGTTCCTGTGTTACTGGTGTTCTGTAATGTCAGTTGATCCCCTGATGTGTGTCCGGCAATGTCTTCTGCTCTGTCCACATTCCCACTACTAGTCCCTCCACCATTACCAAGCAGCAGCTTACCACCTCTGCACGATGGACCCCGGGCTACGAACGCACCTTACCATCATCTTTATTACTTGGTGCGTTCTGCCAGCCCTAACATTATGCTAGCGCCAGGGTTTGGCTCGTAATGGCGGATGAACAGCAACTACAGCGGTACATTCAGCAGCTGGAGGGTAGGTTGGCGGCTTTTGAGTGCACAACCACAGCCGTGGATGTTACCACAGTAGCTGCTCAGGCTGCTAGCATCGCTGTAGCCACTTTGTCCAATGCCCCACCTGTTCCGACATTATCCTGTCTCCCGTTGCCAGATAAGTTTTCTGGTGATAGCCAGTAATGTAGGGGATTCGTGAGCCAGTGTACTATACACCTTGTGCTTCTGGCTGCACGTTTCCCCTCAGAGTGGGCCAAGGTGGGATTCATAATACCTCTCTCATTGGACAGGGCGTTGGAGTGGGCCACGACATTGTGGGAGTGTGACGATCATGCAGTGCAGAGTGCTTCACAGTTTCTGAACACTCTGAAACAGGTCTTTTTGGGACCTCGAGTCACCCACGAAACAGCGCTCCAATTGGCATCTACACAGGGTTCGTCCACGGTCAGCCAATTTGCTACCCATTTCCGGACACAGGCTTCCAAGCTGGAGTGGCCGGATAAAGTCCTCATTCCCGTGTTTTGGAGGGGGCTGGCTGACCATGTAAGAATGCTCTGGCCACTAGGGAGATTCCTGCCACACTGGAGGAGCTAATAGCGGTCTCTACTCGAATCGACCTTCATTTTAATGAGCGAAGGTTGGAATGAGCCCAGTGCAGGCAGAGGTTTCAGATGGCTCCCAGCTTCGCCAAACCCCTGGAATCCCCGGCCCAGACATCCGAGCCACTTGAGGCCATGGAGGTGACGCGGGCGGGATCTAAGTCCTGGACCGCTCGTACATGCATGGTCTGTCGGATATGCCAGCAGTGAGGAAATATCGCCTCTAGGTGTCCTCAGCGAGCGATGGAACGTCCACGCTTAGTGTCATTAGGAGCTGGTTCACTAGACGCAGCAATGCCATCCTCTAAGCTCAACTTTAGGGGGACTATCGGTATTGGCCCATCCACCCAGGTGGTAGAGCTTTGCGTGAATTCCGGGATGGAGGGCAAATTTATGTCTTCTGCCTTCTCCCGATGGCACGCAATTCCACTGGTGATGCTCGCCAAGCCAGTGACCATACGGGTGATAAATGGGTCGACATTACCCTCACAGATAACACATCAGACCATCCTATTTACTCTATCCATGTCTCCATGCCATCTGGAGATCATCTGCTAGTCATGTCTGAGGGCATTGATGAGGTTCTCTTAGGGATGCCATGGCAAAGCTATCACACCCCTCATATAAAGTGTTCTTCTGGGAGAATTCTGGGATGGAGTAAATCCTGTGAGGGTAGATGTCAGGAGTGCCTTCAAGTTGCTTCTACAGAGGTAACCGCAGATCTTTCCTCTCTCCCCAACCACTTTTGGTCCAATGCGGACATGTTCACCAAGAAGGCAGCGGAGTTTCTTCCGCCTCACCATCCCTACAACAGTTCTATTGACCTCTTGCCTGGTGCTGAGCCTCCCCGCGGTCAGGTTTATCCTCTCTCTCCCGTTGACAGTCAATGTCTCAGTACATCCAGGAGAATCTGGCAAGAGGATTCATTAGAAAGTCAGTGTCACCTGCAGGGGCGGGGTTCTTCTTTGAACAAAAGAAGAACGGGGTGCTACATCTGTGCATAGACTACAGGGGTCTTAACGCCATTACCATTAAGAACAAGTACCCTCTGCCCCTGATATTGGAGCTTTTAGATAGGTTGCGGGGAGCGAGGGTTTTTACTAAGCTTGATCTGCAGGGTGCCTACAACCTGATACGCATCCGTGAGGGGGATGAATGGAAGACCGCATTTAACATCAGGGATGGGCACTATAAATACCTGGTGATGCTATTCGGGCTTTGTAATGCTCTGGCTGTCTTCCAATACTTTGTGAACGACATCTTCCGGGATATGCTCACCACCTCAGTTGTAGTCTATCTGGATAATATTTTCGTCTACTCTCCAGATATTGACTCCCACCGGAGAGATGTTTGCAAAGTCTTCGACCTCCTACGGGCAAACTCCCTCTACGCTAAGTTGAAGTAGTGTGTGTTTGAGCAGGAGTCCTTTCCTGGGCTATATCATCAACCCCCAAGGATTGGCCATGGATCCTGCCAAGCTACAGGCGGTCATGGATTGGCAGGAGCCTCATTCCCTTAAGACGGTGCATCATTTTTTTGGATTTATCAACTAATACCGCCAATTCATCTCCCACTTCTCAACTTTGGTAGCACAGCTGGTAGACAGTCTGGGCCACCCATTGTGACACGTGTTCCAATTGTTCCATTGTGACACACCTGGCTGTTGTAAGTCAATAGGACACTCAGGTGAAGGTAGGTATTTAGGTAGGCCACAAGAGGGAGACAATGGAACACGTGTCACAATGGGCGGTACAGACTGTCTTCCAGCTGTGCGGAAGCAGCCAGCTTCAGTCTGCTGAGAGAGCCTCAGTAGACAGGTAGGGAGGTGGGTATGCACACTCATTGGTTACGATACCCAGCATCAGGAGAGATAAGGTTTCCAAAAACAGACTGATTTGAATTGAAACCACAGAAAGTTGCCTATTCAAAGCAATATTTGAATGCTTTTTTCAACTTTGGTTCCTCTGCATTAGTTTTTTCTTGGTCCAAGTTGCACATTTCAAATGCCAAATGCATTTGGCTTGATTTAACTTGACCAACTCTGCTACATCAATTACTCACCTATATATGGAAGGCATTGTATTGTATTCAGTCTGCAGTTTAAATCATCTATCTTGGCTTTTGCTGCTTGGTAGGTACAGGTGTGAAGCTGCTGCAATGTGTGATACATTTCTGCACACCCACCGTCTTAGTAAGGGAAAAGCGCCCCCACAACAAGTTGGAGTTTCGGTGAGAAAAGAGCCCGTACAGGGTGAAGCGACTACTCAGCAGACGGGGACCCGTCTATGAGATTCAACCTGAAACAGGTGAAGAGCTTCCCACCCGTACACTACATCGGAATAAGCTGCAACCCTGCTTGTCTCGGGACCCTCGAGTGGTACCAGCTGCCCCGATGCCCACGGCAGCTAAACCAGTGATGCCTGAGACTACAGAAATAACCGAGGAAACTTCGACTTCCACTTTCCTAGTGGCTGATTCTTCAACCTCTACTGATCTAAGACGCTCTGAACGTTCAATGGCAGGTGTACCCCCCATACGCTACAATCAGGACGAATTCATCTGGCAAATTGTACAAGGTCTGGAAGATTGCTAGCAGGAGCTCCAGAAACTCTCTCCTATGGAATGGCGAGCTCACAGGGAGGGAGAATGTAAGGGAGTGAAGTGTTGTGAGTTCATTTTCCCCTTCACTACTGAGGCCCGATGAACTCCCTCTTCTGGTAAAGAAAGGTAGTGAGCCTGATTATCAAACATCTGAGCCTAATGATGATGACTGGCTGAGTGGAGTTACTGACTGGATATAAGGCCGCCGTCGCCCTTCTGCCCTGCGGGTGATTTCTCTGTGGGATCCTTGGAGACCAATCTGAATTCCTGCTCATCTAAAGCTAAGTTTTCTGCTCTGCCTTTTGCATTTTTGCTTTGCCTTGTTTTGCTTTGTTTTTCTGGATTTCTGCCATTCCCTGCTGGGGTGAGCTGAATTCCTTTAGCTCTGTCTTCTGAAAATACCTGAGTGCTGATTTAGTTTTGAAGCCTAGCTGCTTCAGGGTCTTTTTCCATATCAGCTTGCTGGCTAATGTCTTTGATAGGGTTTTTGCAGATTGCAGACAGCAACCTTCCTTTCCTGTCCTGTTTAGTTAGTTTTGGGCCCCATCGCTTGCTCAGCCTATCTTTCTGTCTGTGTGAGTGTTTTTTCATCTTGCTTCACCGTTAATATATTTTGGGGGCTGCCTTTTGCTTTGGGGTCTGCTCTGGGGCAGTTTAGATTTCCTTTTCTGTCTTTAGGCTATTTAGCTCTCTGGCTGTGATCGAGGGGTCTAGGGCACCGTAGGAACCCCCCACGGCTACTGCTAGTTGTGTTGATAGGTTCAGGGGTCTGCAACCTGATAGTTGCCAACTTCTCTGGTTTTCTGGACGTAGCTTCTATTTTTGTGTCTGCCTCCTACGGTGACTCATTCATAACAGTGAAGTACAGGAAGAGCCGAGGGAGAGTTCCCTCCTCTCCTTCGTGCCCTGAACCATTGACAAGGGCAGCAGGTTCCCCGGGGGACACTCTAGCACCCAGAAACAGGAAGGTAGGACAGCTGAGAGCGATTTAGATGAAGGAATTGAGGGTAAACTGATTAAATTTGCTGATGACACAAAGCTAGGAGGGATAGCTAATACTAGAGAAGAGAGAGAGAGGATTCAAAAAGATTTAAATAAACTGGAGAAGTGGGCAGCAACTAACAGAATGGTTTTTAACAGGGAGAAATGCAAAGTACTACATCTGGGCAATAAAAATGAAAAAAGCATATACAGAATGGGAGGAATAGGGCTAAGTGACAGCACATGTGAAAAAGACTTGGGTATACTAATAGATCACAGACTGAATATGAGTCAACAGTGTGATGCAGCTGCAAAAAAGGCAAATGCAATTCTAGGATGTATTAACAGAAGCATACAGTCTAGATCACGTGAGGTCATTATTTCCCGCTACTCCTCTTTGGTCAGACCTCATCTGGAATATTGTGTCCAGTTTTGGGCACCACATTTTAAAAAAGACATCAACAAACTGGAGCAAGTTCAAAAAAGAGCGACCAGAATGGTGACCGGTCTGCAAACCCTGTCTTATGCGGAAAGGTTGCAGGATTTGGGAATGTTTAGTTTGCAAAAGAGAAGACTGAGAGGAGACTTAATAGCTGTCTACAAATATCTAAAGGGCTGTCACATTGTAGAAGGATCAACTTTATTCTCATTTGCACAAGGAAAGACTAGAAGCAATGGGATGAAACTGAATGGGAGGAGACATAGATTAGATATTAGAAAAAACTTTTTGACAGTTAGAGTGATCAATGAGTGGAATAGGCTGCCACAAGAAGTGGTGAGTTCTCCTTCAATGGAAGTCTTCAAACAGAGGCTGGACAGACATCTGACTGGGATGATTTAGCGAATCCTGCTTTGAGCAGGGGGTTGGACCAGATGGCCCAGGAGGTCCCTTCCAACTCTACGATTCTATGATTCTATACTTGGAGCAAAAAGGATATCATCAGTCTCATACCCCCCTGGCTCCCGTAGTAACCCCTCGTACCCCAACTAGACATCGTTAAAGTCTCAGGATCCAGAGTACTACGGACTACAAGCGCTGCTGGTGACTCGGCGCCAACATTGGAGAAGAGTGACACCTTCAAACAAGACCCCAGCAGACTGATAAGTTATTTTCTTAAGGTAAAACTTATTACTGTTAAATACTGTTTATGCTTTTTGACCGTTTGCTAAACCCATTCACATTATATTCATTTCCACACTGTTAATTTCACCAGTGTCATTCCCTGTAAATAAACTTCCCTATAACTGTTGGTCCGTCTGTTCCATGGTGACATACCTACTATTTCTGCATGTTATTATAGCCTCAGCAGACAGGTAGGGAGGGGGGTATGCATGCTCGTTCATTACAATACCCAACGTCAGGAGAGATAAGGTTTCAAAAAACAGACTGAATTGAAACCAAAGCAAGTTGTCTTTTCAAAGCAATATTTGAATGCTTTTTTCAACTTTGGTTACTCTGCATTAGTTTTTTCTTGGTCCAAGTTGCACATTTCAAATACCAAATGAATTTGGCTTTATTTTGAATTGACCAACTCTGCTACATCAGGTATTCACCTATATATGGAAGGCATTGTTTTGCATTCAGTCTGCAATTTTAATCATCTAACTTGGCTTTTCCTGCTTGGTAGGTAAAGGTGTAATAAGCTGCTGTAATGTGTTTAGCTTTGGATGCATACATTTCTACCTACCCACCTGCTACAAGGCCTTCAGCCCCTTACCCTCAGTACTTCCCACCTTAATTCAAGTATCCCATGTGTATTTAAGTTGTTCAATTTCTACCACATTCTGGACGTTTATGATTTCTTTTGTGAAACATTGTCTCCCTCTTGTGGCCCTCCAACTTCTAAATTTTGTGTATATGTATTCAATGACAAAGAAGGAATTGGTCTGGTGTGTTGATTGAATTAGTGGCCTACCTAATTACCTAACTACCTTCACCTGTTTGAGTATCCTATTGGCTTACAGCAGCCAGGTGTGTCACAATGGAACAATTGGAACACGTGTCACAATAGGCGGCCCAGACTGTCTTCCAGCTGTGCGGCAGCAGCCAGCTTCAGTCTGCTGAGGTAACCTCAGCAGACAGGTAGAGAGGGGGGTATGCACGCTCGTTGGTTACAACACCCAGCATCTGGAGAGATAAGGTTTCCAAAAAAAAGACAGAATTGAATTGAAATCAAAGCCATATTTGAATGCTTTTTTCAACTTTGGTTGCTCTGCATTAGCTTTTTCTTGGTCCAAGTTGCACATTTCAAATGCCAAATACATATGGCTTGATTTAACTTGACCAACTCTGCTACATCATCTCCACCTATATATGGAAGGCATTGTATTGTATTCAGTCTGCAATTGAAATCATCTATCTTGGCTTTTGCTGCTTGGTAGGTACAGGTGTGATCTGGGCCTGACTGGGACTAAAATGCAGCCCTGGCATTTGAAGGAGCACAGGCCCACTTGTTGCATCGTGAAAATGCAATCTGTGTGAACCTGTAGATTACAAGACGTGAGGCGAGCGTAACACGACTATATAACATACAGTCTCAGAAGGCCAAGTATAACAGTTCAGTCCTATTTATTGCTCTAAGGCCGAGGTCATACAAGCATATAACACTGTATATAGGAGGCAAACACTGTATTCAAGAGGCTATATGTGGGCTCATACTGTATATAGGAAGCGATGTGCAGGCTCATACTGTACATAGGAGGTTATATGTGGATGCTCATACTGTATAGCTATATGCGGCCTCATACTGTATATATGAAGTGAAGTACAGGCTCATACTGTATATAGGAGGCACAAACTGTATTCAGGAGGCTATATGTGGGTGATCATACTGTATATACTGTAGGAGGCTATGTGGGCTCATTGTATATATGAAGCAATGTGCAGGCTCATACTGTATATAGGAGACTATATGCGGCCTCATACTGTATACAGGAGGCTATGTGGGCTCATACTGTATATAGGAGGCTATATGCAGCCTCATACTGTATATAGAAAGTGATGTACAGGCTCATACTGTATATAAGAGGCTATGTGCAGGCTCATACTGTATATAGAAAGCAATGTGCAGGCTCATACTGTATATAGGAGGTAAACACTGCATTCAGGAGGCTATATGTGGGTGCTCATACTGTATATAGGAGGCTATATGCGGCCTCATACTGTATATAGGAAGCGAAGTACAGGCTCATACTGTATATAGGAGGCTATATGCAGCATCATACTGTATACAGGAGGCTATATGTGGGTGCTCATACTGTATATAGGAGGCTATATGTGGCCTCATACTGTATATAGGAATCGATGTGCAGGCTCATACTGTATATAGAAGGCTATATGGGGACTCACACTGTATATAGGAGGCAAATACTGTATTCAGGAGGCTTTATGTGGGCTCATACTGTATATAGGAAGCGATTTGCAGGCTCATACTGTTTTTAGGAAGCGATGTGCAGGCTCATGCTGTTTAGGAAGCGATGTGCAGGCTCATACTGTACATAGGAGGCTATGTGGATGCTCATACTGTATATAGGAGGCTATATGCGGCCTCATACTGTATATAGGAAGTGATATACAGGCTCATACTGTATATAGGAGGCTATTTGCAGGCTCATACTTTATATAGGAAGCAATGTGCAGGCTCATACTGTATATAGGAGGTAAACACTGCATTCAGGATGCTATATGTGGGTGCTCATACTGTATATAGGAGGCTATATGCGGCCTCATACTGTATATAGGAAGCGAAGTACAGGCTCATACTGTATATAGGAGGCTATATGCGGCCTCATACTGTATATAGGAGGCTATATGCAGCATCATACTGTATACAGGAGGCTATATGTGGCCTCATACTGTATATAGGAAGCGATGTGCAGGCTCATACTGTATATAGAAGGCTATATGGGGACTCGCACTGTATATAGGAGGCAAATACTGTATTCAGGAGGCTATATGTGGGCTCATACTGTTTATAGGAAGCGATGTGCAGGCTCATACTGTTTATAGGAAGCGATTTGCAGGCTCATACTGTACATAGGAGGCTATGTGGATGCTCATA
This sequence comes from Dendrobates tinctorius, assembly GCF_039654945.1. Classification (NCBI taxonomy): domain Eukaryota; kingdom Metazoa; phylum Chordata; class Amphibia; order Anura; family Dendrobatidae; genus Dendrobates; species Dendrobates tinctorius. The sequence goes on from NW_027361958.1 coordinate 78,336, forward strand.
CTGTTTATAGGAAGCAATGCGCAGGCTCATACTGTACAAAGGAGGCTATATGTGGGTGCTCATACTGTATATAGGAGGCTATATGCGGCCTCATACTGTATAGAGGAAATGATGTACAGGCTCATACTGTTTATAGGATTCTATGTGCAGGCTCATACTGTATATAGGAAGCAATGTGCAGGCTCATGCTGTATATAGGAGGCAAAAACTGTATTCAGGAGGCTATATGTGGGTGCTCATACTGTATATAGGAGGCTATATGCGGCCTCATACTGTATATAGGAAGCGATGTGCAGGCTCATACCGTACATAGGAGGCTATATGTGGCGTCATACTGTATATAGGAAGCGATGTGCAGCCTCATACTGTATATAGGAGGCTATGTGGGCTCATATTGTATATAGGAAGTAATGTGCAGGCTCATACTGTATATAGGAGACTATATGCGGCCTCATACTGTATATAGAAGGCTATATGCGGCCTCATACTGTATACAGGAGGCTATGTGGGCTCATACTGTATATAGGAGGCAATATGCAGCCTCATACTGTATATAGGAAGCGATGTACAGGCTCATACTGTATATAGTATAAAGTGCAAATATATCCCAAATACTGGAAAAAATTCTTCAAAGGCTCAACTCACTGGAAATATAATAGCAAAAAAAATATCATAAATGAGCTATTAAGCATCACAAGAGATCAAAATTGGAGTTTTTCAAGCTAAATAATTTATCTAGAATAATTAACAGAGCATAAATGCTAAATGCAAGTTACATCAGACATAAACACAATATAATTAAACCAGCACCTTATCATTTTCACTTTTAACAGCCAATCAGAGCGATTGTAGACATGTGGGGGTGAAGCCACCCCACCTGTGGAGAAGTACAAAGCCCCCTGTGTGTGTGGGTCGGGTGGGGTCACTGAAAGGTCAGTCACCCAACCCACAGGAGGGCAATTAATTCATGACGCCACATAGGCGTCACTGGTCAGATTGGCACAGCTTTTCATGATGCCTATGTGGAGTCATTGGTCGGGAAGGGGTTAAAGGAGCATACACGCCTTTGCACAGTGGGGGTATTAATATTTTCTATGGGACACTAATTTTTGGGGGAGGGAGTAAACATAGTAATGGCACAGTTTTTTTAAATATTGGGGTCAGTATCCTATGCCTCAGGTAAGCAGAGTGGGGAGTTTTTGTAGGTTGGGAATAAATGAGACATCAGTAGAAATGTGAGATGTCAAATGTGTTTTTGTTGTAATCTGTGCAGATGAGTTGTGGCTGGAGAAGTGGTAATGGAGGTCTGGGCCTGATGAAAAAGACAGGAAAAGTGAGCGACCCAAATCAGAAAGATTGTCAGCTGTAAGGTTCTATATATAACTACTGTACTCACGTGTATGTTCTGTGGGACTAGTATCTACCAATATACGATAACAGTAAGATGGTAATATTGCTCTTTTTAGTAGACTATTTTTTTATTTAGTGACCGCTAAATTTGTTTCAGTCTATGTAGTAGTAGGTGTATGGTGGTGTCATTGGTCTCTGTATAGTGTTTTGTTATGTAAAGGTAATGGTTATATTATATTATGTATTTGCTGAGTAGTGGTGATGGTGGTGGACATTGAGTAGTTTTATTGTTTTGGTCTTTTATAGTAGTAATTTTGATAATATTGGTCTTTGCATTGTATGTTTTTGGTTAGCAACAGTGGTATACTGTACTTATATATCTATAGATGCTCTTTAGATGATTATAGGGGGGTCAGATGGGTAGACATGCACTTTGAGACATGGACCCCTGAACTTTTAGTACCCTAGCAATGTCCCTGCTGTAATGTGTGTTTACTTGTCAGTGTTTCTAGAGATATATGTATGTTTGTCAGTAAGCTCAGTTATGGTACCATATCTAAGCAGTAAGCTTGGTTCTGGTTCTGTATTGATGTAGTAATCTAGATTCTTGTACCATATGCATGCCGTAAGCTTGGTTCTGTTCCCATATCTGTGAAGTAGACATATTAAGCTTGGTTCTGCTCCCTTATCTCTGTAGTAAACTCGGTTCTGCTCCCTTATCTCTGTAGTAAGATCGGTTATGCTCCCATAGCACTGTAGTAAGCTCGGTTCTGCTCCCATGTCTCTCTCGTAAGGTTGGTTCTGCTCCCTTATCTACGTAGTAAGGCTCGTTTCACACTAGCGTTTGATCGGGCAGCGCATCGTGCACACGCGCAATGTCCCCCTATCTTTAACATGGTGATCGCAGGGTCTTGCGAATGTACGCGCTCTTCAGCGTTTAGCGTGCGCTGCGCATTTTACAGGTGTGCGCCCAGACGCGACGTACGCTACATGTTGCATTTTTTTTTCCGGCGGCATCGTTAAAAAAATCGCGCTCGCACGTGTGCGCCCAAAAATAGCATTACAGTCTATGTGGTTGCTGATGAGCGCTTGGCACCGCGCACGTCAGCGCCTTGTGCGCACATGCGATTTGAGTAAACAATGTCTAGACACTTGTCTAGAACTCCCCCTAAACAAGCAACATTGTTTTGGAGGAGTGTACATAAAAGAATGTGTCTTCAGGGTCAGACAATTACTCTACATAATGCCTTGCAGAGACCAGACAAGCATTCTACAAGAGCCTTCTACCTGTGGATTCAAGCTTCAGGAGCCAAAATGTGAGTATTCTTAAAAATGTCTGTGTGTCCTGTACAATTTATTATGTACTAATGTATTTTTTGTTTTCTTTTCAGCATGTCTTCTTCCGGATCGGTCTATTCGCCATCTCGGCAAGAACTGGCCCAAGCTCATCGTGAGGTGAGAATCTTGCTGCCTTTTGATAAGTATAGCTGCCTCTAGAAATGTGTTTTAATTTTTTCTTTCTTTACAGACATCGGACACGGGAAGTGAAAATGGAGTGCGAGAGCGGTCTGTGCGGGAGCAGTCGGAGCGGTCTGAGCGGGAGCCGTCTGAGGATTCTGAGCGGGAGCAGCATAGTCAAGTCGTGGCGAGGAGACCCAATGTGAGTATATATATATATATTTTTTTTCTGTCTTTCTTTCTCTTGCTTCTTTTCTGTTTCTTTTTGTATCTTTTCCAAACTTCAAAAACATTCTATATTTTTTTTTTCTAGGTTCCACAGCGGGATGACGAAGAAGTCTACACAGACAATGAGCACCTCATCCGCCTCGTTGAGGAGCGCATCCCATTGTGGGACAGCCGTGACCAGCAGTACAAAGACACAGTGGTGACCCGGCAGCTCTGGAATGAGGTGGCCGCAGTGATGGATGGCTTGGACAGCGCCTCTGCAGCTTCAAAAAGGGTGTTCAGTAAGTATAAAGATGCTCTGTGATATAGCATTTATTTTTGGACCTGATGGTGCTGATGTGTTTTTTGCAAGATATATTCTTGCATTAAACACACCAATGCCTGGTGGAAAACTGTGATTGATTTGTGTCTTGAACTGCTGCATTGTTTTGTGGACCTGACGGTGGTGGTGTTTTTTTTGGCAAGATATATTCTTGCATGAAAACCACCAAAGCCTTGTTGAGAACTTTGATTGATTTGTGTCTTCAACTGCTGCATTGTTTTGTGGACCTGACGGTAGTGGTGTATTTTTGGCAAGATATATTCTTGCATGAAAAGCACCAATGCCTTGTTGAGAACTGTGATTGATTGGTATTTTCAACTGCTGCATTGTTTTGTGGACCTGACGGTAGTGGTGTTTTTTGGCAAGATATATCCTTGCATGAAAAGCACCAATGCCTTGATGAGAACTGTGATTGATTTGTGTCTTCAACTGCTGCATTGTTTTGTGGACCTGACGGTGGTGTTTTTTTTGGCAAGATATATTCTTGCATGAAAAGCACCAATGCCTTGTTGAAAACGGTGATTGATTTGTGTCTTCAACTGCTGCATTGTTTTTTGGACCTGACGGTGCTGTGTTTTTTGCAAGATATATTCTTGCATTAAACACACCAATGCCTTGTTGAGAACTGTGATTGATTTTTCAACTGCTGTCTTGATCCTGTTTTCACTCTTGTTCCTGATGATACTGTTGTTTTCGCTGATACATATATTGTAGCAGGAAACATAAGTGTCTGCCGTCTCAACAGTTACTGCATTGTGTCTAGAATTTTATTGGTGCTGCAGCAGAGACTGTTTTCAAAGTTCAATGAGGTGTGTGGTGAGAATGACGTTAAACTAGTGCATTTTTAATTTTTTTTTTTTACCAACAGTGAAAAAAATCCGCACACGTTGGCGCTCGATGAAGGACCGCTTCAACACTGATGTTTGTGCTGAGGGACCGGTTCGGAGTGGTTCTGCGGCAAGGCGCAGAAGAAAGTACCGCTACCATCACGAGTTGGCTTTCCTGAGACCGTTCCTTGCCAGCAGAGCGTAAGTTTTTTTTTTTTCGTTTGTGCTTAATATATGCTTTTCTATTCCACAGGTGTTGCTTCTTGTAAATGCATGATACTAATGTTTTCCCTTTCTTTCCACAGCACTTGGAGCAGCACCCTGCAACCTAACCCTGTCCCGGGAGCGGTTCTTCATCGATCGACCTCGGACCCGTCTCAGCCATCCGACAGCCAGGAAGCATCTTGCAGGTCAGCAACACAGACAGCTGGTGACCAGAAAGCTGGTCCATCAGGTGTTCCCCTGTCCCAGGTCTCTGTCACTGGTTATGCGGGCACTACCCGCCAGCGGCAGTGGGCCTTGGACAGTAATGTCATGCCCGAGTTCATGCACTTGAGCGAGGCCTTTAAGGCCAGCCTCAGGGCGCTGGCCGCCAGAACGGAAAGCGTTTTTTTCCTGATGGAGCGTGGTTTTAACCACATGGAACGTGGTTTTAACCACATGGAACACCGCTTCCACTCTGTCGACCAGCGCCTTGACCGTCTGGAGGTTGACCTCAACAGACCAGCGCACCATTTTTTCAGTAAAATTGAACAGGGCATGGCGGAACACCTTAGTCCTGAGCAACAGCTGAGTGTGTTACAGGCCTGCAACACTGCTTACTTGCAGGCTATGCAGCAGAATCAGTATGTGCAGCAGTCAGTGGTGTCATTTCCAACAGTTTCACCACTGGCTCGCTTGACCACACTACCGACTTCTGCTGCATACCACTGCACGGCCACCTGCATTCCCAGCGAAGCCGGACATCACTACACCACCTCAAGTCTGAGTGCTGCAGGACACACCTCCGCCACCACCACTATGGCAAGCGCTGCTCCTGTATGGAGCACCACCACCACCACAGCACCACCAGCTTGGAGCCAAACCACCACAGAACCTGCTTGGGCAACCGACATCAGCAGTCAACAGCAAGGAGCACTGCCAGCACTCCTCAGCAACAGAGCACCACCAGCACTCCTCAGCAAAGGAGCACCGCCAGCACTCCTCAGCAAAGGATCACCGCCAGCACTCCTCAAGCAAAGGAGCACCGCCAGCACTCCTCAAGCAAAGGAGCACCGCCAGCACTCCTCAGCAAAGGAGCACCACCAGCACTCCTCAGCAAAGGAGCACCACCAGCACTCCTCAGCAAACGAGCACCACCACCACTCCTCATCTTCAGAGCACCGCCACCAATTCTCCTCCTCGTAGTCCCCCAAGAACTTTGGCTGAGATACCTGATTCGCAGCCTCCTTCACGTAGCACCGACCCAACATGCTCCCCTTCTAGGAGCACCGCCACTGCCACTTTGAGCAGCACTGCCACCACAGAGCAGCAAAGGGGTGATCCGCATTCCCTATTTTACAGGGCAACGCCACAGTCACCAGGCGGTCTACAAAAGAAAAGCGGTCACAGGCTGCAAGTAGGTCGGGGCAGGATATACCTGTGCCAAAAAAGAAGAAGAAAAAAAAAACTTTGTTGGTCCATCCACCGTCTCCTCCTAATGTGTCTCAACCTGCCTCGATGTCCATTCCAGAGCTCCCTTCCTCGAGTACTTTTGTCACCCCTTCTCCTAGAACCCCTTCCTCTACCTCCAGTCGTTCCTTGTATCTCCACACACCCAAAGTCTCCCAATCTTCCCCCAAATATCATTCATAATAAAATTTTTCTTGTTTATTTTTGGTTTCAAAATAAATGTGCACTTGTGCTTTCAAATAATTGGTAATGGTTTACCTTGTCTATCGCCGACTACACACACTGCACCATACACATAGGGTTTTTGGAAAAACATATCTCCATTACTGTTTCTTGTGTGAGACTTGTTTCTTGTGTCAGTCTTGGAGATATGTGTTGTCAACAAACCAAATCTACATGACTTTCCTTTTCCAGAAAAGTCTCTACATTCTAGGAATATTGCACAGAGTGCATCCAGCAGGGTTCCCCAACTCCAGTCCTCAAGGTTCAACAAAAGATCATGTTGTATGGAATTCTCTGTTTGAAAATTTTTTAGCAACTGAGCTATGGATTTCCTTACAACATGATCTGTTGGTAGACCTTGTGGAGTGGATTTGGGGAATGATGCTGGATCTAGTGTGTTCAATATTACTAGAATGTAGAGACTGCTGTGGAAAAGACAAGTCATATAGGTATAATCTACATGACTTGGAGTCAGACACACCCCAAATAGAAAGACAGGCTTTTCTCCCTTTGAAGTCCTGTTTGGTAGTGCACCAAAGACTGGTCTGTACTTCCCACAGGTGCTACAAATGCAACACGGTTCTATGACAGCCTATGTCCAGGCCTTGCAGGAAAGACTTAAAGTGGTGCATAAACATGTGTTCTCATCCATTCCAGATCCTAATGTCAGTGCAGATGTGCATCAGCTCAATCCAGGTGATTGGGTGGTTATACGCAGACACGTGAGAAGGAGCCTGAACCCACGATTTGACGGCCCCTTCCAAGTCCAGCTGACCACATCCACCTCAGTAAAACTTGAGTCACTGCAAGAAGGTCCTTTCAACAGCAGAATGACTGTTCTCCTAATCACCTTGCTGGCAGTGGCAGGGTTACTGCACTCTACAGAGACACAGGACAAACTCTTAAATGCTGACTGGGACAACAAACTTATTCAACATCATGCTCTTCTTATAAAGGACATGGAAGGACAGAAACCAAAAGACTGTTGGATCTGTACACACAGCCCAGTATCTGCAAGGACTATACCATACTTAGCCTTACCTATGGAGCCATGGAATAATAATAAATCTAATAATAATCTTTATTTTTATATAGCGCTAACATACTCTGCAGCGCTTTACAGTTTGCACACATTATCATCACTGTCCTCAATGGGGCTCACAATCTAAATTCCCTATCAGTATGTCTTTGGAATGTGGGAGGAAACCGGAGTACCCAGAGGAAACCCATGCAAACACGGGAAGAAAATACAAACTCCTTGCAGATGTTGTCCTTGGTGGGACTGAGCCACCGTGCTGCCCTAGAAGGTATTAACACCACACTGCATACACAACGAGACTTGGACTCAATCTAGGTTTCTGGGAAAAGATGTGCCCCGTCATATATCTGCCTCATTGGCTATAATCGGATGGGCCTCTAATCCCTGGTTTCAGTTTAACATAACGCGGCCTAAGGTACAAATGTGGTGGCGGGAATATGATTCAGACATCGGAAATATGGTCGCCAGGAGGAGGACTGAAATCCCTCACTCAGACCCCATTCCCAATGATGGACTGTGGTTCAGTCTTCAACACACTGGAGCAAATACCTGTGGTGAGGACAATAATTGCTTCCGTATATACACTCATGATCAAACACAGGTTAATGAGACGGTGTACCAAGATGGTGTTGAAGGCTGTAGAGCATCTACGGGTAAAATAATAAGGAAAGAAAGGGGTAAATGTACATCTGGTATAAGTGGAAATCAAATGAATAATACTTGGTGTGCCCTTAAGCCTATGTCAGGACTTTTGAGTTTATACCAATGTATACAGACCCCTGGTCACGTTTGTGTTCTCCCTGAAGGAGTATTCTTGGTTTGCGGACATCGTGCCTACAGGTGGGTGAGCCCAGACATAAGAGGAGTTTGCACTCTTGCCAAACTAATACAAGCCACTTTCATAATTCCTTATAAGAAAATAGACACAGCAGCAATTCCAATTCATACTTTGTATAGAAGGGCTGCAGACAATAAGCCCCGTCCAAATGGTAGGCCGCATCTAGTAGAAATGGGGATAACAAATAAAATATTCAGTTATATGCTAATATACCCCTTCATAACACAAATGAGGGATAAATTAGTGGAAGCTATCGACTACCTAGATGATCAGATTTTCCAGATTCTTGAAGTTCTTAATGAAACTAATACAATACAGAGACAATTAATCATAGTTACTAACCAACATACTATAGTACTAGATTACCTGACAGCAAAAGAAGGAGGAATGTGTCATATAATTGGTCCCACCTGTTGCAATTATATTGACAAAATAGGTGAACTTAGAGACCAATGGTTAAAACAGCACAGTGCAAACAGACTCCTGGTGGGGTAACACATTCTCTTTTTTTAAATCCAGCAAATTGGTTTAATGTCCTAGCAGGATGGATTTTTGGCATTGTACAGACTTGTATGCAAATTTTGTTGTTTTGCTTATTGTTTTATGTAGCCGTAAAAGCGCTAATATATGTATTACTTAAGCTGCTGAATAATATATGTGTGAAAAAATAATCTAAGGCTGAACCTTCTGTAGTGTATCATAGGCCCCAGATAGCGTTGCTGATGGGGAAAGTGAGTGTCCACACTGAGGGTGGATGGGTGAAGCAGGTAGGAAGCCCCCTTATGGGTACTAGACCTATGAGACAGTAGCTCCTTTGTGGACATCAGCTGACCCTGTGGCAAAAGTTATACCATTTACAAAAGGGGGAAATTGATATAGAAGGTTTGCCTTCATATCCCTTTAATACTTCAATTGCCTTTTGCCTATTATTGCTAGAATTATTCTTATGACACTGCAGACTATTAGTCTCTGTTTCAAGGAGACTATACTTGTTATCATATATGTCCTCAATAGTCAGCAACAACATGTTCTGGGTACATGGTAAACAAGGTATGACCCTGAGGGGTGGGGGCTACATGAGCCACATAGAGCTACATTTGTTGTAAATGGTATAAAATATTGCCTTGTGGTTCATTTAGTCAGATAAAGTGATTTTCCCACGACCCGTGTGCAGTCTCTTTTGTCTCCAAGTGCTTGTAAATTAAGGGCGTAAAAAACTGCTAATTCAGACTCACTGGTCATCTGGCATACCTGACTTTGGTCAGAACGAAAACAGCTACGACAGCTTCAATTCAATTCAGTCTGTTTTTGGAAGCCTTATCTCTCCTGATGCTGGGTATTGTAACCAAAGAGCGTGCATACCCCCCTCCCTACCTGTCTGCGGAGGCTCCCTGGGGGGGCTACATGGGAGGCTGTGTGGGGCTCATGCAGTATATGGGGAGGCTGTGTGGGGTCTCATACTGTACATGGCGAGGATGTGTGAGGTTCATGCTGTACATGGCGAGGCTGTGTGAGGTTCATGCTGTACATGGGGAGGCTGTGTAGGGTTCATGCTGTACATGGGGAGGCTGTGTGGGGCTCATGCATTACATGGGTAGGCTGTGTGGGGCGGCTGTGTGGGGCTCATGTTGCATATGTAGTAGCTTGTGTGAGGCTCATGTTATGTATATAAGGGGCTGTGGGGGGTTAAAGATATATAGGGGTTTAGCATACTTAATTCTGCTCAATATTAAGTGATACAATTAATATTAATAAATTAATATTGAGAATTAATTTCAAGCTATTGGTTCTGCCTTCCACAACAGTCATGGTCTCATGTGGCCCCTCTAAAAAATTAATTGCTCACACCGTGCTGACCCATAGGCAGCATGTGTCCGGCACCGGCTGTACGATCTAAGCCCAGTATGTTTGTCTCTGAAACACTGCAGCGTCACAGAGAAAAACTTTTCTGACTTCTCCCCTCCTGCTGCCAATGACTGGTTGCACGCAGAAAGAAAATTGTCCCTCAGTGGGAGCAGATGGGGAGAAGCCACCAGGGACCCACCTGTCTGACTAGTCACCTGTGTGACCTCAGTCCACGGCGGCTTTCAAAGTAGGTTTTTGCATGAAATGCCGCAGCGTGTCAGAGTCAACCATACCTAGCTGGAATGATACAGCCAATGTCTGATCCATGCGGCCTGTGGATTGAGCAGCTGGCATCAGCCATCAGATTCCCTTTAAGATCCCATAGGTGCCAGTTATGTCACATGGTTGACCATTATCCTTATGTCTTTGAAGAGAGCTATAACTCCCAGCATGTACAGGAGCTAATATGGCATGTTGGGAGTTATAGTTCACCACAGGAGTAATGATTTTCTTTTGCATTAGTGGCATGGGAGCAGAGAGGACACTTTTTTTTTGTTAATTCTAAGGCTATGTGCACACGTTGCCGTGGAAATTTCAGCGGGAATGCCGGAATTCCATTCCGCAGGAAATATGCGAGAAAATCGCATTTTAATTTCTGCCTATTTCCCTCGGAAAAACTAGCAATTTGCAAGAGTAATTAGCTTGCAGAATGCTAGCGTTTTCCAAGCGATCTGTAGCATCGCTTGGAAAACTGATTGACAGGTAGGTCACACTCGTCAAACAGTGTTTGACTATTAAGGAAAGAGAGCGCACATAGGGCGATAAAAGTAATTTTTTTTGGGTGACAAATACACGGTTAGTGCACTCACCTTTAAAGGTTGTGAACAGTCACAACCCCTTACAGAATGTGAAAGGAACGAGTGGTCGCTGCAGACTCCTGTAGATACCAATGTCACAAAGGAGGAAGAAAAAGACCGGATTTTTCAATATATCCACGCTGACCACACAAGGACAGAAATATTCTTCATAGCTTTATTGTGCCGATGCGTTTCATGGCATATCTGCCACTTCCTCAGGGCCAAAGAATTACAGAATCTGATTACAGCAGTGGTTTTATACAAAACCTTCATGACATCACAATTACATGCAAAAAGACATCACTTCCTGTGGAAACACCCCCTCCAATGTCAAAATGTCATACACCAGTCACAATAACTTTATATCAAGATCTAACCTCTGATAAAACACATTAAACATCTAAAAAATCAATCTTTAATTTGAAAAAGTGTATGAAACCTATATTCACTGCATATTAAAATTTTATAAAAATAGAGTTGACTAGAATCAAACCCACAGATTTTCGGCAAGCCAGAACACTTAAGGCCTCCCATTACCATCATACTATCCCTCCACTTGTTAGGATTGTTGTGGTTTTATATAAGCCCTTCATGACATAAGACCTACATGACATCACTAACAGACAAAACATCACTTCCTGTGAAAACTCCCCCTCCAATGTTAAAATGTCATACGCCAGCCAAGATAACTTTATATCAAAATATAACCTCTGATAAACACATTGAACATCTAAACAATCAATCTTTCATTTATAAATGTATGAAACCTATAATAAATATATATTAAATTTTTATAAAGATATAATGACTGGTCTCAAACCCACAGGGTTTAGGCAAGCCAGAACCCTGAAGGATTCCCATTACCATTATGCTACCTCTCCACTTGCAAGGAATGGTTATGTAATTTGGAATTAACCGATTGTTTGGTAAAATTCCCACTAGGTGTCCGACATCCAATAACAGACCCCCATGTGAGAACGCTGACCAGCCAGGTCTGGGAAGGAAATCCGTCGGGCCGCTAGGGACAAAGAAACTTGAGAGAAAGCTTATCAAAAAATATCTACCAACTCATTGAGGCCTTTAGGATGAATGGTATCTAGTTTATATATCCAATACATTTCTCTCTTATTTAGACACTGTATTCTGTTTGGGGTATCTGCTGGTATATGATCTATGGGTGTAACTCACAGAGAGGCTTTATTCCCATGTTTTTCAAAACAATGTCGAGACAAGCCATATTTCAGATATCCTTTAGAGATATTGTGTCTATGTTGTGAGTTCATCCTTAGATGTAGAGGCTGTGTAGTGCGTCCCATATATTGTTTCCCACAGCAACAATCAATTAGATAAATCACAAAACTGGATTGACATGTTAGCTTAAAATTAATGTCATATACTCTATCATTATCACTATTTGAATAAAAGGTATTTACATTATCACTGATCCATAAACACAAGCATTTTTTGTTTTTACATTTAAAGGAAACTTATGTGCTTCTGTAAGGTACTTTTTCCTGCATTCGGGGCTTTTTTGTCTCCCACATCCCTAATTCTACTGGGGGCTAAAATGTTTTATAGGGATGGCGCCCTCCTAGAGGTAATTTAGTAGGACCTTTCAGTGCTTCTGTATTATATTCCTGAGAAAGTGCCATTTTGGGAAGAAAAGGTTGTGATGAAATTAGTGGTATAGTATTCATCTGTAGATTTTTTATTGTCTGTCCCATGTATTAAACTACTTTGTGAAATTCCCATTTCCTCTGATTATGCTTTTTTTACTAATTTTTTAGGGTATTCACGCTCTAAAAATCTCTCTCTTAGACATTTACTTTGACATTTCTGTCCTTGTGTGGTCAGTGCGGATACATTGAAAAACCTGGTCTTTTTCTTCCTCCTTTGTGATAGTGTTTGACTAGTGTGACCAACTTTTTACTATTGAGGCTGCCTATGAAGCATCAGTAGTAAAAAGATCTAATGTTAAAAATAATAAAAAAAATAAAAAATCGTGTCATTCTCACCTTCCGACGTCCCACGCAGCGTTCCCGATCATCGCGATGCTCCCGGCAGGTCCCGTTCCCATTTGATGATATCGCGGTCTCGCGACACTGCTACGATATCGCGAGACTGCGACGTCGTCAAAGGTCATTGTCGCAATGCATCACTTGGAACGGGACCTGCCCGGAGCATCGCTGAGGCCTGGTGACGCTGCAAGGGACATCGGAAGGTGAGAATATCACCACTATTTTTATTTTAATTCTATTTTTTACAGGTATATGGTACCCAGAGCCTGGAGGAGAATCTCCTCTCTTCCAAACAGTGGGTACAATCCGCAAATTATCTGCTTACTTTTTGCATGGTGAGCATATCCTCATGCGGAAAGAAAGCAGAACAATGCATTCCTATATGGGCAGAATTCCCGCGATTCTGCACAAAGAATGAGCATGCTGCGTATCTTTCCGCAATGCAATTCCGCCACGGAAAAATCCGCAGCATTAGGAAAGCATGTGCGGAATGCTATAGGATTGCATGGGATGCTTTTTTTTGTGTTTTTGCAGCAAAATCGTGCATTTAAAATCGCAGCGAAAACGCAAAAAAATGCTACGTGTGAACACAGCCTTAGGCTGTGTGCCCACGTAGCGATTTTTAAGCATTTTTGCCGCGATTTTCGGCGCGAAAACGTTTAAAAATCGTGTACAGAACGCCCCCCATGCCGGGGTGGACCACTGCTTACCCTGTCCGGATGACACAGATACCAGGCATTTCAAGGACGAGGCGGAGACAGATTTCACTTGTAACAGTTCCGGATTTTATTCGTCGTCCTCCTGACGACCACAAACATGCACCGCAGGGTAAGCAGTGGTCCACCCCCGAAGCCTGGCCCCTACCACATTTGCATCCAAAGCTAAACACATTACTGCAGCTTATCACACCCAGGGCCGGACTGGCCATCGGGCATTTCTGGAAAATGCCAGAACGGCCGAACCCTGTAGTGGGACGCACGATCAGTAATCCTCTTCACGCTGTCAGCTGCTAAAAATCACGGCCGCCACATGAAATTTGTGGCTGCGGTCTGATGTCCAACTCCTGATCCGGGATGCAGCGACGTAACAGAGATAGGGCAAGGGGAGGAGGAGACTCAACGTGCTCAGTGCTGTGCTGCTTGGAGCTCCGGTGCTGTTTCTTACTGCAGTGATCAGTACATCAGATGTCCACTTCCTCAAGTCTAGCGCAGCTTGCAGGGCCAGAAGGGGTTAACAAGCATCTGATAAGCTGAGTGCACTGCACAGAGAAGAAGCCCAGACAGCAGCACAGGAGCTGCACCTAGCAAGAAAGAAGCTGTTAAGAGGCAGGCATTAGTGTACGTGCACACGCTGTGAAATGCTCTGCGGATTTGGCCGCAAGGATTTTGTAAAATTCGTAGATAAATCTGCAGGTCAAAAGACCTGCAGTTTTACCTGTGGATTAGCCTGCGGTTTTGCCCTGCGGTTTATCATCTCTACAGTGGAGGAGATGGTAAACTGCAGCCGAATCCGCAGAAAGAATTGACATGTCAATTCTTTCTGCGGTTTAGAAAACGCAGCAAATCCGCGTGGAAAAATCTGCACCGTATGCACTGCGGTTTTGATATCCATAGGATATTATGGTAGTGTACACCGCAGCAGAATCTGCTGCGGGTCCGCAGGGCCAAAACTGCTGCAGATCCGCAGCAGAATCCATAGCGTGTGCACACACCCTAAGGCTGTGTTCACACGTAGCATTTTTTTGCGTTTTCGCTGCGATTTTAAACGTGCGATTTTGCTGCAAAAAAGCATCCCATGCAATCATATAGCATTCTGCACATGCTTTCCTAATGCTGCGGATTTTTACGTGGCGGAATTGCATTGCAGAAAGATACGCAGCATGCTCATTCTTTGTGTGGAATCGCGGGAATTCCGCGCACATAGGAATGCATTGTTCTGCTTTCTTTCCGCATGAGGCTATGCTCACCATGCAAAAAGTAAGCAGAACATTTGCGGATTGTACCCACTGTTTGGAAGAGAGGAGATTCTCCTCCAGGCTCTGGGTACCATATACCTGTAAAAAATAGAATTAAAATAAAAAAAGTGGTGATATTCTCACCTTCCGATGTCCCTTGCAGCGTCACCAGGCCTCAGCGATGCTCCGGGCAGGTCCCGTTCCAAGTGATGCATTGCGACAATGACCTTTGACGACATCGCAGTCAAATCATATGTGCAAGTTATCGGGAATTCCACTACTTACAAGAATCACATAGAACCTAGAAGTAAGAAGTACCAGATAGATTGAGAAGTACTACAAGTGCCAAAAGTACCAGACCTAAGCCAGACGTGTGAAGACAGGAACCCAGCGTTGTCCATCAAAGGAGCTGAGACATTTCAAGGTAAGATAAAATGGATGTCATTAATTGTCTTGCTAAGCAGAGTAAATTGAAATTTAAGTCTGTAGACAATTCTAATTCAGAAGTTTTATGGTTAAGTTTATATGCCGAGTGTGAACTCGAGAATCAGAGGTTAGATTCTAAGTTTTTCAATAGAGAAAGAGAGAGATTAAAAAATATTCTACAGATGGTAGATATATTTCATAGATCTGTGTCAGAGAAATCTAAAAATGATTGTGTAGAGGATAGTGATATTCCCGAGATTCACTGTAATGTGGAGAAACAGTTACAAGTAGTAGCAGCTATTGAAGGTGACCTTGCAGACGTGGAACAAGATGGAGAAGTAGGAGGAGACTTCAGAACTGACGTAGAGGACGTACAAGGGAAAGACGTACCACTAAAAATAGAAGACTCACAGGCCCAAATCCGAAGTAGCGTGAGGAAGGATTTGATAAAGATATGCCAAATAATTCCTGCTTATGACAACAAAATAGATGTTTATAGAAACTCTGAGATCTTTGAAAGTTGTACTGATAACTTTGATTTATCTAACGAGGAGAAGAATCAGTTGTTCAAAATGTGGATCCCTGTAAATTTTGCTAGGAGATTGTCTTTAAAGTTATCTGGTGAGACACATGAGAATTTAACTGATAAGGACAGATTAAAAATTCTCATTTTTTGTTCATCAAATGAAAATCATCCAGATATTGATATTCTTCAAAAATTAAGGATTGGTCGGAAGGAATGTATTTTTACGTTCATGTCCATATATGAACGTTTGTATAGAATGCTGAGTGAGAATGTCAAAACACCGTCCCTCATAAGGAGTTTTGTAAGCAAATTTTGGTTTCTAAATCCTGCATCTCGTGTTATTGCGTCACAAAAAGATTCTTTGTTTGAATGTGCGCAATTCCTTGAGTTTGCCAGAAAACACGAGAATCGTGAGAGGAAAGTAAATTGTGCTAATTTTGTAAAGACAGGCAGAGTAAAATCTTATCAGAAGCCGGTATTAGCAAAACCTTCTAAAATGAGTTTTCCCCAAAATCAAATCTACGAAGAAAGAAAAAGAAAATCACATGTTTGTTATAAACCATATGGAATGATGCAAAAGAACACCGAAAAGACACAAATTGAATTAAGAAAAATGATGAGTTCTGATTTTCTTTCTGTAACAAAGATGGCCGAATTTAACAGACAGAAACAGGTGGTGAGTGACATCATGGCCTGTAAACTGAATACTCTGCTCCAAGAATCTATCAGCTTTAAAATGGCAAGAACCTTTCAGGATATTTTTTGCAGAGAAATAAGTATGGGTGTAGGAATTGGTTAGAAAAAGTAATATATATATTGTGTAACAGTGTTATACAATTAGTGAGTTATATGTAATTATTTTATAGAGTATAATCCTGTAGTTTTATGGTTTGTGGATATATACATAGTCATACAGTATATATATAGAGTGTTTGTAGAAGTAGAAATAGTAGAACTGTATTTTTTAATGAAAATTAAAATCTACATCAGTAATAATATTTAGAATTATATGATATTAACCTTATTTTTTATGTTTCCTTAGAATTTTCATTTCAAAGCAGGACTTAATCGAGAAAAATTCTCTTCCAAGAATTTATGCCTTTATTTACACAGGATGTTGCAATAATTGCATGATTTTATATATCTAACCCTTAAAAGGAAATAACCAATTGCTTTTTAAAATGTTCTGGGTGTGTGCTTTTTTACTGCATGGTTTGAATGACTACCACAGCAGGGGAATTTGAACCTTGTTCTAATAATACAAGTATACCAGTATACTATGTCCCTGTTCCTTAGGAAAAGAATTTTAAAGGGGGTCTCAACTTTTGCAAAGCAATGGAATTTTTTTTCCAGGCCTAAATGTCAAGTATAGCTATACATATATTTATGTCATGTGTATTTGGGGAATATTCAAAGAAATATTAAGAGACTAAATTGAAATAGTTTACAATGCATTGATAATTAGGATAATTTGGGTTAAAATACGTGTATTCATCACACCTTCATATGTGAGGTATTTGGTTTAAACTTAATATGTGACAGTCTGAGTGACAGTGACTGAGTGTATGAGCAGCTGCTGAGCGAGTAATGTGATACGTTTGTGAGACCTCAGGATCCTGAATGCATGAGAGAAAGAAAAAAAAAAAAAAAAAAAAAACCCCAAAGCTTTTATCTTTAGGAGGAAATATGCAGATCAGTTAAATTATTAGAATATTAGGATACATAATGAAATATTATCTATACAAACATATATTTCTATATTTCTATAGTAATTATTTCTTGATTTAGTTAATTGTGGATAAGTGCAATCGCACAACAAAATAGAAAATAGTTTAGGAAGAGAATCTATTCTTTCCTTATCAGCTTTAGCTCTTTTAAACAGGCACCAGCACAGAGCCTGGTATTCACCAGCTGCATCTGGGAATAGTGGACCTTCCTTCTCTGTCCAAGTGTGTTAATCTTAAACTACATTTAAATTAATTTTTCCAAAGGATAATTTTATGATATTCAAATTAATTTTAATGGTTACACATCTTCAGACAAATAATGGTATAAGCAAGTATAAATTCACATAATTTATACATTAATTATTTTTAATTTTGGTTTTGATAAATGAATTATTTCATGAAACAATATTTTTTGGTATTAAGGGGGAAATATGTTTTTTATCCTGACTACATAATCACATTTGATTAATACCTCTTCTTCACACATTTTAATAGGAAAAAAAAATATTAATAAGGTACAATGGTATAAGTATTGGGTATAATAACAAGTATTATAAAGAGTCATTTCTTTACACTAAGAGGAATTACATGCAAAGTTGCATGATTTGAATATTTTGATAACACAAGTTTATGACAATTATGAAATAATCCAGATCATGGAAATATTAAGGGTATATGTTACTGAAGACATAACTACTCTGCATCAACATAAAGGCCTTATTCTTATTTTTATTTTTATTCTTATTTTTCATTATTTTTAATTCTTTCACCAATATTTAGTAAAGTAATATCTACTGAGAATATTGCTTCATTAAATATAGCAATTATATGGTTCTATTACTAAGGAAAATGTTTCACTTCTGAGTTATATGCAACAATTCTTTTATTCATTCATTCGCTCACTCATATATTCTTATTTTGGTTCATGGCTATACATTCCTACATATTATTAGTATAATAAATATATTCCTTATTAATAAAGATGAAAACACTGGTTACATAAAACACAGTGACACCTATGGGTTGAAAAAGGTAATTACACCTATGACATAAAAATGTTCTATCACATGAAAAAAATGGATAATAATGTATTATCACTTATTATTGGTTTATTATTTCAAATATTGAAATCCATATACAGTACAAATTCTGATAATAATTATATGGATATTACTGATTGCTATGGTACGCTGTGATATTATGGGATAGGGAAATTACCAGATTTGGTATAGAATAGGGAATGAAGACTTCAAGCAAGATACTGAAATTATGTTAATAAAGACTTTTCACATTTCTAAACTTCATTGATTTTTATCAGTTGCAAGAAGAAGAATGCCGCGATCCAGAAGTCCCAGAAGGTAACAAAGCTATGATTACTGAGTAATAGACTGTGTTAATTACAAATGCAGTATCCACCACTGACAGTCACAAGTGCAGTATCCACCACTGACAGTCACAAGTGCAGTATCCACCACCGACAGTCACAATTAAAGTGTCTAACCTGACAACCAGAGGACGATGATCCTATGATGCTGAGATGAACGGTGTTATCACGTTCTTATCAAGTTCCAGTGGTTTTCAATCACCTGAAAAGCTTCGATGAAAGCTGGTGAACAATGAAGGTAATTATCAGGAAGCTACAACCCTGACATATGTCCTGTGCATTAGGACAAGGACTGGTTATGGTGCTATGTTTAGCAAGGAAGAGTCATTTTAACCCTTGCTTTGTTGACCAAAGACGTCACACCTGTTCAAAGACCAGTACCGATGGAGGATTCCAGAATATCCAAGGCGAGCCAATGTAAGCCCAGGTTTTTAAAGATGACACTGCACAGATATTAAAGCTGCATTTCATCTATAGACTTTGTTTCTTATCAACATTTGAATTTATGGACTTTGATTTGATACACCACACAATTCCTACAACATCTATATGCTATAAGAAAACTGTATTTTTAAAAGAACCAAGAAGAAGACAGAAGACATCAAAATGAAGACCAGATGACATCAGATGATGATGACTGGACCTGAGATGCTTCAATTTAGACTTAGGGAAGTATAATTATACATATTTTATATGAATATTGTTCACGGCTTACCATAACATGAATTCACATCAATTATGTCATTGAGTACTTATAACGGTAATCTAATATTATTATTATTATTATTATTATTATTATTATTGATATTAAATTATTTTGTCAAAGAAGAAGAAAAGAAGAAAAAAGATCGTTATATTTGAGGGTTCCAATTAATGTCTGTCTCCCTCAAAAGGGGGAATTGTTAAATATTAATAATCCGTTAATTTCTTATAAGACTCAGTTCTGTACATTGCTTTAGCTTACACGACATAGGCTATTTTTAAGCTTGGCTCATGGTAGAAAGACAGCTCCATATATGTAGAGACCACGTGCTTTAGGAGACGTATATAATTCATGGCTAACTGTAGAGGTCGCTGCTCTTCTTCCCTCACCATCATGAGAGACAGACACGAAGATGTCGCCTGTGTTGGGCCATGACACGACATAACAGCTGGTATATTACTTGACGGCGATGTGAGAAGCCGAACTGAGACACAGCAGCCATTTGCTATTCAGGATCTCGGAGAGAAGAAGAATACATGTTGCTTTTGCCATGTGGGATCTCAGAGAATGAAGATGGAAAGCTTTTGCTATGAACAATGGACAATATCTCTTTCACTTATTTTTATTCACCTGAATTATTTTGTAATAACCTTTCTTTGATGGAAGAATCCAAATAAACCACTATATTTTTATCTGGTAATTAGTCCTGAGTATTTTACAGGATATGCATTATTTTACAGGGCGGTATTGTCCAAGGGACCCGCCACTTTGACCAATTTAAGACCTTGCGCCTTTTTCTCAAAGAAGTTCTCCCCTGCGGAGAGAAACTATGATGTGGGGAATCGGGAACTTCTGGCCGTAAAATTGGCTTTTGCAGAATGGAGGCATTTTTTGGAGGGGGCTGTTCATCCTATAACGGTAATCACGGACCACAAAAACCTAGCTTACATTGAGTCAGCTAAAAGGTTGACTCCCAGACAGGCTAGATGGTCACTTTTTTTCCCGATTCAACTTCTCGACCACTTTTCGACCAGGATCCAAAAATATCAGAGCGGATGCGTTGTAACGCAGTCTAGATCCGGTGTCTCCCCCCCGGAACCTCCATCCTCCATTCTTCAGCCTGGGGTGGTGGTGGCAGAGGTTTCTAATGTGTTGGAACGGGAGATTCGAGAAGCCCAGGCTCTTGCACCTCCAGCTAAGCCGGTGGATAAACTTTTTGTGCCAGCTCAGTTTCGTCTCAAGGTCCTCCAGGAGTTCCATGACTCAGTTCTGGGTGGACATCCAGGGATCTCAGCGACCCGGAAGGCCATTGCTAGAATATTCTGGTGGTCTTCTTTAGCCTCTGATGTTGGGGAGTATGTGTCTGCGTGTGAGGTTTGTGCCCGTGCAAAAACTCCCCATAACCGGCCGGCCGGGGAATTGGTACCACTGCCAATTCCTGAGAGACCATGGACTCACCTGTCCATGGATTTCATCACCAACCTTCCCCCCTCCAAGGGTAATACCGTGGGCTGGGTCGTAGTGGACAGGTTTAGTAAGCAGGCACATTTTGTACCTTTGGCAGCCCTACCTAATGCGGAAACATTGTCCAGATTGTTTGTGGAGCATGTGGTGTGGTTGCATGGGGTACCCCTGAATGTGGTGTCTGATAGGGGAGTGCAATTTGTGTCCAGATTTTGGAGAGCTTTTTGTAGGAGGTTGGGTATTGGTCTGTCCTTTTCATCCGCCTACCATCCAGAGACTAATGGGCAGACTGAGCGGACCAATCAGTCTCTGGAGCAAATTCTGCGTTGTTTGACCTCAGCCTGACAGGATGATTGGTGTTCTGTGTTACCATTGGCTGAGTTTGCATTTAACAACCGCACTAACCAGTCTACGGGTACATCTCCTTTTTTTTGCAATTATGGGTTTCATCCTCATTTTGGAGAATTTTCCCGCTTGAATTCTGGGTGTCCTGGGGCGGATGAGACGATCCAGCGGTTGGGGGAGGTATGGCGGGAGGTCCAGAATAACATTACGAAGGCCCAGGACAAATTTAAATTTTTTGCGGACAAAAAACGATCCGTGGGTCCAGTGTTTCAGGTTGGAGATAAGGTATGGTTATCCACCAAAAATATAAGGCTCAAGGTCCCCTCTGCGAAGCTTGGACCCAAGTTTATAGGTCCCTATGTAATTACCGAAGCGGTTAACCCGGTGGCTTTTCGGTTGAGTCTTCCGCCATCTCTAAGGATCCGTAATGTTTTCCATAAGGCCCTTTTGAAACCTGTGAGGTCCGGTGGGGAGGGATCATCATCTTCCCTGACACCGGTTCTGGTAGATGGGCAGGCTGAGTACGAGGTGGAACGAATTGTCGACTCCAGGTTGGTCCGTCGCGCCCTTCAGTATCTGATACATTGGAAGGGCTACGGTTCTGAGGAACGTTCGTGGGTTCCTGCTCGATCAGTTCATGCGGATCGGTTGATTTGAGCCTTTCACGCCAAGAGACCTGGGGGTCCGGTGGCCCCCCATTGAGAGGAGGGTACTGTCATGATCCAGGATGGGATTTCGCTTTGACCCGTCCTGGTTAGACTATGGGTTAATTGTGCTGCCTCTCTCTGGCAGAAGGAGGCTATTTAGTGCTCACTGGACCTGGGTCTGGTGTCAGTTATACTCCTGCCCTCGGCTGAGTTAAGTGACCTCTTGTATACGTGTGCCTTGTGCCTGATATCTTGCTTGCTTGTTCGGTTGTGATCTGGTTCTGTCCCTGTTACGAGTTCTGCCTGACCCTCTTGTACTGCGCTACCTCTCGTGTATGACTCTCGGCTTGTGACCCGACTTCTCTCTGCTTGTCCCCTTGGTACCACGTCGCCCTCTTGTGTATGACCTTTGGCTCTGTCTGACTACCCGTCTGTTTGTCCCTCCTGTACCTCATTTGCCCGTACTGCTGTGACCTCTATTTTGCCTGACTCTGAGTTGTTGTATGGTGTCCTGTCCTATCTGAAAACAGGACACTAAGCCCCGCCCCCTTGCAGTCACATGACCATAGGTCCCGTGCCAGATTATTCATTTTCAGTGTCCTCAGGTCCTATGCCTCTTTACTTTCCAGCGCTGACTGGACCCTGACACTATTACCCTGAAGCATGCATGGTCACCTCTGCTGCCCTTCTCCACTGGTATCTTTTAGCACTGCTTCTGTACTCCGGACATGCGCACTGGCTCTATGAGCAAGTGCAGTGCGGTGTCTCTGACAAGAATGACTGTTCTCCTAATCAGCTTGCTGGCAGTGGCAGGGTTACTGCACTCTACAGAGACACAGGACAAACTCTTAAATGCTGACTGGGACAACAAACTTATTCAACATCATGCTCTTCTTATAAATGACATGGAAGGACAGAAACCAAAAGACTGTTGGATCTGTACACACAGCCCAGTATCTGCAAGGACTATACCATACTTAGCCTTACCTATGGAGCCATGGAATAATAATAAATCTAATAATAATCTTTATTTTTATATAGCGCTAACATACTCTGCAGCGCTTTACAGGTTGCACATATTATCATCACTGTCCTCAATGGGGCTCACAATCTAAATTCCCTATCAGTATGTCTTTGGAATGTGGGAGGAAACCCACGCAAACACGGGAAGAACATACAAACTCCTTGCAGATGTTGTCCTTGGTGGGACTGAGCCACCGTGCTGCCCTAGAAGGTATTAACACCACACTGCATACACAACGAGACTTGGACTCAATCTAGGTTTCTGGGAAAAGATGTGCCCCGTCATATATCTGCCTCATTGGCTATAATCGGATGGGCCTCTAATCCCTGGTTTCAGTTTAACATAACGCGGCCTAAGGTACAAATGTGGTGGCAGGAATATGATTCAGACATCGGAAATATGGTCACCAGGAGGAGGACTGAAATCCCTCACTCAGACCCCATTCCCAATGATGGACTGTGGTTCAGTCTTCAACACACTGGAGCAAATACCTGTGGTGAGGACAATAATTGCTTCTGTATATACACTCATGATCAAACAGAGGTTAATGAGACGGTGTACCAAGATGGTGTTGAAGGCTGTAGAGCATCTACGGGTAAAATAATAAGGAAAGAAAGGGGTAAATGTACATCTGGTATAAGTGGAAATCAAATGAATAATACTTGGTGTGCCCATAAGCCTATGTCAGGACTTTTGAGTTTATACCAATGTATACAGACCCCTGGTCACGTTTGTGTTCTCCCTGAAGGAGTATTCTTGGTTTGCGGGCATCGTGCCTACAGGTGGGTGAGCCCAGACATAAGAGGAGTTTGCACTCTTGCCAAACTAACACAAGACACTTTCATAATTCCTTATAAGAAAATAGACACAGCAGCAGTTCCAATTCATACTTTGTATAGAAGGGCTGCAGACAATAAGCCCCGTCCAAATGGTAGGCCGCATCTAGTAGAAATGGGGATAAAAAATAAAATATTCAGTTATATGCTAATATACCCCTTCATAACACAAATGAGGGATAAATTAGTGGAAGCTATCGACTACCTAGATGATCAGATTTTCCAGATTCTTGAAGTTCTTAATGAAACTAATACAATACAGAGACAATTAATCATAGTTACTAACCAACATACTATAGTACTAGATTACCTGACAGCAAAAGAAGGAGGAATGTGTCATATAATTGGTCCCACCTGTTGCAATTATATTGACAAAATAGGTGAACTTAGAGACCAATGGTTAAATCAGCACAGTGCAAACAGACTCCTGGTGGGGTAACACATTCTCTTTTTAAATCCAGCAAATTGGTTTAATGGCCTAGCAGGATGGATTTTTGGCATTGTACAGACTTGTATGCAAATTTTGTTGTTTTGCTTATTGTTTTATGTAGCCGTAAAAGCGCTAATATATGTATTACTTAAGCTGCTGAATAATATATGTGTGAAAAAATAATCTAAGGCTGAACCTTCTGTAGTGTATCATAGACCCCAGATAGCCGTTGCTGATGGGGAAAGTGAGTGTCCACACTGAGGGTGGATGGGTGAAGCAGGTAGGAAGCCCCCTTATGGGTACTAGACCCATGAGACAGTAGCTCCTTTGTGGACATCAGCTGACCCTGTGGCAAAAGTTATACCATTTACAAAAGGGGGAAATTGATATAGAAGGTTTGCCTTCATATCCCTTTAATACTTCAATTGCCTTTTGCCTATTATTGCTAGAATTATTCTTATGACACTGCAGACTATTAGTCTCTGTTTCAAGGAGACTATACTTGTTATCATATATGTCCTCAATAGTCAGCAACAACATGTTCTGGGTACATGGCAAACAAGGTATACTAATAGATCACAGACTGAATATGAGTCAACAGTGTGATGCAGCAGCAAAAAAGGCAAATGCAATTCTAGGATGTATTAACAGAAGCATACAGTCTAGATCACGTGAAGTCATTATGTCCAGTTTTGGGCACCACATTTTAAAAAAGACATCAACAAACTGGAGCAAGTTCAGAAAAGAGCGACCAGAATGGTGACCGGTCTGCAAACCCTGTCTTATGAGGAAAGGTTGCAGGATTTGGGAATGTTTAGTTTGCAAAAGAGAAGACTGAGAGGAGACTTAATAGCTGTCTACAAATATCTAAAGGGCTGTCACATTGTAGAAGGATCAACTTTATTCTCATTTGCGCAAGGAAAGACTAGAAGCAATGGGATGAAACTGAATGGGAGGAGACACAGATTAGATATTAGAAAAAACTTTTTGACAGTTAGAGTGATCAATGAGTGGAACAAGCTGCCACGAGAAGTGGTGAGTTCTCCTTCAATGGAAGTCTTCAAACAGAGGCTGGACAGACATCTGACTGGGATGATTTAGCGAATCCTGCTTTGAGCAGGGGGTTGGACCAGATGGCCCAGGAGGTCCCTTCCAACTCTACGATTCTATGATTCTATGATTCTAAGGTATGACCCTGAGGGGTGGGGGCTACATGAGCCACATAGAGCTACATTTGTTGTAAATGGTATAAAATATTGCCTTGTGTTTCATTACGTCAGATAAAGTGATTTTCCCACGGCCCGTGTGCAGTCTCTTTTGTCTCGAAGTGCTTGTAAATTAAGGGCGTAAAAAACTCCTAATTCAGACTCACTGGTCATCTGGCATTCCTGACTTTGGTCAGAACGAAAACAGCTACGACAGCTTCAATTCAATTCAGTCTGTTTTTGGAAGCCTTATCTCTCCTGATGCTGGGTATTGTAACCAAAAAGCGTGCATACCAACCTCCCTACCTATCTGCTGAGGCTTCCTGGGGGGGCTACATGGGAGACTGTGTGGGGCTCATGCAGTATATGGGGAGGCTGTGTGAGGTCTCATACTGTACATGGCGAGGATGTGTGAGGTTCATGCTGTACATGGCGAGGCTGTGTGAGGTTCATGCTGTACATGGGGAGGCTGTGTGGGGTTCATGCTGTACATGGGGAGGCTGTGTGGGGCTCATGCATTACATGGGTAGGCTGTGTGGGGCGGCTGTGTGGGGCTCATGTTGCATATGTAGTAGCTTGTGTGAGGCTCATGTTGTGTATATAAGGGGCTGTGAGGGGTTAAAGATATATAGGGGTTTAGCATATTTAATTCTGCTCAATATTAAGTGATACAATTAATATTAATAAATTAATATTAAGAATTAATTTCAAGCTATTGGCCCCTCTAAAAAATTAATTGCTCACACCTGCTTTATAGTGAGTCTGACCCATAGGCAGCACGTGTCCGGCACCGGCTATACGGTCTAAGCCCAGTATGTTTGTCTCTGAAACACTGCAGCATCACAGAGAAAAACTTTTCTGACTTCTCCCCTCCTGCTGCCAATGACTGGTTGCACGCAGAAAGAAAATTGTCCCTCAGTGGGAGCAGATGGGGAGAAGCCACCAGGGACCCACCTGTCTGACTAGTCACCTGTGTGACCTCAGTCCACGGCGGCTTTCAAAGTAGGTTTTTGCATGAAATGCCGCAGCGTGTCAGAGTCAACCATACCTGGCTGGAATGATACAGCCAATGTCTGATCAATGCGGCCTGTGGATTGAGCAGCTGGCATCAGCCATCAGATTCCCTTTAAGATCCCATAGGTGCCAGTTATGTCACATGGTTGACCATTATCCTTATGTCTTTGAAGAGAGCTATAACTCCCAGCATGTACAGGAGCTAATATGGCATGTTGGGAGTTATAGTTCACCACAGGAGTAATGATTTTCTTTTGCATTAGTGGCATGGGAGCAGAGAGGACAATTTTTTTTTGTTAATTCTAAGGCTATGTGCACACGTTGCCGCGCAAATTTCAGCGGGAATGCCGGAATTCCATTCCGCAGGAAATAAGCGAGAAAAACGCATTTTAATTTCTGCCTATTTCCCACGGAAAAACTAGCAATTTGCAAAAGTAATTAGCTTGCAGAATGCTAGCGTTTTCCAAGCGATCTGTAGCATCGCTTGGAAAACTGATTGACAGGTATGTCACACTCGTCAAACAGTGTTTGACTATTAAGGAAAGAGAGCGCACAATATATCCACGCTGACCACACAAGGACAGAAATATTCTTCATTGCTTTATTGTGCCGATGCGTTTCATGGCATATCTGCCACTTCCTCAGGGCCAAAGAATTACAGAATCTGATTACAGCAGTGGTTTTATACAAAACCTTCATGACATCACAATTACATGCAAAAAGATATCACTTCCTGTGGAAACACCCCCTCCAATGTCAAAATGTCATACACCAGTCACAATAACTTTATATCAAGATCTAAACTCTGATAAAACACATTAAACATCTAAAAAATCAATCTTTAATTTGAAAAAGTGTATGAAACCTATATTCACTACATATTAAAATTTGATAAAAATAGAGTTGACTAGAATCCAACCCACAGATTTTCGGCGAGCCAGAACACTTAAGGCCTCCCATTACCATCATACTATCTCTCCACTTGTTAGGATTATTGTGGTTTTATATAAGCCCTTCATGACATAAGACCTACATGACATCACTAACAGACAAAACATCACTTCCTGTGAAAACTCCCCCTCCAATGTTAAAATGTCATACGCCAGCCAAGATAACTTTATATCAAAATATAACCTCTCATAAAACACATTGAACATCTAAACAATGAATCTTTCATTTAAAAATGTATGAAACCTATAATAAATATATATTGAATTTTTATAAAGATATAATGACTGGACACGAACCCACAGGGTTTAGGCAAGCCAGAACCCTGTAGGCTTCCCATTACCATTATGCTACCTCTCCACTTGCGAGGAATGGTTATGTAATTTGGAATTAACCGATTGTTTGGTAAAATTCCCACTAGGTGTCCGACATCCAATAACGGACCCCCATGTGAGAACGCTGACCCGCCAGGTCAGGGAAGGAAATCCGTCGGGCCGCTAGGGACAAAGAAACATGAGAGAAAGCTTATCAAAAAATATCTACCAACTCATTGATGCCTTTAGGATGAATGGTATCTAGTTTATATATCCAATACAGTTCTCTCTTATTTAGACACTGTATTCTGTTTGGGGTATCTGATGGTATATGATCTATGGGTGTAACTCACAGAGAGGCTTTATTCCCGTGTTTTTCAAAACAATGTCGAGACAAGCCATGTTTCAGATATCCTTTAGAGATATTGTGTCTATGTGAGTTCATCCTTAGATGTAGAGGCGGTGTAGTGCGTCTCACATATTGTTTCCCACAGCAACAATCAATTAGATAAATCACAAAACTGGATTGACATGTTAGCTTAAATTAATGTCATATACTCTATCATTATCACTATTTGAATAAAAGGTATTTACATTATCACTGATCCATAAACACAAGCCTTTTTTTTGTTTTTACATTTAAAGGAAACTCTTATGTGCTTCTGTAGGGTACTTTTTCCTGCATTCGGGGCTTTTTTGTCTCCCACATCCCTAATTCTACTGGGGGCTAAAATGTTTTATAGGGATGGCGCCCTCCTAAAGGTAACCACTGGTCTAGTTGGTAATACTTTCTGACAGACTGGGTAATTTAGTAGGACCTTTCAGTGCTTCTGTATTATATTCCTGAGAAAGTGCCATTTTGGGAAGAAAAGGTTGTGATGAAATTAGTGGTATAGTATTCATCTGTAGATTTTTTTATTGTCTGTCCCATGTATTAAACTACTTTGTGAAATTCCCTTTGCCTCTGAGTATGCTTTTTTTACTAATTTTTTAGGGTATTCACGCTCTAAAAATCTCTCTCTTAGACATTTACTTTGACATTTCTGTCCTTGTGTGGTCAGTGCGGATACATTGAAAAACCTGGTCTTTTTCTTCCTCCTTTGTGATAGTGTTTGACTAGTGTGAACAACTTTTTACTATTGAGGCTGCCTATGAAGCATAAGTAGTAAAAAGATCTAATGTTAAAAATAATTAAATAAATAAAAAATCGTGTCATTCTCACCTTCCGACGTCCCACGCAGCGTTCCCGATCATCGCGATGCTCCCGGCAGGTCCCGTTCCCATTTGATGACATCGCGGTCTCGCGACACTGCTACGGTATCGCGAGACTGAGACGTCATCAATGGTCATTGTCGCAATGCATCACTTGGAACGGGACCTGCCCGGAGCATCGCTGAGGCCTGGTGACGCTGCGAGGGACATCGGAAGGTGAGATTATCACCATTTTTTTATTTTAATTCTATTTTTACAGGTATATGGTACCCAGAGCCTGGAGGAGAATCTCCTCTCTTCCAAACAGTGGGTACAATCCGCAAATGTTCTGCTTACTTTTCGCATGGTGAGCATAGCCTCATGCGGAAAGAAAGCAGAACAATGCATTCCTATGTGCGCGGAATTCCCGCGATTCCCCACAAAGAATGAGCATGCTGCGTATCTTTCTGCAATGCAATTCCGCCACGGAAAAATCCGCAGCATTAGGAAAGCATGTGCGGACTGCTATATGATTGCATGGGATGCTTTTTTTTGCGTTTGTGGAATGCTCTGCGGATTTGGCCGCGCGGATTTTTAAAATTCGTAGATAAAGCTGCAGGTCAAAACACCTGCAGTTTTACCTGTGGATTAGCCTGCGGTATTGCCCTGCGGTTTATCATCTCTACAGTGGAGGAGATGGTAAACTGCAGCCGAATCCGCAGAAAGAATTGACATGTCAATTTTTTCTGCGGTTTAGAAACCGCAGAAAAATCCGCGTGGAAAAATCTGCACCGTCTGCACTGCGGTTTTTGATATCCATAGGATATTATGGTAGTGTACACCGCAGCAGAAACTGCTGAGGATCCGCAGCATAATCCACAGCGTGTGCACACACCCTAAGGCTGTGTTCACACGTAGCATTTTTTTCCAGAAATGCCCGATGGCCAGTCCGGCCCTGGGTGTGATAAGCTGCAGTAATGTGTTTAGCTTTGGTTGCAAATGTGGTAGGGGCCGGGCTTCGGGGGTGGACCACTGCTTACCCTGCGGTGCGTGTTTGTGGTCATCAGGAGGACGACGAATAAAATCCGTAACTGTTACAAGTGAAATCTGTCTCCGCCTCGTCCTTGAAATGCCTGGTATCTGTGTCATCCGGACAGGGTAAGCAGTGGTCCACCCCTGAGCCCGGCCCCTACCACATTTGCATCCAAAGCTAAACACATTAATGCAGCTTATCACACCCAGGGCCGGACTGGCCATCGGGCATTTCTGGAAAATGCCAGAACGGCCAAACCCTGTAGTGGGACGCACGATCTGTAATCCTCTTCACGCTGTCAGCTGCTAAAAATCACAGCCGCCACATGAAATTTGTGGCTGCGGTCTGATGTCCAACTCCTGATCCGGGAAGCAGCGACGTAACAGAGATAGGGCAAGGGGAGGAGGAGACTCAATGTGCTCAGTGCTGTGCTGCTTGGAGCTCCGGTCCTGCTTCTTACTGCAGTGATCAGTACATCAGACGTCCACTTCCTCAAGTCTAGCGCAGCTTGCATGGCCAGAAGGGGTTAGCAAGCATCTGATAAGCTGAGTGCACTACACAGAGAAGAAGCCCAGACAGCAGCACAGGAGCTGCACCTAGGAAGAAAGAAGCTGTTAAGAGGCAGGCATTAGTGTACGTGCACACGCTGTGGAATGCTCTGCGGATTTGGCCTCGAGGATTTTGTAAAATTCGTAGATAAATCTGCAGGTCAAAAGACCTGCAGTTTTACCTGTGGTTTAGCCTGCGGTTTTGCCCTGCGGTTTATCATCTCTACAGTGGAGGAGATGGTAAACTGCAGCCGAATCCGCAGAAAGAATTGACATGTCAATTTTTTCTGCAGTTTAGAAAACGCAGCAAATCCGCGTGGAAAAATCTGCACCATCTGCACTGCGGTTTTTGATATAACATAGGATATTATGGTAGTGTACACCGCAGCAGAAACTGCTGCGGGTCCGCAGGGCCAAAACTGCTGTGGATCCGCAGCAGAATCCACAGCGTGTGCACACACCCTAAGGCTATGTTCACACGTAGCTTTTTTTGCGTTTTCGCTGCAATTTTAAACGTGCGATTTTGCTGCAAAAACGCAAAAAAAAAGCATCCCATGCAATCATATAGCAGTCCGCACATGCTTTCCTAATGCTGTGGATTTTTCCGTAGCGGAATTGCATTGCAGAAAGATACGCAGCATGCTCATTCTTTGTGCGGAATCGCGGGAATTCCGCGCACATAGGAATGCATTGTTCTGCTTTCTTTCCGCATGAGGCTATGCTCACCATGCGAAAAGTAAGCAGAACATTTGCGGATTGTACCCACTGCTTGGAAGAGAGGAGATTCTCCTCCAGGCTCTGGGTACCATATACCTGTAAAAATAGAATTAAAATAAAAAAATGGTGATAATCTCACCTTCCGATGTCCCTCGCAGCGTCACCAGGCCTCAGCAATGCTCCAGGCAGGTCCCGTTCTAAGTGATGCATTGCGACAATGACCATTGATGACGTCTCAGTCTCGCGATACCGTAGCAGTGTCGCGGGACCGCGATGTCATCAAATGGGAACGGGACCTGCCGGGAGCATCGCGATGATCGGGAACGCTGCGTGGGACGTCGGAAGGTGAGAATGACACGATTTTTTATTTATTTAATTATTTTTAACATTAGATCTTTTTACTACTGATGCTTCATAGGCAGCCTCAATAGTAAAAAGTTGTTCACACTAGTCAAACACTATCACAAAGGAGGAAGAAAAAGACCAGGTTTTTCAATGTATCCGCACTGACCACACAAGGACAGAAATGTCAAAGTAAATGTCTAAGAGAGAGATTTTTAGAGCGTGAATACCCTAAAAAATTAGTAAAAAAAGCATACTCAGAGGCAAAGGGAATTTCACAAAGTAGTTTAATACATGGGACAGACAATAAAAAATCTACAGATGAATACTATACCACTAATTTCATCACAACCTTTTCTTCCCAAAATGGCACTTTCTCAGGAATATAATACAGAAGCACTGAAAGGTCCTACTAAATTACCCAGTCTGTCAGAAAGTATTACCAACTAGACCAGTGGTTACCTTTAGGAGGGCGCCATCCCTATAAAACATTTTAGCCCCCAGTAGAATTAGGGATGTGGGAGACAAAAAAGCCCCGAATGCAGGAAAAAGTACCCTACAGAAGCACATAAGAGTTTCCTTTAAATGTAAAAACAAAAAAACGCTTGTGTTTATGGATCAGTGATAATGTAAATACCTTTTATTCAAATAGTGATAATGATAGAGTATATGACATTAATTTAAGCTAACATGTCAATCCAGTTTTGTGATTTATCTAATTGATTGTTGCTGTGGGAAACAATATGTGAGACGCACTACACCGCCTCTACATCTAAGGATGAACTCACATAGACACAATATCTCTAAAGGATATCTGAAACATGGCTTGTCTCGACATTGTTTTGAAAAACACGGGAATAAAGCCTCTCTGTGAGTTACACCCATAGATCATATACCATCAGATACCCCAAACAGAATACAGTGTCTAAATAAGAGAGAACTGTATTGGATATATAAACTAGATACCATTCATCCTAAAGGCCTCAATGAGTTGGTAGATATTTTTTGATAAGCTTTCTCTCATGTTTCTTTGTCCCTAGCGGCCCGACGGATTTCCTTCCCTGACCTGGCTGGTCAGCGTTCTCACATGGGGGTCCGTTATTGGATGTCGGACACCTAGTGGGAATTTTACCAAACAATCGGTTAATTCCAAATTACATAACCATTCCATGCAAGTGGAGAGGTAGCATAATGGTAACGGGAAGCCTACAGGGTTCTGGCTTGTCTAAACCCTGTGGGTTCGAGTCCAGTCATTATATCTTTATAAAAATTCAATATATATTTATTATAGGTTTCATACATTTTTAAATGAAAGATTTATTGTTTAGATGTTCAATGTGTTTTATGAGAGGCTATATTTTGATATAAAGTTATCTTGGCTGGCGTATGACATTTTAACATTGGAGGGGGAGTTTTCACAGGAAGTGATGTTTTGTCTGTTAGTGATGTCATGTAGGTCTTATGTCATGAAGGGCTTATATAAAACCACAACAATCCTAACAAGTGGAGAGATAGTATGATGGTAATGGGAGGCCTTAAGTGTTCTGGCTCGCCGAAAATCTGTGGGTTGGATTCTAGTCAACTCTATTTTTATCAAATTTTAATATGTAGTGAATATAGGTTTCATACACTTTTTCAAATTAAAGATTGATTTTTTTAGATGTTTAATGTGTTTTATCAGAGTTTAGATCTTGATATAAAGTTATTGTGACTGGTGTATGACATTTTGACATTGGAGGGGGTGTTTCCACAGGAAGTGATGTCTTTTTGCATGCAATTGTGATGTCATGAAGGTTTTGTATAAAACCACTGCTGTAATCAGATTCTGTAATTCTTTGGCCCTGAGGAAGTGGCAGATATGCCATGAAACGCATCGGCACAATAAAGCAATGAAGAATATTTCTGTCCTTGTGTGGTCAGCGTGGATATATTGTGCGCTCTCTTTCCTTAATAGTCAAACACTGTTTGACGAGTGTGACATACAGTGGGGAAAAAAAGTATTTAGTCAGTCAGCAATAGTGCAAGTTCCACCACTTAAAAAGATGAGAGGCGTCTGTAATTTACATCATAGGTAGACCTCAACTATGGGAGACAAACTGAGAAAAAAAAATCCAGAAAATCACATTGTCTGTTTTTTTTCATTTTATTTGCATATTATGGTGGAAAATAAGTATTTGGCCAGAAACAAGCAATCAAGATTTCTGGCTCTCACAGACCTGTAACTTCTTCTTTAAGAGTCTCCTCTTTCCTCCACTCATTACCTGTAGTAATGGCACCTGTTTAAACTTGTTATCAGTATAAAAAGACACCTGTGCACACCCTCAAACAGTCTGACTCCAAACTCCACTATGGTGAAGACCAAAGAGCTGTCAAAGGACACCAGAAACAAAATTGTAGCCCTGCACCAGGCTGGGAAGACTGAATCTGCAATAGCCAACCAGCTTGGAGTGAAGAAATCAACTGTGGGAGCAATAATTAGAAAATGGAAGACATACAAGACCACTGATAATCTCCCTCGATCTGGTGCTCCACGCAAAATCCCACCCCGTGGGGTCAGAATGATCACAAGATCGGTGAGCAAAAATACCAGAACCACGCGGGGGGACCTAGTGAATGAACTGCAGAGAGCTGGGACCAATGTAACAAGGCCTACCATAAGTAACACACTACGCCACCATGGACTCAGATCCTGCAGTGCCAGACGTGTCCCACTGCTTAAGCCTGTACATGTCCGGGCCCGTCTGAAGTTTGCTAGAGAGCATTTGGATGATCCAGAGGAGTTTTGGGAGAATGTCCTATGGTCTGATGAAACCAAACTGGAACTGTTTGGTAGAAACACAACTTGTCGTGTTTGGAGGAAAAAGAATACTGAGTTGCATCCATCAAACACCATACCTACTGTAAAGCATGGTGGTGGAAACATCATGCTTTGGGGCTGTTTCTCTGCAAAGGGGCCAGGACGACTGATCCGGGTACATGAAAGAATGAATGGGGCCATGTATCGTGAGATTTTGAGTGCAAACCTCCTTCCATCAGCAAGGGTATTGAAGATGAAACGTGGCTGGGTCTTTCAACATGACAATGATCCAAAGCACACCGCCAGGGCAACGAAGGAGTGGCTTCGTAAGAAGCATTTCAAGGTCCTGGAGTGGCCTAGCCAGTCTCCAGATCTCAACCCTATACAAAACCTTTGGAGGGAGTTGAAAGTCCGTGTTGTCAAGCGAAAAGCCAGAAACATCACTGCTCTAGAGGAGATCTGCATGGAGGAATGGGCCAACATGCCAACAACAGTGTGTGGCAACCTTGTGAAGACTTACAGAAAACGTTTGACCTCTGTCATTGCCAACAAAGGATATATCACAAAGTACTGAGATGAAATTTTGTTTCTGACCAAATACTTATTTTCCACCATAATATGCAAATAAAATGAAAAAAAAACAGACAATGTGATTTTCTGGATTTTTTTTTCTCAGTTTGTCTCCCATAGTTGTGGTCTACCTATGATGTAAATTACAGACGCCTCTCATCTTTTTAAGTGGTGGAACTTGCACTATTGCTGACTGACTAAATACTTTTTTTCCCCACTGTACCTGTCAATCAGTTTTCCAAGCGATGCTACAGATCGCTTGGAAAACGCTAGCATTCTGCAAGCTAATTACTTTTGCAAATTGCTAGTTTTTCCGTGGGAAATAGGCAGAAATTAAAATGCGTTTTTCTCGCTTATTTCCTGCGGAATGGAATTCCGGCATTCCCGCTGAAATTTGCGCGGCAACGTGTGCACATAGCCTTAGAATTAACAAAAAAAAATTGTCCTCTCTGCTCCCATGCCACTAATGCAAAAGAAAATCATTACTCCTGTGGTGAACTATAACTCCCAACATGCCATATTAGCTCCTGTACATGCTGGGAGTTATAGCTCTCTTCAAAGACATAAGGATAATGGTCAACCATGTGACATAACTGGCACCTATGGGATCTTAAAGGGAATCTGATGGCTGATGCCAGCTGCTCAATCCACAGGCCGCATTGATCAGACATTGGCTGTATCATTCCAGCCAGGTATGGTTGACTCTGACACGCTGTGGCATTTCATGCAAAAACCTACTTTGAAAGCCGCCGTGGACTGAGGTTACACAGGTGACTAGTCAGACAGGTGGGTCCCTGGTGGCTTCTCCCCATCTGCTCCCACAGAGGGACAATTTTCTTTCTGCGTGCAACCAGTCATTGGCAGCAGGAGGGGAGAAGTCAGAAAAGTTTTTCTCTGTGATGCTGCAGTGTTTCAGAGACAAACATACTGGGCTTAGACCGTATAGCCGGTGCCGGACACGTGCTGCCTATGGGTCAGACTCACTATAAAGCAGGTGTGAGCAATTAATTTTTTAGAGGGGCCACATGAGACCATGACTGTTGTGGAAGGCAGAACCAATAGCTTGAAATTAATTCTTAATATTAATTTATTAATATTAATTGTATCACTTAATATTGACCAGAATTAAATATGCTAAACCCCTATATATCCTTAACCCCTCACAGCCCCTTATATACACAACATGAGCCTCACACAAGCTACTACATATGCAACATGAGCCCCACACAGCCGCCCCACACAGCCTACCCATGTAATGCATGAGCCCCACACAGCCTCCCCATGTACAGCATGAACCCCACACAGCCTCCCCATGTACAGCATGAAATGAACCTCACACAGCCTCGCCATGTACAGCATGAACCTCACACATCCTCGCCATGTACAGTATGAGACCCCACACAGCCTCCCCATATACTGCATGAGCCCCACACAGTCTCCCATGTAGCCCCCCCAGGAAGCCTCAGCAGATAGGTAGGGAGGTTGGTATGCACGCTTTTTGGTTACAATACCCAGCATCAGGAGAGATAAGGCTTCCAAAAACAGACTGAATTGAATTGAAGCTGTCGTAGCTGTTTTCGTTCTGACCAAAGTCAGGTATGCCAGATGACCAGTGAGTCTGAATTAGGAGTTTTTTACGCCCTTAATTTACAAGCACTTGGAGACAAAAGAGACTGCACACGGGCCGTGGGAAAATCACTTTATCTGACGTAATGAAACACAAGGCAATATTTTATACCATTTACAACAAATGTAGCTCTATGTGGCTCATGTAGCCCCCACCCCTCAGGGTCATACCTTGTTTGCCATGTACCCAGAACATGTTGTTGCTGACTATTGAGGACATATATGATAACAAGTATAGTCTCCTTGAAACAGATACTAATAGTCTGCAGTGTCATAAGAATAATTCTAGCAATAATAGGCAAAAGGCAATTGAAGTATTAAAGGGATATGAAGGCAAACCTTCTATATCAATTTCCCCCTTTTGTAAATGGTATAACTTTTGCCACAGGGTCAGCTGATGTCCACAAAGGAGCTACTGTCTCATGGGTCTAGTACCCATAAGGGGGCTTCCTACCTGCTTCACCCATCCACCCTCAGTGTGGACACTCACTTTCCCCATCAGCAACGGCTATCTGGGGTCTATGATACACTACAGAAGGTTCAGCCTTAGATTATTTTTTCACACATATATTATTCAGCAGCTTAAGTAATACATATATTAGCGCTTTTACGGCTACATAAAACAATAAGCAAAACAACAAAATTTGCATACAAGTCTGTACAATGCCAAAAATCCATCCTGCTAGGCCATTAAACCAATTTGCTGGATTTAAAAAGAGAATGTGTTACCCCACCAGGAGTCTGTTTGCACTGTGCTGATTTAACCATTGGTCTCTAAGTTCACCTATTTTGTCAATATAATTGCAACAGGTGGGACCAATTATATGACACATTCCTCCTTCTTTTGCTGTCAGGTAATCTAGTACTATAGTATGTTGGTTAGTAACTATGATTAATTGTCTCTGTATTGTATTAGTTTCATTAAGAACTTCAAGAATCTGGAAAATCTGATCATCTAGGTAGTCGATAGCTTCCACTAATTTATCCCTCATTTGTGTTATGAAGGGGTATATTAGCATATAACTGAATATTTTATTTTTTATCCCCATTTCTACTAGATGCGGCCTACCATTTGGACGGGGCTTATTGTCTGCAGCCCTTCTATACAAAGTATGAATTGGAACTGCTGCTGTGTCTATTTTCTTATAAGGAATTATGAAAGTGTCTTGTGTTAGTTTGGCAAGAGTGCAAACTCCTCTTATGTCTGGGCTCACCCACCTGTAGGCACGATGCCCGCAAACCAAGAATACTCCTTCAGGGAGAACACAAACGTGACCAGGGGTCTGTATACATTGGTATAAACTCAAAAGTCCTGACATAGGCTTATGGGCACACCAAGTATTATTCATTTGATTTCCACTTATACCAGATGTACATTTACCCCTTTCTTTCCTTATTATTTTACCCGTAGATGCTCTACATCCTTCAACACCATCTTGGTACACCGTCTCATTAACCTCTGTTTGATCATGAGTGTATATACAGAAGCAATTATTGTCCTCACCACAGGTATTTGCTCCAGTATGTTGAAGACTGAACCACAGTCCATCATTGGGAATGGGGTCTGAGTGAGGGATTTCAGTCCTCCTCCTGGTGACCATATTTCCGATGTCTGAATCATATTCCTGCCACCACATTTGTACCTTAGGCCGCGTTATGTTAAATTGAAACCAGGGATTAGAGGCCCATCCGATTATAGCCAATGAGGCAGATATATGACGGGGCACATCTTTTCCCAAAAACCTAGATTGAGTCCAAGTCTCGTTGTGTATGCAGTGTGGTGTTAATACCTTCTAGGGCAGCACGGTGGCTCAGTCCCACCAAGGACAACATCTGCAAGGAGTTTGTATGTTCTTCCCGTGTTTGCGTGGGTTTCCTCCCACATTCCAAAGACATACTGATAGGGAATTTAGATTGTGAGCCCCATTGAGGACAGTGATGATAATGTGTGCAAACTGTAAAGCGCTGCAGAGTATGTTAGCGCTATATAAAAATAAAGATTATTATTAGACTTATTATTATTCCATGGCTCCATAGGTAAGGCTAAGTATGGTATAGTCCTTGCAGATACTGGGCTGTGTGTACAGATCCAACAGTCTTTTGGTTTCTGTCCTTCCATGTCCTTTATAAGAGGAGCATGATGTTGAATAAGTTTGTTGTCCCAGTCAGCATTTAAGAGTTTGTCCTGTGTCTCTGTAGAGTGCAGTAACACTGCCACTGCCAGCAAGGTGATTAGGAGAACAGTCATTCTTGTCAGAGACACCGCACTGCACTTGCTCATAGAGCCAGTGCGCATGTCCGGAGTACAGAAGCAGTGCTAAAAGATACCAGTGGAGAAGGGCAGCAGAGGTGACCATGCGTGCTTCAGGGTAATAGTGTCAGGGTCCAGTCAGCGCTGGAAAGTAAAGAGGCATAGGACCTGAGGACACTGAAAATGAATAATCTGGCACGGGACCTATGGTCATGTGACTGCAAGGGGGCGGGGCTTAGTGTCCTGTTTTCAGATAGGACAGGACACCATACAACAACTCAGAGTCAGGCAAAATAGAGGTCACAGCAGTACGGGCAAATGAGGTACAGGAGGGACAAACAGACGGGTAGTCAGACAGAGCCAAAGGTCATACACAAGAGGGCGACGTGGTACCAAGGGGACAAGCAGAGAGAAGTCGGGTCACAAGCCGAGAGTCATACACGAGAGGTAGCGCAGTACAAGAGGGTCAGGCAGAACTCGTAACAGGGACAGAACCAGATCACAACCGAACAAGCAAGCAAGATATCAGGCACAAGGCACACGTATACAAGAGGTCACTTAACTCAGCCGAGGGCAGGAGTATAAGTGACACCAGACCCAGGTCCAGTGAGCTCTAAATAGCCTCCTTCTGCCAGAGAGAGGCAGCACAATTAACCCATAGTCTAACCAGGACGGGTCAAAGCGAAATCCCATCCTGGATCATGACAGTACCCTCCTCTCAATGGGGGGCCACCGGACCCCCAGGTCTCCCAGGGCACTTGGCGTGAAAGGCTCGGATCAACCGATCCGCATGAACTCATCGAGCAGGAACCCACGAGCGTTCCTCAGAACCGTAGCCCTTCCAATGTATCAGATACTGAAGGGCGCGACAGACCAACATGGAGTCGACAATTCGTTCCACCTCGTACTCAGCCTGCCCATCTACCAGAACCGGTGTCAGGGAAGATGATGATCGCTCCCCACCGGACCTCACAGGTTTCAAAAGGGCCTTATGGAAAACATTACGGATCCTTAGAGATGGCAGAAGACTCAACCGAAAAGCCACCGGGTTAACCGCTTCGGTAATTACATAGGGACCTATAAACTTGGGTCCAAGCTTCGCAGAGGGGACCTTGAGCCTTATATTTTTGGTGGATAACCATACCTTATCTCCAACCTGAAACACTGGACCCACGGATCGTTTTTTGTCCGCAAAAAATTTAAATTTGTCCTGGGCCTTCGTAATGTTATTCTGGATCTCCCGCCATACCTCCCCCAACCGCTGGATCGTCTCATCCGCCCCAGGACACCCAGAATTCAAGCGGGAAAATTCTCCAAAATGAGGATGAAACCCATAATTGCAAAAAAAAGGAGATGTACCCGTAGACTGGTTAGTGCGGTTGTTAAATGCAAACTCAGCCAATGGTAACACAGAACACCAATCATCCTGTCGGGCTGAGGTCAAACAACGCAGAATTTGCTCCAGAGACTGATTGGTCCGCTCAGTCTGCCCATTAGTCTCTGGATGGTAGGCGGATGAAAAGGACAGACCAATACCCAACCTCCTACAAAAAGCTCTCCAAAATCTGGACACAAATTGCACTCCCCTATCAGACACCACATTCAGGGGTACCCCATGCACCCACACCACATGCTCCACAAACAATCTGGACAATGTTTCCGCATTAGGTAGGGCTGCCAAAGGTACAAAATGTGCCTGCATACTAAACCTGTCCACTACGACCCAGACCACGGTATTACCCTTGGAGGGGGGAAGGTTGGTGATGAAATCCATGGACAGGTGAGTCCATGGTCTCTCAGGAATTGGCAGTGGTACCAATTCCCCGGCCGGCCGGTTATGGGGAGTTTTTGCACGGGCACAAACCTCACACGCAGACACATACTCCCCAACATCAGAGGCTAAAGAAGACCACCAGAATATTCTAGCAATGGCCTTCCGGGTCGCTGAGATCCCTGGATGTCCACCCAGAACTGAGTCATGGAACTCCTGGAGGACCTTGAGACGAAACTGAGCTGGCACAAAAAGTTTATCCACCGGCTTAGCTGGAG
Source organism: Dendrobates tinctorius (assembly GCF_039654945.1). Classification (NCBI taxonomy): domain Eukaryota; kingdom Metazoa; phylum Chordata; class Amphibia; order Anura; family Dendrobatidae; genus Dendrobates; species Dendrobates tinctorius. The sequence goes on from NW_027361958.1 coordinate 119,082, forward strand.
GTGCAAGAGCCTGGGCTTCTCGAATCTCCCGTTCCAACACATTAGAAACCTCTGCCACCACCACCCCAGGCTGAAGAATGGAGGATGGAGGTTCCGGGGGGGAGACACCGGATCTAGACTGCGTTACAACGCATCCGCTCTGATATTCTTGGATCCTGGTCGAAAAGTGGTCAAGAAGTTGAATCGGGAAAAAAAAAGTGACCATCTAGCCTGTCTGGGAGTCAACCTTTTAGCTGACTCAATGTAAGCTAGGTTTTTGTGGTCCGTGATAACCGTTATAGGATGAACAGCCCCCTCCATTCTGCAAAAGCCAATTTTACGGCCAGAAGTTCCCGATTCCCCACATCATAGTTTCTCTCCGCAGGGGATAACTTCTTTGAGAAAAAGGCGCAAGGTCTTAAATTGGTCAAAGTGGCGGGTCCCTGGGACAATACCGCCCCCACCCCCACCTCTGAGGCGTCTACCTCAACAGATTTTCGGCAAGCCAGAACACGTAAGGCCTCCCATTACCATCATACTATCTCTCCACTTGTTAGGATTGTTGTGGTTTTATATAAGCCCTTCATGACATAAGACCTACATGTCATCACTAACAGACAAAACATCACTTCCTGTGAAAACTCCCCCTCCAATGTTAAAATGTCAAACCTATATAAATATAACCTCTGATAAAACACATTGAACATCTAAAAAATCAATCTTTCATTTAAAAATGTATGAAACCTATAATAAATATATATTAAATTTTTATAAAGATATAATGACTGGACTCAAACCCACAGGGTTTAGGCAAGCCAGAACCCTGTAGGCTTCCCATTACCATTATGCTACCTCTCCACTTGCAAGGAATGGTTATGTATTTTGGAATTAACCGATTGTTTGGTAAAATTCCCACTAGGTGTCCGACATCCAATAACTGACCCCAATGTGAGAACGCTGACCAGCCAGGTCAGGGAAGGAAATCCGTCGGGCCGCTAGGGACAAAGAAACATGAGAGAAAGCTTATCAAAAAATATCTACCAACTCATTGAGGCCTTTAGGATGAATGGTATCTAGTTTATATATCCAATACAGTTCTCTCTTATTTAGACACTGTATTCTGTTTGGGGTATCTGCTGGTATATGATCTATGGGTGTAACTCACAGAGAGGCTTTATTCCCGTGTTTTTCAAAACAATGTCGAGACAAGCCATGTTTCAGATATCCTTTAGAGATATTGTGTCTATGTTGTGAGTTCATCCTTAGATGTAGAGGCTGTGTAGTGCGTCCCACATCTTGTTTCCCACAGCAACAATCAATTAGATAAATCACAAAACTGGATTGACATGTTAGCTTAAAATTAATGTCATATACTCTATCATTATCACTATTTGAATAAAAGGTATTTACATTATCACTGATCCATAAACACAAGCATTTTTTGTGTTTACATTTAAAGGAAACTTATGTGCTTCTGTAAGGGTATGTGCACACACTGCAGATTCACCTGCGGGTTTTTTCCTGCGGAACCGCAGGTAAAACCGCAGGTAAAGTGACCTGCGGTTTTGCTGCGGTTTGGCCTGCGGTTTTGCCCTGCGGTTTGACTCCTGGACAATGGAATAGGTGGCAAACCGCAGCAGAATCCGCAGAAACAATTGACATGCTGCGGAAAAAAAAACGTAGCTTTTCCACAGGTAAAAAACCGCAGCGGTTTTGAAAACCCATAGGCTAACATGGTAAAGTACCATGTCTGCGGAACTGCTGCAGTTCTGCAGGGCCAAAACCGCAGCAAAACCGCAGCGTGTGCACATACCCTAAGGTACTTTTTCCTGCATTCGGGGCTTTTTTGTCTCCCACATCCCTAATTCTACTGGGGGCTAAAATGTTTTATAGGGATGGCGCCCTCCTAGAGGTAACCACTGGTCTAGTTGGTAATACTTTCTGACAGACTGGGTAATTTAGTAGGACCTTTCAGTGCTTCTGTATTATATTCCTGAGAAAGTGCCATTTTGGGAAGAAAAGGTTGTGATGAAATTAGTGGTATAGTATTCATCTGTAGATTTTTTATTGTCTGTCCCATGTATTAAACTACTTTGTGAAATTCCCATTGCCTCTGATTATGCTTTTTTTACTAATTTTTTAGGGTATTCACGCTCTAAAAATCTCTCTCTTAGGCCTCTTTCACATATCAGGTTTTCGCCGTCAGGCGCGATCCGGCGCTTTTGACAGAAACCGGATCCGGCGAAATGCAATGCCGGATCCGGTTTCCCCCCCATTGACTTGCATTTGCGCCGGATCGCGCCGGATGGCCATGCGTTTCATCCGGTTTTCGCCGGATCCGGCAATGTGTCGCGATCCGGCGTATGGAAAAAACGGCTACTGTAACGTTTTTTGTCTCCGGCGAAAAAGCCGGACACGCCGGATCCGGCGCGTCCGGATTTTTCACACAATGAAAGCCTATGAGCGCCGCAATGCGCCTGATCCGGTGGCCGGATCCGGTTTTTTTGGTCTGAGCATGCTCAGTAGCTCTGCCCACAAGACATATATAAAAGCAAGACAGTGGGACCCACAGCCACACCCAACATGCCACCCAAGAAAGCAACCAAGCGCAGCAGGAGAAGGCAGGAGACCACTGCAGCACCATCAGCACCACCACCACCCCAAATGGAGCAGCAAATGGAACATGCTGAGGAGGGGAGGCCAGCAGCAGATGAGAGACGGTAATTATCAAATCCCCCATTCCTCCAAACTAGGGCTATTGAATATCAAGATATTCATTGGCCCTTTGTTTCTCTTTATTCAACAGCCGCCCAATAGATGCAGCAGCAGCAGCAGCAATGGCAGCAGCTGGAACACCACCCACAGGCATGGAGTGTGGCCACCAGGAAGACAGCACATCATCTTCTGGGAGCCCTCCCTCGCATCGTCAGCGTTTGACGGTAAGTTTTTATTTCCAAAATCCATCATCTCTGTAATATATGTCTATTCATTGCCTTTTATTTCAAAACAGGATTCACAAGATGAAGAGGAGCTCCCAGAAGAAGAAGGAAGGGGTGGACAGACACTTGGAGTGGGCTCACAATTGGTAAGTTTTTTGCATCAAACGCAGAAACACAACATCACACTACACACAACACATAGAAAACAATGTTCTGCAGACCACACACAGCAAACAAATGCCTACATCCAAAGACATAACATTTTTTGTTTTCTTCTCTAGTCTTCCCAATCTGGTGCTCGGCCAAGAGGTCCTCGCAGTGCCTGCCAGGGTCGTCGGCGACAGCAACGCGGCGGTCACCAGCGTGTAAGTATAAATATTTTTGCTTTGTTTTTTTGCACTTTTTATTTCATTTCTTTTGTGGAGGCTAATGTTATTTTTGTCTTTTTCTTTAACAGCCTTCACAGCGTGCTCCCGACTCTGACGGTGAGGATGGAGGACTCGATGTGGACCACCTCATCGATCTCGTCAGACAAAGGGAGCCGCTCTGGAATATGGCTGACCGCCGCCACGCTGACCTTATCGTTACCCGACGACTCTGGGAGGAAATCTGTTCGCTCCTTGTGGGCCGCTGGGAGGACCTCGATGTTCGGGCCCAGATTAAAGAGCGTAAGTATATACAGTACCGGTTGCTTGATGTAAACCAGTGTTTCCCGAACTCCAGTCCTCGTGGTCCCCACGGATCATGTGTTCAGGATTTCTATTTACTATGGAAATCCTGAAAACATGACCCCTGGGGACCATGAGGACTGGAGTTTGTGAAACACTGATGTTGTATACTAACCACTCCTTTCTCGTTTCAGGGAACAGAATTGTGAATCGGTGGCGGTCTGTGAGGGATCGTTTCAAGAAGGAGTTCAATAAAGAGATGCGGGCCCCGAGTGGATCTGGAGGACGCAGGAGCAAGTACAAGTACGCACAAGCCCTGTCGTTCCTCCAGGAAACAATGCTCACCAGAAGGTAAATATTACACACCACATGTGAAAAAAAATGTTAGATGTAACTTTTTTTTTTCAGCCAGGGCCATACCATGTCAGTATTTTAATTGTTTTTTTTTCTCTTTATTCCACAGCACGGTGAGCAGCACTCGGGAGCCTGCACGATTGGACCCTTCTGAGGCGATCCCTGAGGAGACCGGCACCGAGGGACACTTCGACCGCCCTGGTACATCTGCACCTTCCCAGCCTTCCCACACATTCGACCCATCTGTCCCATCCACCAGCACAGGAGCATCGTGGCCGCCTACATTACATGAAGCTGCTGGTGAGGAGATCGCTTTCCCTTTACCCCACCCTTCTGCCCCTGCCACCTCTAGTACACCTGCGGGTACTGGGCGACAGCGGCAGAGGGGTCAGGAAAAGAGTTATGCACCAGAGTTCTTGCATCTGAATGCATCTTTCCAGAACTGTCTAAAAGTCTTGTCAGAGCAAATCTCCGCAGGCTTTCAGCAGATCAACTCCAGCATTCTGGAGGTGAAGACACTTCTGCAAACCATGCATTCAGAAGCAAGATCTTCGCCAAACCACACCTTTTTCAGGTCTGTTGTGGAGCGCATGGCAACACTATCTCCTACCCAGCAGATGCATGTAATGCATTCGTGCCACGGTGCTCTACAGCAGGTTACCTCCCAACCTCCACCTCCCACCACTGTAGTTCCTCCACCTGCACCCCCTCCAGCCACTTTCCATCCTTCCCCTCCTATTACATCTGCACCCCCTCCAGCCACTTTCCATCCTCCCCCTCCTATTACATCTGCACCCCCTCCAGCCACTTTCCATCCTCCCCCTCCTATTACATACCAGCAACCTCACCAGTACCAGCAACCTCCCCAGTACCAGACATCTCCCCACTTCCAGCAACCTGCCCCGTACCAAACTCCTTCCCCGTACCAAACTCCTTCCCCGTACCAAACTCCTTCCCCATACAACTTTCCATCAACATCATCTGCTCCTACAGTCCCTGCCCAACCATCCACTCCACCACCCACCACCTCTTCTGCCTCCCACATGTCCACCCATTCTGTAGCTTTTTCCACACCTTCACCTCTAACTGTTCCTTCCCCACCACGATCCCAGTCCTCTCTCCACACTCCCATTGTCGAAGTGTCCCGCAGCCCCTCCAGCAGTATTTCCACCCCACACTACACAGATTTGTAATGTGTGTTTTTTAATAAAAATGCCCATTGGGTTTAAAACCTTTATTAAAAAAGTTTTTTGCACTTTAAAAACATTTTACAAAAAAAAAAAATTTTAAATAAAAGTTAAATTATCGTTTCACAATGGTTGTCTGTCTTTTCTTTCTGCGGCGAACTATGTTTAAAAAAAAGGTTAAATACAGGGTATTTCAAAGGTAAAAAGGTATTCAAAACCAGGTATATAACTGTGGGTAAATTTTAGCTTTTTGCCACAGTTGTGTTCCTGGTTGTGTTTGAAGCAAAGTATTTCACCTAAAAAGTTGTGTTTATTGTTGGTGATTTCCTAACAATGTACACAACTTTTGTTAAAAGGTGAAATACTTTGCATAAAACACAACCAGGTACACACCTGTGGCCTAAAGCTAAAAATAGTAGACCATGACAAGATAGCCAACTTTGGTTGGCAAAGGTATATACTGTTGGTCCAGAAGGTACACAAGTTTGGTTAGGGCACAAATCTTTCACACTCTGTCATCCTGCCAGTGTACTCTGCCTTGAGGGGCCACAAGGGTCAATTTTAAAAACCGGATCCGGCGTAATCCGTCGAAAAACGGATAGAAAAACGGATGAACCGGATGAGACGGATCCGGTTTTGTCTGTCAAGAACAAGACGGATCCGGCAGAAAATCGGATCCGGCACATCAGGTTTTACAAAACATTTGCCGGATCCGGCATTCCGGCATTCCGGCACGACGCCGGATCGCGCCTGACGCCGAAAACCTGATGTGTGAAAGTAGCCTTAGACATTTACTTTGACATTTCTGTCCTTGTGTGGTCAGTGTGGATACATTGAAAAACCTGGTCTTTTTCTTCCTCCTTTGTGATAGTGTTTGACTAGTGTGACCAACTTTTTACTATTGAGGCTGCCTATGAAGCATCAGTAGTAAAAAGATCTAATGTTAAAAATAATAAAAAAAAATAAAAAATCGTGTCATTCTCACCTTCCGACGTCCCACGCAGCGTTCCCGATCATCGCGATGCTCCCGGCAGGTCCCGTTCCCATTTGATGATATCGCGGTCTCGCGACACTGCTACGATATCGCGAGACTGCGACGTCGTCAAAGGTCATTGTCGCAATGCATCACTTGGAACGGGACCTGCCCGGAGCATCGCTGAGGCCTGGTGACGCTGCAAGGGACATCGGAAGGTGAGAATATCACCACTATTTTTATTTTAATTCTATTTTTTACAGGTATATGGTACCCAGAGCCTGGAGGAGAATCTCCTCTCTTCCAAACAGTGGATATAATCCGCAAATGTTCTGCTTACTTTTTGCATGGTGAGCATAGCCTCATGCGGAAAGAAAGCAGAACAATGCATTCCTATGTGCGCGGAATTCCCGCGATTCCACACAAAGAATGAGCATGCTGCGTATCTTTCTGCAATGCAATTCCGCCACGGAAAAATCCGCAGCATTAGGAAAGCATGTGCAAAATGCTATATGATTGCATGGGATGCTTTTTTGCAGCAAAATCGCACGTTTAAAATCGCAGCGAAAACGCAAAAAAATGCTACGTGTGAACACAGCCTTAGGGTGTGTGCACACGCTATGGATTCTGCTGCGGATCTGCAGCAGTTTTGGCCCTGCGGAACCGCAGCAGTTTCTGCTGCGGTGTACACTACCATAATATCCTATGGATATCAAAACCGCAGTGCATATGGTGCAGATTTTTCCACGCGGATTTGCTGCGTTTTCTAAACCGCAGAAAGAATTGACATGTCAATTCTTTCTGCGGATTCGGCTGCAGTTTACCATCTCCTCCACTGTAGAGATGATAAACCGCAGGGCAAAACCGCAGGCTGATCCACAGGTAAAACTGCAGGTCTTTTTGTAGCCAAAATATTGTTTTTCAAATAATTTTTATTAATTTTTCATAAGGGAAGGAAGGGTGAACAAAAAAGAAAAGGGAATAATATAAAACTTAGAGAACTCTTTTATAATAGATGCTTTGCAAAACATGTCATACAATATACTTCGTAAACATTAAACATTTTACTGTTGTATTTATCTTAATAGTATTAAACTAAAGAATAAACTAACCTAACACTACTACCAATCCAGACTTAAAGCTTAACCTGAGTCGCATTCCTGTAGGAACCATAAGCAGCTTATTGTAACTACAAAAATTTTGAGTTCCACGGAGCCCACTTTGTGTGGTATTTATTCAAAGAGTTGCTATTAAAAGCAAATCTTTCTTCTGTAGAGCTATGGAAACATAATGTGTCTAGAATATCTGAGAAGGAAGGGATATCTGATTTTTTCCAAAAAAATGCTAATGAATTTTTTAAAGTTAGAAAGATGTGAATCATTATATATTTGGTTGAAGGATTGATACTCTCCAGATCTAAAGAGAGAAGTACCATCTGCGGGGTTACAGTAATTTCACTATCATGTAAAGTATTAATATGGATTTTGACTTCCTTCCAGAGAATTTTTAGTTTTGGACAGCTCCAAAAGATATGATATAAATTGCCAGGGTTTCCACATCCTCTCCAACATTGGGATGAGATCTCCTGATTAATATGGGATAGCCGTATAGGCGTATAGTACCATCTATTCATTACTTTATAAAAGGACTCCTGCAAGGCCATAGAAATAGTAGACTTATAGGTATGCCTAATGGCGTACTCCCATTGTTCTGGTTGAACTATAATATTTAAATCAAGCTCCCATTTGTGCATATAATTGTTTTTTGAAAAGGATGTATCTTTGTTAAAATGTGAGTAGATATTTTTAATACTCCATTTAAACTGATGATTAATATTAACTAGTAATGAAGAGACAATTTCCAGATTCTTAGCCCTGCTGCGTAACAGCTTTTTTATATTCTCTTTTACCGTGAAAAAAGAATATATTTCTGACGAGGGCAGATGATATTTGGATTTAAGCTCACTAAAAGTACTAAACTCTTTCCCATCCCATAAGTCTCCAACTTTTTTTCTGCGTACCTCATCCCAGGTATCTGGTATTGAGAAATTGTAAATCTGGGCCAAGAAGGAGAGAGGGAGTCTTCTAATCATATCCTCCTTATTCTCTTTCCTGTGTAGCTTAGTCAGAATGTTCCAGGCCGAGAATATGGCCTGGAGGATTGGATGGTGGTGCTCCTTCTGCCGAGATTCCAATAAGTAACTGAAAAGAAGTTTTGGAATGGAATTATAATTTATTTGGGCTCTTTCTATATCCAGCCATGCCGGATGCGAACTCTCTTTGAACCAATCCTGACTGAGTTTGATGAGTGTCGCTTGGTAGTATGACCAGATATTGGGCAAAGCGAGTCCGCCATGTCTCTTTGTTTTGTATAAAATATCCGCTGCAATCCTTGCCTTTTTATTTTTCCATACAAAGAGCTGAATTAAAGTCTGAATTTTTGTTATAAATGAGACATGTATGTTTAAAGGGATAGTTCTAAATAAATAAAGAATTTTTGGTAAGATGAAGACCTTTACCACTAAAATTTTTCCTAGTAGGGTCAGGTCGTGAGTTTTGAATCTATGGAAATCTTTGGAAATAGTTTTAATAAGGTTATCTATATTGGTGGGGATAATGGATTTAAGTTTAGTGGTAATAGTGATACCCAAATAAGTAATTCCCTTTTCTTCCCATACAAAATTGGATTGCTTTTTGATTTTTTCAATTACCGTGTTATTTAGATTGAAGGGTAGAATTTTTGATTTCTCTGCATTGATCTTAAAGTAAGAAACTTTTGAGAATCGGTCTAGGACCTGGGTCAAAGCTTTTATTGAGTTTATTGGATCTGAGATTGAAATGATAAGGTCATCAGCAAAAAGTGTTATCTTATGCTGACATTGCTGTGTTTTGATGCCAGATATAGAATTATGACTCCTAATTTTTTCAGCCAGGGGCTCAACCGCAAGGGCAAATAGTAAGGGTGATAAAGGACAGCCCTGCCTAGTGCCATTTGAGATGTGGAATTGCGTAGAGAGATGGTTGTTAATATAAATTCTTGCATTCGGTTGAGAATACAGGGAAAAGATTGAGGAGATAGATTTATTATCAAAGCCAAAATTAAATAAAGAAGTTTTTAGATACTGCCAATTCAGTCTATCGAATGCTTTTTCTGCATCTAGACTTACGAGCATAGAGGGGATGTTTGATGTCTTTATCAGATTAAGCAAATTTATAATTCTTCGCGTCCCATCTGAGGCCTGCCTGCCCGAAATGAAGCCAATTTGGTCTTTTCTAACCAGGTAGGGCATGATATTTTTTAGACGCTCTGCAAGGACTTTGGCATATAACTTAATATCACCATTTATTAGCGATATGGGTCTGAAATTTTGGACTTTTTCCATGTCTCCAGTATCTTTTGGTATCATTATTATAGATGCTTCCAACATGTCTGCAGGGAATGCTCCTAAATTCGAGGCATGGTCGAAAAGGGTTTTCAAATGAGGTGAAATAATATCTGAGAATATTTTAAAATATTCGTTTATAAACCCATCTGGGCCGGGAGACTTCAATGATTTAAGTTTGGTTATAGTGCCTGCTATTTCTTTCACACTGAAAGGTGAATTTAATAGCTCTAAATCTGAGGGAGTTATCTGTGGAAGGTTTAGATCAGAGAAGAAAGAGTCTATGGCAGCTTGATCTGGGCTAGGCATTGCAGAGTCAGACTTTAGACTATAGAGCTTGCTAAAATATTCTGCAAATACATCTGCAATGTCCGAAGGATGGTGTTTAAGATCTCCTGAGGAAGATCTAATTTTCTCTATTCTCCTATGTATGCGTTCTTGCTTTAGTTTGTTAAGCATGCATCTAGTTGGCTTATTCGTGGACGTATAAGCATTAGATTTGGATGCCCGAATAATTGAGTCATACTCTGTTAAGAGTTCCGCCCTAAGTTCCTGCCTTAGCTTCATCAGTTCTAAGTGAATGGCATGAGATGGATAGTCAGATTTATTTTGTTGATCCTCTTTTATTTTTATTTGAGATTGCAGGTTGGAAATTTTTTCCCTTCTTTTTTTTTTATGCCTAGCTGAAAGTTGCATTAAGCAACCTCTAATGACCGCTTTGTGCGCTTTCCATAGTATAAATGGGTCAACATCTGATGAGGAGTTTTCAAGGAAGTAGTTATCAATAGTATTCCTAATTATCTCTCTATATTCTGGGATTTTTAGCAATGTCAGGTTGGTTTTCCAAAGAAATGTATTTTTTATCGGGGGACCTAGAATAAATTCCCCCATAACTGGGGAGTGGTCAGAGAATGATTTGTTTAGTATTTCAAGCTTTTTGAATTGAGGTAATGAGAAAATATTAGTTAAGAAGAGATCAATTCTGGACGATGTTTTATGCACATCTGAATAATGTGTAAATTCTCGTGAGGTTGAATTGAGACATCTAAAGACATCGAAAAGTTCATTTTGGGTGATCCAGTTATTTAGAGTTGGAGCCAAATGACAACTGCAGGTCTTTTGACCTGCAGATTTATCTACGAATTTTACAAAATCCTTGCGGCCAAATCCGCAGAGCATTTCACAGCGTGTGCACGTACACTAATGCCTGCCTCTTAACAGCTTCTTTCTTGCTAGGTGCAGCTCCTGTGCTGCTGTCTGGGCTTCTTCTCTATGCAGTGCACTCAGCTTATCAGATGCTTGTTAACCCCTTCTGGCCCTGCAAGCTCCAAGCAGCACAGCACTGAGCACGTTGAGTCTCCTCCTCCCCTTGCCCTATCTCTGTTACGTCGCTGCATCCCGGATCAGGAGTTGGACATCAGACCGCAGCCACAAATTTCATGTGGCGGCCGTGATTTTTAGCAGCTGACAGCGTGAAGACGATTACTGATCATGCGTCCCACTACAGGGTTCGGCCGTTCTGGCATTTTCCAGAAATGCCCGATGGCCAGTCCGGCCCTGGGTGTGATAAGCTGCAGTAATGTGTTTAGCTTTGGATGCAAATGTGGTAGGGGCCGGGCTTCGTGGGTGGACTACTGCTTACCCTGCGGTGCATGTTTGTGGTCGTCAGGAGGACGACGAATAAAATCCGGAACTGTTACAAGTGAAATCTGTCTCCGCCTCGTCCTTGAAATGCCTGGTATCTGTGTCATCCGGACAGGGTAAGCAGTGGTCCACCCCTGCATGGGGGGCGTTCTGTACACGATTTTTAAACGTTTTCGCGCCGAAAATCGCGGCAAAAATGCTTAAAAATCGCTACGTGGGCACACAGCCTAAGGCTGTGTTCACACGTAGCATTTTTTTGCGTTTTCGCTGCGATTTTAAATGCACGATTTTGCTGCAAAAACACAAAAAAAAGCATCCCATGCAATCCTATAGCATTCCGCACATGCTTTCCTAATGCTGCGGATTTTTCCGTGGCGGAATTGCATTGCGGAAAGATACGCAGCATGCTCATACTTTGTGCAGAATCGCGGGAATTCCGCCCATATAGGAATGCATTGTTCTGCTTTCTTTCCGCATGAGGCTATGCTCACCATGCAAAAAGTAAGCAGATTATTTGCGGATTGTACCCACTGTTTGGAAGAGAGGAGATTCTCCTCCAGGCTCTGGGTACCATATACCTGTAAAAAATAGAATTAAAATAAAAAAAGTGGTGATATTCTCACCTTCCGATGTCCCTTGCAGCGTCACCAGGCCTCAGCGATGCTCCGGGCAGGTCCCGTTCCAAGTGATGCATTGCGACAATGACCTTTGACGACATCGCAGTCTCGCGATACCGTAGCAGTGTCGCGAGACCGTGATGTCATCAAATGGGAACGGGACCTGCCGGGAGCATCGCGATGATCGGGAACGCTGCGTGGGACGTCGGAAGGTGAGAATGACACGATTTTTTATTTTTTTTTATTATTTTTAACATTAGATCTTTTTACTACTGATGCTTCATAGGCAGCCTCAATAGTAAAAAGTTGGTCACACTAGTCAAACACTATCACAAAGGAATTAAAATAAAAATAGTGGTGATATTCTCACCTTCCGATGTCCCTTGCAGCGTCACCAGGCCTCAGCGATGCTCCGGGCAGGTCCCGTTCCAAGTGATGCATTGCGACAATGACCTTTGACGACGTCGCAGTCTCGCGATACCGTAGCAGTGTCGCGAGACCGCGATATCATCAAACGGGAACGGGACCTGCCGGGAGCATCGCGATGATCGGGAACGCTGCGTGGGACGTCGGAAGGTGAGAATGACACGATTTTTTATTTTTTTTATTATTTTTAACATTAGATCTTTTTACTACTGATGCTTCATAGGCAGCCTCAATAGTAAAAAGTTGGTCACACTAGTCAAACACTATCACAAAGGAGGAAGAAAAAGACCAGGTTTTTCAATGTATCCGCACTGACCACACAAGGACAGAAATGTCAAAGTAAATGTCTAAGAGAGAGATTTTTAGAGCGTGAATACCCTAAAAAATTAGTAAAAAAAGCATAATCAGAGGAAATGGGAATTTCACAAAGTAGTTTAATACATGGGACAGACAATAAAAAATCTACAGATGAATACTATACCACTAATTTCATCACAACCTTTTCTTCCCAAAATGGCACTTTCTCAGGAATATAATACAGAAGCACTGAAAGGTCCTACTAAATTACCTCTAGGAGGGCGCCATCCCTATAAAACATTTTAGCCCCCAGTAGAATTAGGGATGTGGGAGACAAAAAAGCCCCGAATGCAGGAAAAAGTACCTTACAGAAGCACATAAGTTTCCTTTAAATGTAAAAACAAAAAATGCTTGTGTTTATGGATCAGTGATAATGTAAATACCTTTTATTCAAATAGTGATAATGATAGAGTATATGACATTAATTTTAAGCTAACATGTCAATCCAGTTTTGTGATTTATCTAATTGATTGTTGCTGTGGGAAACAATATACTGTATGGGACGCACTACACAGCCTCTACATCTAAGGATGAACTCACAACATAGACACAATATCTCTAAAGGATATCTGAAACATGGCTTGTCTCGACATTGTTTTGAAAAACATGGGAATAAAGCCTCTCTGTAAGTTACACCCATAGATCATATACCAGCAGATACCCCAAACAGAATACAGTGTCTAAATAAGAGAGAAATGTATTGGATATATAAACTAGATACCATTCATCCTAAAGGCCTCAATGAGTTGGTAGATATTTTTTGATAAGCTTTCTCTCAAGTTTCTTTGTCCCTAGCGGCCCGACGGATTTCCTTCCCTGACCTGGCTGGTCAGCGTTCTCACATGGGGGTCTGTTATTGGATGTCGGACACCTAGTGGGAATTTTACCAAACAATCGGTTAATTCCAAATTACATAACCGTTCCTTGCAAGTGGAGAGGTAGCATAATGGTAATGGGAATCCTTCAGGGTTCTGGCTTGCCTAAACCCTGTGGGTTTGAGACCAGTCATTATATCTTTATAAAAATTTAATATATATTTATTATAGGTTTCATACATTTATAAATGAAAGATTGATTGTTTAGATGTTCAATGTGTTTATCAGAGGTTATATTTTGATATAAAGTTATCTTGGCTGGCGTATGACATTTTAACATTGGAGGGGGAGTTTTCACAGGAAGTGATGTTTTGTCTGTTAGTGATGTCATGTAGGTCTTATGTCATGAAGGGCTTATATAAAACCACAACAATCCTAACAAGTGGAGGGATAGTATGATGGTAATGGGAGGCCTTAAGTGTTCTGGCTTGCCAAAAATCTGTGGGTTTGATTCTAGTCAACTCTATTTTTATAAAATTTTAATATGCAGTGAATATAGGTTTCATACACTTTTTCAAATTAAAGATTGATTTTTTAGATGTTTAATGTGTTTTATCAGAGGTTAGATCTTGATATAAAGTTATTGTGACTGGTGTATGACATTTTGACATTGGAGGGGGTGTTTCCACAGGAAGTGATGTCTTTTTGCATGTAATTGTGATGTCATGAAGGTTTTGTATAAAACCACTGCTGTAATCAGATTCTGTAATTCTTTGGCCCTGAGGAAGTGGCAGATATGCCATGAAACGCATCGGCACAATAAAGCTATGAAGAATATTTCTGTCCTTGTGTGGTCAGCGTGGATATATTGAAAAATCCGGTCTTTTTCTTCCTCCTTTGTGACATTGGTATCTACAGGAGTCTGCAGCGACCACTCGTTCCTTTCACATTCTGTAAGGGGTTGTGACTGTTCACAACCTTTAAAGGTGAGTGCACTAACCGTGTATTTGTCACCCAAAAAAAATTACTTTTATCGCCCTATGTGCGCTCTCTTTCCTTAATAGTCAAACACTGTTTGACGAGTGTGACCTACCTGTCAATCAGTTTTCCAAGCGATGCTACAGATCGCTTGGAAAACGCTAGCATTCTGCAAGCTAATTACTCTTGCAAATTGCTAGTTTTTCCGAGGGAAATAGGCAGAAATTAAAATGCGATTTTCTCGCATATTTCCTGCGGAATGGAATTCCGGCATTCCCGCTGAAATTTCCACGGCAACGTGTGCACATAGCCTTAGAATTAACAAAAAAAAAGTGTCCTCTCTGCTCCCATGCCACTAATGCAAAAGAAAATCATTACTCCTGTGGTGAACTATAACTCCCAACATGCCATATTAGCTCCTGTACATGCTGCGAGTTATAGCTCTCTTCAAAGACATAAGGATAATGGTCAACCATGTGACATAACTGGCACCTATGGGATCTTAAAGGGAATCTGATGGCTGATGCCAGCTTCTCAATCCACAGGCCGCATTGATCAGACATTGGCTGTATCATTCCAGCCAGGTATGGTTGACTCTGACACGCTGCGGCATTTCATGCAAAAACCTACTTTGAAAGCCGCCGTGGACTGAGGTCACACAGGTGACTAGTCAGACAGGTGGGTCCCTGGTGGCTTCTCCCCATCTGCTCCCACTGAGGGACAATTTTCTTTCTGCGTGCAACCAGTCATTGGCAGCAGGAGGGGAGAAGTCAGAAAAGTTTTTCTCTGTGACGCTGCAGTGTTTCAGAGACAAACATACTGGGCTTAGATCGTACAGCCGGTGCCGGACACATGCTGCCTATGGGTCAGCACGGTGTGAGCAATTAATTTTTTAGAGGGGCCACATGAGACCATGACTGTTGTGGAAGGCAGAACCAATAGCTTGAAATTAATTCTCAATATTAATTTATTAATATTAATTTTATCACTTAATATTGAGCAGAATTAAGTATGCTAAACCTCTATATATCTTTAACCCCCACAGCCCCTTATATACATAACATGAGCCTCACACAAGCTACTACATATGCAACATGAGCCCCACACAGCCGCCCCACACAGCCTACCCATGTAATGCATGAGCCCCACACAGCCTCCCCATGTACAGCATGAACCCTACACAGCCTCCCCATGTACAGCATGAACCTCACACAGCCTCGCCATGTACAGCATGAACCTCACACATCCTCGCCATGTACAGCATGAGACCCCACACAGCCTCCCCATATACTGCATGAGCCCCACACAGCCTCCCATGTAGCCCCCCCCAGGGAGCCTCCGCAGACAGGTAGGGAGGGGGGTATGCATGCCTTTTGGTTACAATACCCAGCATCAGGAGAGATAAGGCTTCCAAAAACAGACTGAATTGAATTGAAGCTGTCGTAGCTGTTTTCGTTCTGACTAAAGTCAGGTATGCCAGATGACCAGTGAGTCTGAATTAGCAGTTTTTTACGCCCTTAATTTACAAGCACTTGGAGACAAAAGAGACTGCACACGGGTCGTGGGAAAATCAATTTATCTGACTAAATGAACCACAAGGCAATATTTTATACCATTTACAACAAATGTAGCTCTATGTGGCTCATGTAGCCCCCACCCCTCAGGGTCATACCTTGTTTACCATGTACCCAGAACATGTTGTTGCTGACTATTGAGGACATATATGATAACAAGTATAGTCTCCTTGAAACAGAGACTAATAGTCTGCAGTGTCATAAGAATAATTCTAGCAATAATAGGCAAAAGGCAATTGAAGTATTAAAGGGATATGAAGGCAAACCTTCTATATCAATTTCCCCCTTTTGTAAATGGTATAACTTTTGCCACAGGGTCAGCTGATGTCCACAAAGGAGCTACTGTCTCATGGGTCTAGTACCCATAAGGGGGCTTCCTACCTGCTTCACCCATCCACCCTCAGTGTGGACACTCACTTTCCCCATCAGCAACGCTATCTGGGGCCTATGATACACTACAGAAGGTTCAGCCTTAGATTATTTTTTCACACATATATTATTCAGCAGCTTAAGTAATACATATATTAGCGCTTTTACGGCTACATAAAACAATAAGCAAAACAACAAAATTTGCATACAAGTCTGTACAATGCCAAAAATCCATCCTGCTAGGCCATTAAACCAATTTGCTGGATTTAAAAAAAGAGAATGTGTTACCCCACCAGGAGTCTGTTTGCACTGTGCTGTTTTAACCATTGGTCTCTAAGTTCACCTATTTTGTCAATATAATTGCAACAGGTGGGACCAATTATATGACACATTCCTCCTTCTTTTGCTGTCAGGTAATCTAGTACTATAGTATGTTGGTTAGTAACTATGATTAATTGTCTCTGTATTGTATTAGTTTCATTAAGAACTTCAAGAACCTGGAAAATCTGATCATCTAGGTAGTCGATAGCTTCCACTAATTTATCCCTCATTTGTGTTATGAAGGGGTATATTAGCATATAACTGAATATTTTATTTGTTATCCCCATTTCTACTAGATGCGGCCTACCATTTGGACGGGGCTTATTTTCTGCAGCCCTTCTATACAAAGTATGAATTGGAATTGCTGCTGTCTATTTTCTTATAAGGAATTATGAAAGTGGCTTGTATTAGTTTGGCAAGAGTGCAAACTCCTCTTATGTCTGGGCTCACCCACCTGTAGGCACGATGTCCGCAAACCAAGAATACTCCTTCAGGGAGAACACAAACGTGACCAGGGGTCTGTATACATTGGTATAAACTCAAAAGTCCTGACATAGGCTTAAGGGCACACCAAGTATTATTCATTTGATTTCCACTTATACCAGATGTACATTTACCCCTTTCTTTCCTTATTATTTTACCCGTAGATGCTCTACAGCCTTCAACACCATCTTGGTACACCGTCTCATTAACCTGTGTTTGATCATGAGTGTATATACGGAAGCAATTATTGTCCTCACCACAGGTATTTGCTCCAGTGTGTTGAAGACTGAACCACAGTCCATCATTGGGAATGGGGTCTGAGTGAGGGATTTCAGTCCTCCTCCTGGCGACCATATTTCCGATGTCTGAATCATATTCCCGCCACCACATTTGTACCTTAGGCCGCGTTATGTTAAACTGAAACCAGGGATTAGAGGCCCATCCGATTATAGCCAATGAGGCAGATATATGACAGGGCACATCTTTTCCCAGAAACCTAGATTGAGTCCAAGTCTCGTTGTGTATGCAGTGTGGTGTTAATACCTTCTAGGGCAGCACGGTGGCTCAGTCCCACCAAGGACAACATCTGCAAGGAGTTTGTATGTTCTTCCCGTGTTTGCATGGGTTTCCTCTGGGTACTCCGGTTTCCTCCCACATTCCAAAGACATACTGATAGGGAATTTAGATTGTGAGCCCCATTGAGGACAGTGATGATAATGTGTGCAAACTGTAAAGCGCTGCAGAGTATGTTAGCGCTATATAAAAATAAAGATTATTATTAGATTTATTATTATTCCATGGCTCCATAGGTAAGGCTAAGTATGGTATAGTCCTTGCAGATACTGGGCTGTGGGTACAGATCCAACAGTCTTTTGGTTTCTGTCCTTCCATGTCCTTTATAAGAAGAGCATGATGCTGAATAAGTTTGTTGTCCCAGTCAGCATTTAAGAGTTTGTCCTGTGTCTCTGTAGAGTGCAGTAACCCTGCCACTGCCAGCAAGGTGATTAGGAGAACAGTCATTCTGCTGTTGAAAGGACCTTCTTGCAGTGACTCAAGTTTTACTGAGGTGGATGTGGTCAGCTGGACTTGGAAGGGGCCGTCAAATCGTGGGTTCAGGCTCCTTCTCACGTGTCTGCGTATAACCACTGTGAGGTGCCAAGGGGAGAGGTACTAGAAAACAGGTATGTTTCTCCCCGTTTCATTTCATATGTCTCCCTGTACTGATGATGAAGCCAGTTTATTTCACTGTAATCCAGTCCTGGTTTCCTTAGTGATCAGCATGGAAAGGACTGGTAGTTCCCCCTCCACTAATTCAATCCAGGTTTTGGTTTCCTGACTGGTCCAGCTGATATAATCAGGAGGAGCTCTCAGTCTATCGTCTGCTGAACTGGGAGCTGACACAGTAAGATAACATGGACTTGTTTGCTGTTATATAGGTTTATTTTGTAGTTAGCCTGCTATTGTTAGTTAGTGGCCAGACGGCCTTAGACGTTTTATTTCATGTTTGGCATGTGTAACATTGGATAACAAGTGTGCACAATAAATATGCCGTGTCCATATTGCTAGTCTGCTGAAGTGACTTCATAGCCACACGCTTGTGCCAAAGCAAAAATCCTAGCTGAGCTATCTATTCCCCACACCACCCAATCACCTGGATTGAGCTGATGCACATCTGCACTGACATTAGGATCTGGAATGGATGAGAACACATGTTTATGCACCACTTTAAGTCTTTCCTGCAAGGCCTGGACATAGGCTGTCATAGAACCGTGTTGCATTTGTAGCACCTGTGGGAAGTACAGACCAGTCTTTGGTGCACTACCAAACAGGACTTCAAAGGGAGACAAGCCTGTCTTTCTATTTGGAGTGTGTCTGACTCCAAGTCATGTAGATTATACCTATATGACTTGTCTTTTCCACAGCAGTCTCTACATTCTAGTAATATTGAACACACTTGATCCAGCAGCATTCCCCAAATCCACTCCACAAGGTCTACCAACAGATCATGTTGTAATGAAATCCATAGCTCAGTTGCTAAAAAATTTTCAAACAGAGGATTCCATACAACATGATCTTTTGTTGAACCTTGAGGACTGGAGTTGGGGAACCCTGCTGGATGCACTCTGTGCAATATTCCTAGAATGTAGAGACTTTTCTGGAAAAGGAAAGTCATGTAGATTTGGTTTGTTGACAACACATATCTCCAAGACTGACACAAGAAACAAGTCTCACACAAGAAACAGTAATGGAGATATGTTTTTCCAAAAACCCTATGTGTATGGTGCAGTGTGTGTAGTCGGCGATAGACACGGTAAACCATTACCAATTTTTTGAAAGCACAAGTGCACATTTATTTTGAAACCAAAAATAAACAAGAAAAATTTTATTATGAATGACATTTGGGGGAAGATTGGGGGACTTTGGGTGTGTGGAGATACAAGGAACGACTGGAGGTAGAGGAAGGGGTTCTAGGAGAAGGGGTGACAAAAGTACTCGAGGAAGGGAGCTCTGGAATGGACATTGAGGCAGGTTGAGACACATTAGGAGGAGACGGTGGATGGACCAACAAAGTTTTTTTTTTTTTCTTCTTTTTTGGCACAGGTATATCCTGCCCCGACCTACTTGCAGCCTGTGACCGCTTTTCTTTTGTAGACCGCCTGGTGACTGTGGACTGTGGCGTTGCCCTGTAAAATAGGGAATGCGGATCACCCCTTTGCTGCTCTGTGGTGGCAGTGCTGCTCAAAGTGGCAGTGGCGGTGCTCCTAGAAGGGGAGCATGTTGGGTCGGTGCTACGTGAAGGAGGCTGCGAATCAGGTATCTCAGCCAAAGTTCTTGGGGGACTAGGAGGAGGAGAATTGGTGGCGGTGCTCTGAAGATGAGGAGTGCTGGTGGTGCTCCTTTGCTGAGGAGTGCTGGTGGTGCTCCTTTGCTGAAGAGTGCTGGTGGTGCTCCTTTGCTTGAGGAGTGCTGGTGGTGCTCCTTTGCTTGAGGAGTGCTGGCGGTGCTCCTTTGCTTGAGGAGTGCTGGCGGTGCTCCTTTGCTTGAGGAGTGCTGGCGGTGCTCCTTTGCTTGAGGAGTGCTGGCGGTGCTCCTTTGCTTGAGGAGTGCTGGCGGTGCTCCTTTGCTTGAGGAGTGCTGGCGGTGCTCCTTTGCTTGAGGAGTGCTGGCGGTGCTCCTTTGCTTGAGGAGTGCTGGCGGTGCTCCTTTGCTTGAGGAGTGCTGGCGGTGCTCCTTTGCTTGAGGAGTGCTGGCGGTGCTCCTTTGCTTGAGGAGTGCTGGCGGTGCTCCTTTGCTTGAGGAGTGCTGGCGGTGCTCCTTTGCTTGAGGAGTGCTGGCGGTGCTCCTTTGCTTGAGGAGTGCTGGCGGTGCTCCTTTGCTTGAGGAGTGCTGGCGGTGCTCCTTTGCTTGAGGAGTGCTGGCGGTGCTCCTTTGCTTGAGGAGTGCTGGCGGTGCTCCTTTGCTTGAGGAGTGCTGGCGGTGCTCCTTTGCTTGAGGAGTGCTGGCGGTGCTCCTTTGCTTGAGGAGTGCTGGCGGTGCTCCTTTGCTTGAGGAGTGCTGGCGGTGCTCCTTTGCTTGAGGAGTGCTGGCGGTGCTCCTTTGCTTGAGGAGTGCTGGCGGTGCTCCTTTGCTTGAGGAGTGCTGGCGGTGCTCCTTTGCTTGAGGAGTGCTGGCGGTGCTCCTTTGCTTGAGGAGTGCTGGCGGTGCTCCTTTGCTTGAGGAGTGCTGGCGGTGCTCCTTTGCTTGAGGAGTGCTGGCGGTGCTCCTTTGCTTGAGGAGTGCTGGCGGTGCTCCTTTGCTTGAGGAGTGCTGGCGGTGCTCCTTTGCTTGAGGAGTGCTGGCGGTGCTCCTTTGCTTGAGGAGTGCTGGCGGTGCTCCTTTGCTTGAGGAGTGCTGGCGGTGCTCCTTTGCTTGAGGAGTGCTGGCGGTGCTCCTTTGCTTGAGGAGTGCTGGCGGTGCTCCTTTGCTTGAGGAGTGCTGGCGGTGCTCCTTTGCTTGAGGAGTGCTGGCGGTGCTCCTTTGCTTGAGGAGTGCTGGCGGTGCTCCTTTGCTTGAGGAGTGCTGGCGGTGCTCCTTTGCTTGAGGAGTGCTGGCGGTGCTCCTTTGCTTGAGGAGTGCTGGCGGTGCTCCTTTGCTTGAGGAGTGCTGGCGGTGCTCCTTTGCTTGAGGAGTGCTGGCGGTGCTCCTTTGCTTGAGGAGTGCTGGCGGTGCTCCTTTGCTTGAGGAGTGCTGGCGGTGCTCCTTTGCTTGAGGAGTGCTGGCGGTGCTCCTTTGCTTGAGGAGTGCTGGCGGTGCTCCTTTGCTTGAGGAGTGCTGGCGGTGCTCCTTTGCTTGAGGAGTGCTGGCGGTGCTCCTTTGCTTGAGGAGTGCTGGCGGTGCTCCTTTGCTTGAGGAGTGCTGGCGGTGCTCCTTTGCTTGAGGAGTGCTGGCGGTGCTCCTTTGCTTGAGGAGTGCTGGCGGTGCTCCTTTGCTTGAGGAGTGCTGGCGGTGCTCCTTTGCTTGAGGAGTGCTGGCGGTGCTCCTTTGCTTGAGGAGTGCTGGCGGTGCTCCTTTGCTTGAGGAGTGCTGGCGGTGCTCCTTTGCTTGAGGAGTGCTGGCGGTGCTCCTTTGCTTGAGGAGTGCTGGCGGTGCTCCTTTGCTTGAGGAGTGCTGGCGGTGCTCCTTTGCTTGAGGAGTGCTGGCGGTGCTCCTTTGCTTGAGGAGTGCTGGCGGTGCTCCTTTGCTTGAGGAGTGCTGGCGGTGCTCCTTTGCTTGAGGAGTGCTGGCGGTGCTCCTTTGCTTGAGGAGTGCTGGCGGTGCTCCTTTGCTTGAGGAGTGCTGGCGGTGCTCCTTTGCTTGAGGAGTGCTGGCGGTGCTCCTTTGCTTGAGGAGTGCTGGCGGTGCTCCTTTGCTTGAGGAGTGCTGATGTCGGTTGCCCAAGCAGGTTCTGTGGTGGTTTGGCTCCAAGCTGGTGGTGCTGTGGCGGTGGTGGTGCTCCATACAGGAGCAGCGCTTGCCATAGTGGTGGTGGCGGAGGTGTGTCCTGCAGCACTCAGACTTGAGGTGGTGTAGTGATGTCCGGCTTCGCTGGGAATGCAGGTGGCCGTGCAGTGGTATGCAGCAGAAGTCGGTAGTGTGGTCAAGCGAGCCAGTGGTGGAACTGTTGGAAATGACACCACTGACTGCTGCACATACTGATTCTGCTGCATAGCCTGTAAGCAAGTAAGCAGTGTTGCAGGCCTGTAACACACTCAGCTGTTGCTCAGGACTAAGGTGTTCCGCCATGCCCTGTTCAATTTTACTGAAAAAATGGTGCGCTGGTCTGTTGAGGTCGACCTCCAGACGGTCAAGGCGCTGGTCGACAGAGTGGAAGCGGTGTTCCATGTGGTTAAAACCACGTTCCATGTGGTTAAAACCACGCTCCATCAGGAAAAAAACGCTTTCCGTTCTGGCGGCCAGCGCCCTGAGGCTGGCCTTAAAGGCCTCGCTCAAGTGCATGAACTCGGGCATGACATTACTGTCCAAGGCCCACTGCCGCTGGCGGGTAGTGCCCACATAACCAATGACAGAGACCTGGGACAGGGGAACACCTGATGGACCAGCTTTCTGGTCACCAGCTGTCTGTGTTGCTGACCTGCAAGATGCTTCCTGGCTGTCGGATGGCTGAGACGGGTCCGAGGTCGATCGATGAAGAACCGCTCCCGGGACAGGGTTAGGTTGCAGGGTGCTGCTCCAAGTGCTGTGGAAAGAAAGGGAAAACATTAGTATGATGCATTTACAAGAAGCAACACCTGTGGAATAGAAAAGCATATATTAAGCACAAACAAAAAAAAAAACTTAAGCTCTGCTGGCAAGGACCGGTCTCAGGAAAGCCAACTCGTGATGGTAGCGGTACTTTCTTCTGCGCCTTGCCGCAGAACCACTCCGAACCGGTCCCTCAGCACAAACATCAGTGTTGAAGCGGTCCTTCATCGAGCGCCAACGTGTGCGGATTTTTTTCACTGTTGGTAAAAAAAAAAATTAAAAATGCACTAGTTTAACGTCATTCTCACCACACACCTCATTGAACTTTGAAAACAGTCTCTGCTGCAGCACCAATAAAATTCTAGACACAATGCAGTAACTGTTGAGACGGCGGACACTGTTATGTTTCCTGCTACAATATATGTATCAGCGAAAACAACAGTATCATCAGGAACAAGAGTGAAAACAGGATCAAGACAGCAGTTAAAAAATCAATCACAGTTCTCAACAAGGCATTGGTGTGTTTAATGCAAGAATATATCTTGCAAAAAACACAGCACCGTCAGGTCCAAAAAACAATGCAGCAGCTGAAGACACAAATCAATCACCGTTTTCAACAAGGCATTGGTGCTTTTCATGCAAGAATATATCTTGCCAAAAAAAACACCACCACCGTCAGGTCCACAAAACAATGCAGCAGTTCAAGACACAAATCAATCACAGTTTTCCACCAGGCATTGGTGTGTTTAATGCAAGAATATATCTTGCAAAAAACACATCAGCACCATCAGGTCCAAAAATAAATGCTATATCACAGAGCATCTTTATACTTACTGAACACCCTTTTTTGAAGCTGCAGAGGCGCTGTCCAAGCCATCCATCACTGCGGCCACCTCATTCCAGAGCTGCCGGGTCACCACTGTGTCTTTGTACTGCTGGTCACGGCTGTCCCACAATGGGATGCGCTCCTCAACGAGGCGGATGAGGTGCTCGTTGTCTGTGTAGACTTCTTCGTCATCCCGCTGTGGAACCTAGAAAAAAAAAAATAGAATGTTTAGAAGTTTGGAAAAGATACAAAAAGAAACAGAAAAGAAGCAAGAGAAAGAAAGACAGAAAAAAAATATATATATATACTCACATTGGGTCTCCTCGCCACGACTTGACTATGCTGCTCCCGCTCAGAATCCTCAGACGGCACCCGCTCAGACCGCTCCGACTGCTCCCGCACAGACCGCTCTCGCACTCCATTTTCACTTCCCGTGTCCGATGTCTGTAAAGAAAGAAAAAAATTAAAACACATTTCTAGAGGCAGCTATACTTATCAAAAGGCAGCAAGATTCTCACCTCACGATGAGCTTGGGCCAGTTCTTGCCGAGATGGCGAATAGACCGATCCGGAAGAAGACATGCTGAAAAGAAAACAAAAAATACATTAGTACATAATAAATTGTACAGGACACACAGACATTATTTTTAAGAATACTCACATTTTGGCTCCTGAAGCTTGAATCCACAGGTAGAAGGCTCTTGTAGAATGCTTGTCTGGTCTCTGCAAGGCATTATGTAGAGTAATTGTCTGACCCTGAAGACACATTCTTTTATGTACACTCCTCCAAAACAATGTTGCTTGTTTAGGGGGAGTTCTAGACAAGTGTCTAGACATTGTTTACTCAAATCGCGTGTGCGCACAAGGCGCTGACGTGCGCGGTGCCAAGCGCTCATCAGCAACCACATAGACTGTAATGCTATTTTTGGGCGCACACGTGCGAGCGCGATTTTTTTAACGATGCCGCCGGAAAAAAAAATGCAACATGTAGCGTACGTCGCGTCTGGGCGCACACCTGTAAAATGCGCAGCGCACGCTAAACGCTGAAGAGCGCGTACATTCGCAAGACCCTGCGATCACCATGTTAAAGATAGGGGGACATTGCGCGTGTGCACGATGCGCTGCGCGATCAAACGCTAGTGTGAAACGAGCCTTACTACTTAGATAAGGGAGCAGAACCAACCTTACGAGAGAGACATGGGAGCAGAACCGAGCTTACTACAGTGCTATGGGAGCATAACCGATCTTACTACAGAGATAAGGGAGCAGAACCAAGCTTAATATGTCTACTTCACAGATATGGGAACAGAACCAAGCTTACGGCATGCATATGGTACAAGAATCTAGATTACTACATCAATACAGAACCAGAACCAAGCTTACTGCTTAGATATGGTACCATAACTGAGCTTACTGACAAACATACATATATCTCTAGAAACACTGACAAGTAAACACACATTACAGCAGGGACATTGCTAGGGTTCTAAAAGTTCAGGGGTCCATGCCTCAAAGTGCATGTCTACCCATCTGACCCCCCTATAATCATCTAAAGAGCATCTATAGATATATAAGTACAGTATACCACTGTTGCTAACCAAAAACATACACTGCAAAGACCAATATTATCAAAATTACTACTATAAAAGACCAAAACAATAAAACTACTCAATGTCCACCACCATCACCACTACTCAGCAAATACATAATATAATATAACCATTACCTTTACATAACAAAACACTATACAGAGACCAATGACACCACCATACACCTACTACTACATAGACTGAAACAAATTTAGCGGTCACTAAATAAAAAAATAGTCTACTAAAAAGAGCAATATTACCATCTTACTGTTATCGTATATTGGTAGATACTAGTCCCACAGAACATACACGTGAGTACAGTAGTTATATATAGAACCTTACAGCTGACAATCTTTCTGATTTGGGTCGCTCACTTTTCCTGTCTTTTTCATCAGGCCCAGACCTCCATTACCACTTCTCCAGCCACAACTCATCTGCACAGATTACAACAAAAACACATTTGACATCTCACATTTCTACTGATGTCTCATTTATTCCCAACCTACAAAAACTCCCCACTCTGCTTACCTGAGGCATAGGATACTGACCCCAATATTTTAAAAAACTGTGCCATTACTATGATTACTCCCTCCCCCAAAAATTAGTGTCCCATAGAAAATATTAATACCCCCACTGTGCAAAGGCGTGTATGCTCCTTTAACCCCTTCCCGACCAATGACTCCACATAGGCATCATGAAAAGCTGTGCCAATCTGACCAGTGACGCCTATGTGGCGTCATGAATTAATTGCCCTCCTGCTGGTCGGGTGACTGACCTTTCAGTGACCCCACCCGACCCACACACACAGGGGGCTTTGTACTTCTCCACAGGTGGGGTGGCTTCACCCCCACATGTCTACAATCGCTCTGATTGGCTGTTAAAAGTGAAAATGATAAGGTGCTGGTTTAATTATATTGTGTTTATGTCTGCTGTAACTTGCATTTAGCATTTATGCTCTGTTAATTATTCTAAATAAATTATTTAGCTTGAAAAACTCCAATTTTGATCTCTTGTGATGCTTAATAGCTCATTTATGATATTTTTTTTGCTATTATATTTCCAGTGAGTTGAGCCTTTGAAGAATTTTTTCCAGTATTTGGGATATATTTGCACTTTATACTACATACAGTATGAGCCTGTACATCGCTTCCTATATACAGTATGAGGCTGCATATTGCCTCCTATATACAGTATGAGCCCACATAGCCTCCTGTATACAGTATGAGGCCGCATATAGCCTTCTATATACAGTATGAGGCCGCATATAGTCTCCTATATACAGTATGAGCCTGCACATTACTTCCTATATACAATATGAGCCCACATAGCCTCCTATATACAGTATGAGGCTGCACATCGCTTCCTATATACAGTATGAGGCCACATATAGCCTCCTATGTACGGTATGAGCCTGCACATCGCTTCCTATATACAGTATGAGGCCGCATATAGCCTCCTATATACAGTATGAGCACCCACATATAGCCTCCTGAATACAGTTTTTGCCCCCTATATACAGCATGAGCCAGCACATTGCTTCCTATATACAGTATGAGCCTGCACATAGCCTCCTATAAACAGTATGAGCCTGTACATCATTTCCTCTATACAGTATGAGGCCGCATATAGCCTCCTATATACAGTATGAGCACCCAAATATAGCCTCATTTGTACAGTATGAGCCTGCGCATTGCTTCCTATAAACAGTATGAGCATCCACATAGCCTCCTATGTACAGTATGAGCCTGCAAATCGCTTCCTATAAACAGTATGAGCCTGCACATCGCTTCCTATAAACAGTATGAGCCCACATATAGCCTCCTGAATACAGTATTTGCCTCCTATATACAGTGTGAGTCCCCATATAGCCTTCTATATACAGTATGAGCCTGCACATCGCTTCCTATATAGAGTATGAGGCCACATATAGCCTTCTATATACAGTATGAGCACCCACATATAGCCTCCTGTATACAGTATGATGCTGCATATAGCCTCCTATATACAGTATGAGGCCGCATATAGCCTCCTATATACAGTATGAGCCTGTACTTCGCTTCCTATATACAGTATGAGGCCGCATATAGCCTCCTATATACAGTATGAGCACCCACATATAGCATACTGAATGCAGTGTTTACCTCCTATATACAGTATGAGCCTGCAGATTGCTTCCTATATACAGTATGAGCCTGCAAATAGCCTCCTATATACAGTATGAGCCTGTACATCACTTCCTATATACAGTATGAGGCCGCATATAGCCTCCTATATACAGTATGAGCACACACATATAGCCTCCTATGTACAGTATGAGCCTGCGCATTGCTTCCTATAAACAGTATGAGCATCCACATAGCCTCCTATGTACAGTATGAGCCTGCACATCGCTTCCTAAACAGTATGAGCCTGCACATCGCTTCCTAAAAACAGTATGAGCCTGCAAATCGCTTCCTATATACAGTATGAGCCCACATATAGCCTCCTGAATACAGTATTTGCCTCCTATATACAGTGTGAGTCCCCATATAGCCTTCTATATACAGTATGAGCCTGCACATCGATTCCTATATACAGTATGAGGCCACATATAGCCTCCTATATACAGTATGAGCACCCACATATAGCCTCCTGTATACAGTATGATGCTGCATATAGCCTCCTATATACAGTATGAGGCCGCATATAGCCTCCTATATACAGTATGAGCCTGTACTTCGCTTCCTATATACAGTATGAGGCCGCATATAGCCTCCTATATACAGTATGAGCACCCACATATAGCCTCCAGAATGCAGTGTTTACCTCCTATATACAGTATGAGCCTGCACATTGCTTTCTATATACAGTATGAGCCTGCACATAGCCTCTTATATACAGTATGAGGCTGCATATAGCCTCCTATATACAGTATGAGCCCACATAGCCTCCTGTATACAGTATGAGGCCGCATATAGTCTCCTATATACAGTATGAGCCTGCACATTGCTTCATATATACAATATGAGCCCACATAGCCTCCTACAGTATATACAGTATGATCACCCACATATAGCCTCCTGAATACAGTTTGTGCCTCCTATATACAGTATGAGCCTGTACTTCACTTCATATATACAGTATGAGGCCGCATATAGCCTCATATAGCTATACAGTATGAGCATCCACATATAACCTATGTACAGTATGAGCCTGCACATCGCTTCCTATAAACAGTATGAGTCTGCAAATTGCTTCCTATCTACAGTATGAGCCCACATATAGCCTCTTGAATAGTGTTTGCCTCCTATATACAGTGTGAGTCCCCATTTAGCCTCCTATATACAGTATGAGCACTCACATATAGCCTCCTGAATACATTGTTTGCCACCATATTGCCTCCTATATACAGTGTGAGTCCCCATATAGCTCCTATATACAGTATGAGCCCCTATATAGCATCCCATATCTAACTGCATTTACCTTGGTATCATTCATTTTCTATGAGACTGCTCTGTTCTCATATTGTGCATTTAGTAGGGCTTAATGGAATGATTGCGCTTGTTACACATCAACTCTAGATGCGCTCACTTATTAGACTTTGGTTGGGGCAACTTTAAAATATAATAATGATAATGGTCCTGTCTAGTGACAAGTTTATATTTACAGGCTTCTGGAGAAAGGCACAATACCAGTCATTCAAGGGTTAATTCTTTGGAACACTGAGAGGGACTTTCTAGCCAATGAAACCACAGTATAAAACACCTGTGATAACTATGGCAACTGCGCTGATGTCATAAACACATGCATCTATGATGCAGGAGAAGATTCCAGAACCATAAGTCATTCAGCCGTAGACGGAAGCCATACTTGATGTGTCTGGAGACCTGGAGCTTCATCACTCCACAATTTGAGGAAGGGGACACCGCCTAGCCAGCCAGATCAGCCATAGCGCCTAGCCAGCCAGATCAGCCATAACGCCTAGCCAGCCAGATCAATGGGGTGACAGATGTTGCAGCCAGATCTTCCTCACGTCCGGTACTCGCCGCCTTCACTTTATGTGTATGGCCTGGAGAGGTCGCATTAGGCTTCTCCAAAACAATTATGACACAATGTACAAATTCAGGTACAATTTGCTGTTACATGTTGGCACTAACCTTCTAAGCCCAAGGGAAGGGCAGTCCTGCAGCCATGGTTCCCTAGAGGTTTCCACCACAGGGGGTTTTTCCTCTCCTGAGTGCTGAAGGACGATTCTTCATGAGTCAGGGGTTCTGCCATTTAAGGTGTCTCTTTCATAGTAATTGGCTGATTCTAAATTTCAGACACTGAAAGAAATAATAATGATGAGATTTGGAATAAAATTCGGTCAATTTAACATCCAATAAAAGTGTTTTGTGTGTTTCTTTCACAATCTTCGGTTGGTGAGATTTTGTTGGGGATCAGGATCCAGCATCTATGATCAAGCCATGAAGCCAGATATGAAGTCAGAGCAATTTAACCCTGCGCTGGAAGACAGGACGGAGCAGAGATGACAAAGTGTGACTGCACAATTAGCACAAGTTCACACTCTTCCTCCCATTCAGATACACGAGGGGATTCAGGGCCGAGTTGGGACTAAAAAGCAGCCCTGGCACACAAAATTCACCAGCCCACATACAATAAGTGTCCTCAACCCAAATCGTAGAACACTGATAGGTCATGTAGGATTTTGCTTTATCCGTTACCAGGGCCGAAACAAAGTATTTTGGGTGCCCAAGGCAGATGAAGCCGAAGGCGCCCATTTTGCATTTCTACCCAGCTAATTCTTCCCTTTTCCATTAGGTCTATGACATCGTGTGATTAATAACTGATGAGCTGAATCCTTCTAAGTCAGGCCCATATACATTTGTATCTCATGAACCTACAACTCCCAGTATGTCCTTAACAATGGTAAGGAGATGCTGGGAGTTATCAGTCTTTATCAGACTGTGGACTATACAGGAACCATAGTACTGATGAGACGCAGTCAGTACCAATAGCTAAAAATGTACATCCTGGTACCTTATAGGTGACCTCTTCTCTGATTGAGTCTTTTCTTTCTCTTAGGCCTGTTTCACACTTCAGTTTTCTGGCGTTAGTCAAAATCCGCCAGTGTGCAAAAACGGATCCGTTTCCGTTTTGTGGCAAACGGATGCAACTGGATCCGTTTTTTGTACGGATCCGCTTTAGACGCTAGTGCATGAAATTTAAAGTAAGGCCTGTTTCACGAGCGAGAGAGATTTGGCTGCCACAGAATGGGATTTGGGGTTAAATATCATGAAAGGACATTCATTCGGGCATGCTCAGTATAAAAAGGAGGATCCGATGGCAGATTCCGTCAATTGACGGTTGGCAACGGATCCACCGCCTTTTCTCATCCACATCTCGCTTCTTAAGGCCCCTTTCACACTCCAGTCTTTTGCAATCAGTCACAATCCGTCAAAGTGTTCAGATCCGTCAAGTGGACGGATCCTGCGTATATTGCAAAAAACTGATGCACTGGATCTGTTTTTATGACTGATCCGTTGTAGCAGCCTTGCTGTAGGAATTAAAGAAACAGAATTCTGGAGCGAGAGAGAGAGAGAAGGATTTTGTGCCAGAATAGAAAAAGCAGCCGCAGGGGTTAAAATAAAGGAAGAAAAATGATTCCGGGCATGCTCAGTTTTAAAAGATGGAATCCGTCGCTATCCGACTTTTCGACGTACACAAAAAATGTTCATCTGTCCGTTGTCTCTGGCCAACGGACAGAGATTTTCTGACGGATCCGTTGGACGACAGATGAAACGTGTGGCCATCCGTCACAATCTGTCACTAATACAAGTCTATGAGAAAAAAACGGATCCAGCATGAAAAAATGATGGAAAGCCAAAATTAGAGTTGAGCGAAACGGATCGAAAAATTTCAAAAGTCGCCGACTTTTGGCAAAGTCGGGTTTCATGAAACGAAACCCGACCCTAGGATGAGGTCGGCCACGAGGTCGGCAACTTACGTGCCAAAGTCCGCGTTTCAAAAGTTTGTTTTGCGCTCTTTTTCAGCCAATCAGGATCCACGGACACTGTGGGCAACGTGATGACATAGGCAGGGGTCACCACCATCTTTCAGAAGGGCATGCAAGTGATTGGCTTGCTTTGGTGGGCGTCACAGGGGGTATAAAAGGGCGTGCACGCCGACCGCCATGTTCCTCATGCTGATCTCAGAAGAGGGAGAGCTGCTGCTGATTCTGTAGGGAGAGCGTTAGGCAGGGAAAAAGACACCAAAAACTGCTTCTGCTGCTAGCGATTTTGCCTGTACAACACACCAGTCACTGTGTGTGCAGTGCAAGGGGAGGCTATATTTTGCTGGATCAACGGTGTTGGTTGTTAGGCTGCCTTCTAAGGCTTCCTGACGGCTGCATTGCTGTTTACCCACTGCTCTGCAAACTGCTTTTTTAAAAGCAATCCCAATTTTTTTTTTGTCCTGCTGAGGTACTGAGCGTGCATTTTTTCACACCATACAGCGGTGCACACTCCTCACACAGTACCGTGTAACGGCTGTTATCACAGCCACAGTGAAGCTATCTGTGTGTCACTCTGTAAGAATAAGTCGAGGACATGTTCCGTTCTTACAGACCTGCACCTTCTAGTTTTGTCTAGCTTGCAAATAGTTAAATATATTTGCTG
The DNA here is from genome assembly GCF_039654945.1 of Dendrobates tinctorius. NCBI lineage: Eukaryota > Metazoa > Chordata > Amphibia > Anura > Dendrobatidae > Dendrobates > Dendrobates tinctorius. Next base: position 150,939 of record NW_027361958.1, read on the forward strand.
TTTGATCACATTCAAAACTATAAAGAGACAGCGTGTGTCAGTCCGTATACTTAAAAAACACGGAGTTTGACAATTTTACGTACACCGGACAGCCGTGTACGTGCACGCTCCTCTCAGTACCGTGTAACGGCTGTTATCACGGCCACAGTGAAGCTATCTGTGTGTCACTCTGTAAGAATAAGTTGAGGACATGTTCCGTTCTTACAGACCTGCACCTTCTAGTTTTGTCTAGCTTTCAAACAGTTAAATATATTTGCTGTGTGATCACATTCAGAACTATAGAGAGACAGCGTGTGTCAGTCCGTATACTTAAAAAACACGGACCTTGACAATTTTACGTACACCGGACAGCCATGTATGTGCACGCTCCTCTCAGTACCGTGTAACGGCTGTTATCACGGCCACAGTGAAGCTATCTGTGTGTCACTCTGGAAGGATAAGTGGAGGACTTGTTCTGTTCTTGCAGACTCTAGGGAGATTCCTATTCTGCCCAATTCTATATACACCTTGTAGTTTGTGATACACTAGCCAATTTCTGCCTGTGACATAGCGCTGTGATATTCAGTGGGCCTCACACAATCCATAAGTGTCCAGTGTCCACAAGTGTGTGCAGAAATTCAAAATCTCCCTTATCCTGTAGTCACTTTTTTCACACCTGTGCCATCGAGCCTGTGACATAGCGCTGTGATATTCAGTGGGCCTCACACAATCCAAAAGTGTACAGTGTCCACAAATGTGTGCAGAAATTCAAAATCTCCCCTGTCCTATAGACACCTTGTACCTTGTTTTACATTACTATATAGTTTGTTGGATTTTGTCTACATTTCTACCAAAAATGAGGAAGGCTGGTGGAAGAGGCTGTGGAATTGGGCGGGGGTTGGCAGCTGGTAATGATGGTGTTGGTGGTGGATCTGATGGTAGTGGCAAAAGCAAAATAGGACCGAATGCAGGAGGTGTTGAGCCTGTGTCATCATCTGGCTCCACAAGGCCTCGAAGGCTTACTTTTCTAGGAGTTGGCAAACCGCTTTTAAAGCCAGAGCTTCAGGAAAAAGTTTTGGCTTACATTGCTGACTCAGCCTCCAGCTCTATCGCCTCCTCTTCTGAAGTTGTAAAAAATAAAAGCACTGAGTCGTCATTGGAGGCTCATGTTCATGAACCACAAATTTCCTTGTGTCCTTCACCCCAACCAAGATTGAAGGATGACGCAGGCCATACTACTGATTACTCCATGGAGCTGTTTTCACATACCATGCCTGGATTACCAAGTGAAATGGTGAATTACCCAGGCCAAGATGAATCTGACATCGAGTGCCCTGATGCACAGCCACTGATAGATGATTCTGCTGGTACATTCACTCAGAGCACTACATTGTCCTCGCAGTGTACGGAGCCAGATTCTGACCCTGATGAGACTCAGGTGCCCCTTCCCGCACACTATACCACCATACACGGTGACACAGAGGAAGGTGCACATGACATTGAAGAGGAGGTGATGGATGATCCAGTTGTTGACCCAGATTGGCATCCATTGGGGGAAGAGGGTGCTGCTTCCAATAGCTCAGATGAGGAGCATCCACAGCAGACATCGACATCGCAACAGCTGTTATCTGGCAGGCACGGAGCACTCCAAAGACAGGTTCCAAAAATCAAAAGAGTTGCTGGACAGCTTGTCCAGAGGGTCAAAATATCACAGCGTGCTAGGCCGCAAAATGTCTGCCAAAGTAGGAAGAGTGCAGTGTGGCACTTTTTTGAACAAAATCCTCATGATCAGGCCAAGGTTATCTGTAAGAAGTGCGCAAAGACCTTTAGCCGAGTGAAAAATCTGAAAAATTTGAATACTAGTTGCATGCTTAGACATTCAACCACCATGCACTTGCAAGCGTGGACACAACACCAAACCTCAAGTACCACATGTGCAACTGATCACAAAGAAGGTAGTCAGCAATGCTACATTGTTTCCCCCACTGTAAGCCCACCGGTTAGCACAGCAGCAAATGTTGAGGTGTTGTTGCAAGGCCACAGCAGTCAGGGAATCCCACTGTTAAATCAACGAAAGACTGAATCTAGGCCATCAGAAAGAACACCAACTCCATCACCATCATCAACCCTCTCTCAGTCCGCCCTGTCCACCGCTACTTCCACCATATGCAGCTCTCAAGTCCAGCTCACCCTCCCAGACACTATGAGTAGGTCAAGAAAGTACTCAGTCTCTCATCCGCGTACACTGGGTTTGAACGCCCACATTGCCAAACTAATCTCATTTGAGATGATGCCCTATCGGTTGGTGGAAAGCGCAGCTTTCCGCGAACTCATGGCCTATGCAGTACCACGCTATGACCTACCCAGTCACCACTTCTCTCGCAAAGCCATCCCAGCCCTCCACCATCATGTGAAAGACCGCATTGTCCATGCACTCAAGCAGTCAGTGAGTGGAAAGGTGCACCTCACAACTGATGCATGGTCCAGTCGGCATGGGCAGGGCCGTTACGTGTCCATCACTGCGCACTGGGTTAATGTGGTGGATGCAGGGTCCACAGGGGACAGCGGTGGTGGGACAGTGCTGCCTAGCCCACGGTATAGGAAACAGTTGGCTGTAGGCATTCGATCCTCCTCCTCCTCCTCCAGAAGCGAAAGCTCGTCCACAAAGCGCAGTCGTACGAGCACTCCATCTGCAGCTGCCACTGTTGCACACGAGGTGTCCCCCCTATCGAGCAGCTAGTGGAAAGCGTCAGCAGGCTGTGTTACAGATGATGTGTTTGGGCGACAGACACACCGCCGAGGTGCTCGCCGAGTACTTCCAGCGACAAACTGAGTCATGGCTGGGCAGTGTACATCTTGAGGCAGGCAAGGTAGTTAGTGATAACGGCCGTAATTTTGTGGCAGCCATAGCCCTTTCAATACTCAGCCACATACCTTGCTTGGCTCACACCTTGAACCTGGTGGTGCAGTGCTTCCTCAATAATTATCCGGAGTTAACAGCCCTGCTCCAGAAGGTGCGAAGACTGTGCGCGCACATCCGCCGGTCGCCTGTACACTCCATTCGTATGCAGAAGCTGCAGTGATTGCTCCACCTTCCCAACCACCGCCTCATTATCGACATTGCAACAAGGTGGAACTCCACCCTGCACATGGTTGAGCGGCTGTGCGAGCAGAGGCAGGCCATAATGCATTTGTGGGAGGATACACGGCCAGGCACTTTGAGAGCAGACATGGAGTTGACAGGTGTGCAGTGGTCGAAGCTAAAAGACCTCTGTAAAGTCCTTCAGTGTTTTGAGGAATGCACACGGCTGGTAAGCGCAGACGACGCCATCCTAAGCATGAGCATCCCACTTATGCGTCTGCTCATGCAAACTTTGATGCACCTTAAGGAGCAGGCGTCTGCAGCCAATGTTGACGAGGAGGGAATCCTTGATGACATTCAGCCATTGTCTGCTCAGGGACCTCTCCTGGACGAGGTGGAGGAAGAAGAGGAGGAGGAGGATGATGATGGGGATGATTACTTAGGGGAGGAGGATGCATCTCGTGGGGCAAGTGAAAATGTTGGCGTGGTAAGGTCTGGTACAGGGTTTGTGCGTGACTGGAGGGATGTGGATTTGCCAGAAAGTGCTCCTCCAACCAGCACTCGCAGTGCATCATTGACACCGGGAACATTGGCCCACATGTCAGATTATGCCTTGCAGATCCTAAAAAGGGACCCCCGCATTGCCAAAATGATGAACGATGACGACTACTGGTTGGCCAGCATCCTGGATCCACGCTATAAAGGCAAATTACAAAACATCATGCCACAGGAGAACCTTGACCTAATATTGGCTAATAAACAAGCAACTCTGGTAAATCGGTTGCTTGAGGCATTCCCAGCACACAGCAGTGGTGATGTTTCTCACACGAGCCGTACGGGCCGGGGGCAGCTTGGCAGAGGTGTTCGTGGTGCACACAGCAGAAGTGGCGTTGGAGACAGGGGTTTCATGACAATGTTGTGGACTGATTTTTCAAGTACCACTCACACAACTGGTAATACTGCATCGATGGAAAGTGACAGGAGACAGCAGTTGTCAACTATGGTTACAAACTACTTTTCCTCCCATATCGATGTTCTCCCACACAGGTCATTCCCCTTTGACTATTGGGCCGCTAAACTGGACACCTGGCTGAATTGGCACAATATGCCTTACAGGAGCTCGCTTGCCCAGCTGCAAGTGTGCTATCGGAAAGAGTCTTCAGTGCAGCTGGATCAATCCTGACAGAAAAAAGGACCCGTCTGTCAACCCAAAATGTGGATGATCTAACCTTCATTAAAATAAACCATGCATGGGTTTCCAAGGATTTTGTCCCACCTTCCCTTGATGACACATAGGTTGCCAGAAAAATGGCTTGCTTTGGTTATCCTCCTATTCCGCGAACTTGATCTATTTCGCCTTTTGCAGCAGCTGAATGTCCCACATCAACATATGCCACTTTGTAAACCTCCCTAACTGGGCTGCCCCCCCCAATGGCCGGGGTCACCACCTAGCACCTGAAACCGTGCAAGTGCCGTTGCCCTGGACAGGTGGGTGGGCCGACTCTTGGGCGTGGGCACTGGCACAGGGTCCCTCATAGTGCAATCAAGTGTCTCTGACGGTGGTGGTGCACACCCGCCGTCAGACACACCGCCATACTATGAGGGGCCCAGGGCCAGTACCGACGCCCACGAGTGTGCCCCACTTGCTTGGGCAGGGCCCCAGCAATTGCAATGTTTACCTCTCCCTGCTCCTCCGCTGTGTAGTCTGGTCTGTCAAATCCTTCACTGGGACTGCCACTACAAATTGATTGAACTGAAAGATGATGGTTAAGATGTAGCTATGCCCTGTCCTGCTGTCCGGGCTCTAGCTCCAGAGAGCCTGCCTCCTGATGTATAGACATATATTTTGAATGTGTACGCTATCCATACATGTTATCCGGGGATACGGTACCCTTTCTAACCTTTGTGCAATCACGTGCAATCCATACTGGGCCTAACACCGTCTGAGCCTGCCTCCTGATGTATAGACATATATTTTGAATGTGTACGCTATCCATACATGTTATCTGGGGATACGGTACCCTTTCTCACCTTTGGGCAATCACGTGTAATCCATACTGGGCGTGAGAACGGCTGGCGAGCTGTTAAGCAAGCTACAGCACCTGTGGTTTGCACACATAAGTTTTTAATTTTTTCAGGAATGACGGTTAGGCCTAATTCCGGAACTGCGGTTGACCTGCACTTACTGGGAAATCATCGTTCGCGGGTAATAATTGTAATCAGTGATCCCCATCACTAACGTTGTTCAGCGGGTTATCTGCACCTGTAAGCGACAAACGCTGGCCTTTTCAGTGTAGCGCACATGCAGCCACGGACATGTAAGGGCATGACACACCAGTTATTGGCCAATCTCATGTGCCAGAGCCTCACGTGTCCCTCTAGTAAGCCGGACTCGGACCGCGGGGCATGACGGAGTCTCGTTCGTTAACGGAATTAAGCTTGCAATGTGTGCATCTGTTCTGTAGCTGGCATGGTTGAGGTTTCCCAGGTGGAGTCGAATTTAACCGTAGGCTCCACTCCTGCTGGTGCCCTTCTGGACATTCCTTTAAGGTTCAGCTTTGCAACCATACTGCCCACGTAAAACAAACACTTTGCCTTCATGAACGCTGTTTGGAGGGTCATGACTCGTGGGAATAACGCCGCCCAATCAGTTAACCTACTAGAGAGATCCTTCGTTGCTCCCAAGCATGACATCACACTCCCTAGGAGGAAGGTAATGCCACTGTGGCGACCGTACTCCTGGGGGCGACACAAGTGCACTGATGCCCAGCCACTGCTCGATGAATCTGCTGGTACATTGACCCAGACCACTACATTCCCCTCGCACGCTACACGGCCTGAATCTGACCCTGATGAAACTCAGGTTACCCTTCCCATATACAGTTCCATCTTACACGGTGACAAAGAGGAAGCTGCAGATGAAAGTGCAGGTTCGGCCCACCCACCATCAGACACACCACCGTACTATCAGGGGCCCTGTGCCAGTGCCGTCGCCAACGAGTGGGCCCCCCCTGCTTGCTCAGGATCACAGCACTTGCAAGGTTGAAATACTGTGCAGTGAGATGGAAGATGGGGACGACGAGGAGTCCAGACTAGTACAGGGATTCCCTAGCGAGGAGACTTATTTGATTGTTTGCAATGTTGGGACAGCAATTTTTGGGGAGCACTATACTCTGGAGAATGATAGATGGGGCCCACCATACACTGGAACATTCCAAAGGTGGACATCAGACACTGGAGCAGCATTTACAGGGCCCATTATACACTAGAGCATTAGAAATGGGGCCCATTATGTTTGGAGCATTATTTGGGCCCATAAGACAGTGGAGCTTCATCCATGGGGACCAACATATACTGTAGCATTATGTGGAGCTCATCATATACTGTTTCAAACATTATATGGGACCAATGATTCTGTATGGAGAAATAGATGGGCCTCGTCATGAGATGTAAAAAGTGAAGTATTTTTCATTGTACTATACCGCTATTTCTCTGCCGTATCGGAGCATGATGAGTTTTGGTATGTGTTAAAGGGGCGCTCTTTCGCCCAGGTCACATAAAAACCTGGAGCCAGCCCCCCCCCACAACTTTAGCCAAATAACCCCCATTTTTCAGAGCGTAACTTGTATTATGAAGTTAATTAAGGTTGACAAGCTTAAGTAAGAAGGATTGATGCTTTTGGCATTCAAATGGGCACTGTAGGTGTGTTTCCTGTCCTCCTCTCACTGCCGACTTTTATTCCCCATTGACTTACATTGGGTTTCATGTTTCGGGACGACCCCGACTTTTCCCTATAATCGAACGATCTTGCTCGACCCGACTTTTGGAAAAGTCGGGTTTCACGAAACGAAACTCGACCCTAAAAAACCAAAAGTCGCTCAACTCTATCAACGACTAAAGAAATTTTTCGACCGCCCCGGGCGCCACAAACAGTTGCTATGCCACTGAGCTGCAGGAATGTATAATGTGTATAACGTGCACAGTAATGAATGTTCTAAATATTCACTGTCATTACCAAGAATTATCCGTGTTATATGGCCGGTACAAGATGCAGTGCCACCGACGGCGCACAGGCAGGTAAATAGGATGGTTTTTTTCTTAACAGGAATCATACATACAAAGATAGGGGATAAGGAGCCATGCATACAATGACAGGGACGGGGGAAACATGCATACCACGGTAGGGATGAGTGGTCAATGCACACCCGGCTTATACTCAAGTCAATAAGTTTACCCAGTTTTTCGTGGCAAAAGTTGGTGCCTCGGCTTATACTCGGGTCGGCTTATACTCGAGTATATACGGTAAGAGGTAAAACCTGACAAGAATAAACAATAATTTGCAGTTAGCCCAATCGTGGGGATAAATAGCTGAGAAATAAATAGTGATTAGTATATCTTAATAAATATATTGCAATTCGCCCAGTACAAAGCTGTGAAAAAAAAATGGTAGTTACTATTTCCATTAAGTTTTGCACTCAACCAGTTGATTAACCAAGAGTGATGGCATGTACCCGAATAGAATTCTCCTAGAGGCTGCAAATAAGAGCGGCAGGAAGTAAAGGGTTAATTGGTACGTAGAACACACAAATGGGTGAAAATATTAAATGGTCATGAGCAATATGTCCCGGCATAAAGAGTGTGATTATATCCTTAGTCCATAGTTAATGCTTGGTATAAACCTGCATTCATAAAATAGTCCAATGTCTATAGCCGTGGGGAGAGCTGCCCCGGCCGATGACGGATACACCAAGTACTTTCTCCAATGAGTGGAGGGCTCGTGCCCTGTGAAATAGCGCGCTGAACAGTACAAGGTGATTTCACCATATATAGTTGTATGTGAGTGTTGCTACTCACAATACCTCCGATGGTCTGCGTAGAATCCGGTGACTGCGTTCTGGCTAGTGCAGTAAAGGTCGGACCTGGGAGATGCGGCGATATGCCGAGGTGTAGTGTGAGACCAGCGCTCCTGCGCTCCAGCTGTCGGCAGGGATCCGGTCACTCTGGTCGATAGCTGCGTCCCGGCAGATGTGCAGTAGGAGCAGGACCTGTGTGACGCGGTGGATCACGTGGTGCCGTGTAACTGCTGCTAGATGGAGGTACGGGTGGCAAAAAGGGCCGAAACCAACGCGTTTCGGAAAACTCAGCTTCTTTCTTCAGGTCCGGGACATATTGCTTCTGACCATTTAATATTTTCACCCAATTGTGTTCTATGTACATATTAACCCTTTACTTCTAGGAGAATTCTATTCGGGTACATGCCATCTCTCCTTGGTTAATCAATTGTTTGAGTGCAATACTTACTATTTCCATTAACTACCATTTTTTTCACAGCTTTGTACTGAGCGAGTTGCAATATATTCATTAAGATATACTAATCACTATTTATTTCTCAGCTATTTATCCCCACAATTGGGCTAACTGCAGTTTATTGTTTATTCTTGTCAGGTTTTACCTATTAAACATTCTTCTATTTGTCTCATTAATAAGTGACTAGCTTTTCTCCCACATCTTGGTTTTTTCAGCGCGAGTCTATCACAAATATTTATAATCCTTTCGATTTCCTTGTGGTTGGTATCTAGAGTCGCAGCAGTTACAAAACCTTTTACACAGGCGTCACTTTATCGCTATCCTTCATTTTTTGTTTTTAACAATTTTTCCCTGGATCTGTAGCTGGATATTTCCTGCTTTTGAATTGCCTCCTATATACAGTATGAGCCTGCACATTGCTTCCTATATACAGTATGAGTCTGCACATAGTCTCCTATATACAGTATGAGCCTGCACATTGCTTCCTATATACAGTATGAGGCCGCATATAGCCTCCTATATACTGTATGAGCCGGCACAGCGCTTCCTATATACAGTATGAGTCTGCACATAGTCTCCTATATACAGTATAAGCCTGCACATCGCTTCCTATATACAGTATGAGGCCGCATATAGCCTCCTATATACAGTATGAGCCTGTACTTCGCTTCCTATATACAGTATGAGGCCGCATATAGCCTCCTATATACAGTATGAGCACCCACATATAGCCTCCTGAATGCAGTGTTTACCTCCTATATACAGTATGAGCCTGCACATTGCTTCCTATATACAGTATGAGCCTGCACATAGCCTCCTATATACAGTAGGAAAAAAAAAATGATTGAATGAGAGTAATGGTTTTGGGTCCTTTCTGTAAAAATCGTATGGGTATCTTTTTAGTCTTGGTTTTAGTTTTCTGTTTTTAATTATTTTTTCCTGTGCTTATACTCCAGTTCTCTATCTTCGCATCGCAATATATAAGATCTGGCATGAAATTCATTGTTGAGGGCATTTCAAGATTTTATGAGGAAACACTCCTTTCACAAGAAATCTACAGCTCTTTTCGTACCCATTGGGTCTTCAATATTTCATATTATTTGTTCACATTTTTATTCATTTTTTCTTTTTTTATTTCTTTATTTCATTTACATTTTTATTTGTTTTATTTTTATATATATTTTTTTCACTCATTTTTTATTTTTTTCACAATTTTCTTTGTGTATTTTTGCTATGTATTATGCATTATACATAATTGTGTGTATAATTACTTTATGATATATGACATTTGATGTATGTATTGAATGCCATGTGTTATTTTTATGTACATTTGTTTTTTAACAGAGACATGATATATAGTTGTTATAGTTATATGATGCACATACACTTTCATATAGCCTGCATACACATTATGCTAATTGTTAAAAAAAAATTTTATTGCTTGCATAGTGTGCTTATAATTGACACATATGTGTGTGCCTTTGCACTCTGTCAGGCATATTCACTTTAATGGTTCATACACACCGCTATAATTATTTCAGCATCATTATGTTTTATCCCCTCACTTTCAACACTTGCTATCACTTTAAGTAGTGATTATTATTCTTCATAATTATTTTATTTTCTTGTCCTCACTTGAGCGCATGCCCAGTTCTGTCCTCCCTAGGAGCCGTCTGACGTGCTCAGTCTGGTATGTGGCGGTCTCTGACTGTTTTGCAGCTTGAGCCGCTTTCATGCTGATGAGCGCTGATCATAGACTCCCTGTTCATAGTGGGGACTCAACAGCGCATGCGCCGATAATGCTGTGGACGTTTAGAACTGGATACTATTGACGTCATTGTGGACACTACAGCTCAGGTCCTGAATTTTACAAGCTTTATTAGGGAAAGCGGTTTATTGGTTGACCGCACTATATAAACTAGATCCGGGGCACTTGTAAACAACGCCTCCTGAGGAAGCTGCGGCGTAACGCGCGTAGGGGCGGCAGGTTTTACAGCGACATACACTACACATGTAAGTTGTTACTTTCTAATGCAGTCCTTGTATCTTACTCCGGAATTTGTATAGACAGTTTTTACTCTGTGTACACTTAACGCCTACCAGGCTTATTTGATACAAGGCACTTGTGCACTTTATATTCAGCAGTTTACTCTGGGCACTTATTGTATGCAAAACCTTATCTGGGCATACATATTATGTAAATGGGGAGTTTGCTGTTTACTATGCATTCTATTTGTGAAAGGAAAGCAAAGAAACTACATGTTTTATACAGATAAAAACTTTATTAACTGTCAAGGTGCTGGTTTAATTATATTGTGTTTATGTCTGCTGTAACTTGCATTTAGCATTTATGCTCTGTTAATTATTCTAAATAAATTATTTAGCTTGAAAAACTCCAATTTTGATCTCTTGTGATGCTTAATAGCTCATTTATGAGATTTTTTTTGCTATTATATTTCCAGTGAGTTGAGCCTTTGAAGAATTTTTTCCAGTATTTGGGATATATTTGTACTTTATCCTATGTACAGTATGAGCCTGTACATCGCTTCCTATATACAGTATGAGGCTGCATATATCCTCCTATATACAGTATGAGCCCACATAGCCTCCTGTATACAGTATGAGCCTGCATATTGCTTCTATATACAATATGAGCCCACATAGCCTCCTATATACAGAATGAGCCTGTACATCGATTCCTATATACAGTATGAGGCCGCATATAGCCATCTATATACAGTATGAGGCCGCATATAGTCTCCTATATACAGTATGAGCCTGCATATTGCTTCTATATACAATATGATCCCACATAGCCTCTTATATACAGTAAGAGCCTGCACATCGCTTCATATATACAGTATGAGGCCACATATAGCCTCCTATGTACGGTATGAGCCTGCACATCGCTTCCTATATACAGCATGAGGCTGCATATAGTCTCCTATATACAGTATGAGCACCCACATATAGCCTCCTGAATACAGTTTTTGCCTCCTATATACAGTATGAGCCTGCACATTGCTTCCTATATACAGTATGAGCCTGTACATAGCCTCCTATATACAGTATGAGCCTGTACATCACTTCCTATATACAGTATGAGGCCGCATATAGCTTCCTATATACAGTATGAGCACCCACATATAGCCTCCTATGTACAGTATGAGCCTGCGCATTGCTTCCTATAAACAGTATGAGCATCCACATAGCCTCCTATGTACAGTATGAGCCTGCACATCGCATCCTATAAACAGTATGAGCCTGCACATTGCTTCCTATAAACAGTATGAGCCTGCAAATCGCTTTCTATATACAGTATGAGCCCACATACAGCCTCCTGAATACAGTATTTGCCTCCTATATACAGTGTGAGTCCCCATATAGCCTTCTATATACAGTATGAGCCTGCACATCGCTTCCTATATACAGTATGAGGCCACATATAGCCTCTTATATACAGTATGAGCACCCACATATAGCCTCCTGTATACAATATGATGCTGCATATAGCCTCCTATATACAGTATGAGGCCGCATATAGCCTCCTATATACAGTATCAGCCTGTACTTTGCTTCCTATATACAGTATGAGGCCGCATATAGCCTCCTATATACAGTATGAGCACCCACATATAGCCACCTGAATGCAGTGTTTACCTCCTATATACAGTATGAGCCTGCACATAGCCTCCTATATACAGTATGAGCCTGCACATTGCTTCCTATATACAGTATGAGGCTGCATATAGCCTCCTATATACAGTATGAGCCCACATAGCCTCCTGTATACAGTATGAGGCCGCATATAGCCTTCTATATACAGTATGAGGCCGCATATAGTCTCCTATATACAGTATGAGCCTGCACATTGCTTCCTATATACAATATGAGCCCACATAGCCTCCTATATACAGTATGAGCCTGCACATCGCTTCCTATATACAGTATGAGGCCACATATAGCCTCCTATGTACGGTATGAGCCTGCACATCGCTTCCTATATACAGTATGAGGCTGCATATAGCCTCCTATATACAGTATGAGCACCCACATATAGCCTCCTGAATACAGTTTTTGCCTCCTATTTACAGTATGAGCCTGCACATTGCTTCCTATATACAGTATGAGCCTGCACATAGCCTCCTATATACAGTATGAGCCTGTACATCACTTCCTATATACAGTATGAGGCCGCATATAGCCTCCTATATACCGTATGAGCCTGTACTTCGCTTCCTATATACAGTATGAGGCCGCATATAGCCTCCTATATACAGTATGAGCATCCACATATAGCCTCCTATGTACAGTATGAACCTGCGCATTGCTTCCTATAAACAGTATGAGCATCCACACAGCCTCCTATGTACAGTATGAGCCTGCACATCGCTTCCTATAAACAGTATGAGCCTGCAAATCGCTTCCTATATACAGTATGAGCCCACATATAGCCTCCTGAATACAGTGTTTGCCTCCTATATACAGTGTGAGTCCCCATATAGCCTCCTATATACAGTATGAGCCCCTATATAGCATCCCATATCTAACTGCATTTACCTTGGTATCATTAATTTTCTATGAGACTGCTCTGTTCTCATATTGTGCATTTATGCATTTAGTAGGGCTTAATGGAATGATTGCGCTTGTTACACATCAACTCTAGATGCGCTCACTTATTAGACTTTGGTTGGGGCAACTTTAAAATATAATAATGATAATGGTCCTGTCTAGTGACAAGTTTATTTTACAGGCTTCTGGAGAAAGGCACAATACCAGTCATTCAAGGGTTAATTCTTTGGAACACTGAGAGGGACTTTCTAGCCAATGAAACCACAGTATAAAACACCTGTGATAATTATGGCAACTGCTCTGATGTCATAAACACATGCATCTATGATACAGGAGAAGATTCCAGAACCACAAGTCATTCAGCCGTAGACGGAGCCATACTTGATGTGTCTGGAGACCTGGAGCTTCATCACTCCACAATGGGAGGAAGGGGACACCGCCTAGCCAGCCAGATCAGCCATAGCGCCTAGCCAGCCAGATCAGCCATACCGCCTAGCCAGCCAGATCAGCCATACCGCCTAGCCAGCCAGATCAATGGGGTGATAGATGTTGCAGCCAGATCTCCCTCACGTCCGGTACTCGCCGCCTTCACTTTGTGTACGGCCTGGAGAGGTCGCATTAGGCTTCTCCAAAACAAATATGACACAATGTACAAATTCAGGTACAATTTGCTGTTACATGTTGGCACTAACCTTCTAAGCCCAAGGGAAGGGCAGTCCTGCAGCCATGGTTCCCTAGAGGTTTCCACCACAGGGGGTTTTTCCTCTCCTGAGTGCTGAAGGACGATTCTTCGTGAGTTGGGGGTTCTGCCATTTTCAGTGTCTCTTTCATAGTAATTGGCTGATTCTAAATTTCAGACACTGAAAGAAATAATAATGATGAGATTTGGAATAAAATTCGGTCAATTTAACATCCAATAAAATTGTTTTGTGTGTTTCTTTCACAATCTTCGGTTGGTGAGATTTTGTTGGGGGATCAGGATCCAGCATCTATGATCAAGCCATGAAGCCAGATATGAAGTCAGAGCAATTTAACCCTGCACTGGAAGACAGGACGGAGCAGAGATGACAAAGTGTGACTGCACAATTAGCACAAGTTCACACTCTTCCTCCCATTCAGATACACGAGGGGATTCAGGGCCGAGTTGGGAATAAAAAGCAGCCCTGGCACACAAAATTCACCAGCCCACATACAATAAGTGTCCTCAACCCAAATCGTAGAACACTGATAGGTCATGTAGGATTTTGCTTTATCCGTTACCAGGGCCGAAACAAAGTATTTTGGGTGCCCAAGGCAGATGAAGCCGAAGGCGCCCATTTTGCATTTCTACTCAGACGGTGTTAGGCCCAGTATGGATTGCACGTGATTGCACAAAGGTTAGAAAGGGTACCGTATCCCCAGATAACATGTATGGATAGCGTACACATTCAAAATATATGTCTATATATCAGGAGGCAGGCTCAGACGGTGTCAGGCACAGTATGGATTTGACGGCCCAGATTACACAGCGGAGGAGCAGGGAGAGGTAAAGATTGCAAATGCTGGGGCCCTGCCCAAGCAAGGGGGCCCACTCGTGGGCGTCGGTACTGGCACTGGGCCCCTCATAGTACGGCGGTGTGTCTGACGGCGGGTGTGCACCACCACCGTCAGAGACACTTGATTGCACTATGAGGGACCCTGTGCCAGTGCCCGCGCCCAAGAGTCGGCCTACCCACCTGTCCAGGGCAACGGCTCTCGCACGGTGTCGTGCGCTAGGTGGTGACCCCGGCCATGGGGGGGGAGGCAGCACAGTTAGGGAGTTTTAGAAAGTGGCATATGTTGATGTTGGACATTCAGCTGATGCAAAAGGCGAAATAGGTGAAGTCCCAGGAAGAGGTGGACCAAAGCAAGCCATTTTTCTGTCACCCTATGTGTCATCAGGGGAAGGTGGGACAAAATCCTTGGAAACCCATGCATGGTTCATTTTAATGAAGGTTAGATCATCCACATTTTGGGTTGACAGACGGTCCTTTTTTCTGTCAGGATTGATCCAGCTGCACTGAAGACTCTTTCCGATAGCACACTTGCAGCTGGGCAAGCGAGCTCCTGTAAGGCATATTGGGCCAATTCAGGCCAGGTGTCCAGTTTAGCGGCCCAATAGTCAAAGGGGAATGACCTGTGTGGGAGAACATCGATATGGGAGGAAAAGTAGTTTGTAACCATAGTTGACAACTGCTGTCTCCTGTCACTTTCCATCGATGCAGTATTACCAGTTGTGTGAGCGGTATTTGAAAAATCAGTCCACAACATTGTCATGAAACCCCTGTCTCCAACGCCACTTCTGCTGTGTGCACCACGAACACCTCTGCCAAGCTGCCCCCGGCCCGTACGGCTCGTGTGAGAACCATCACCGCTGCTGTGTGCTGGGAATGCCTCAAGCAACCGATTTACAAGAGTTGCTTGTTTATTAGCCAATATTAGGTCAAGGTTCTCCTGTGGCATGATGTTTTGTAATTTGCCTTTATAGCGTGGATCCAGGATGCTGGCCAACCAGTAGTCGTCATCGTTCATCATTTTGGCAATGCGGGGGTCCCTTTTTAGGATCCGCAAGGCATAATCTGACATGTGGGCCAATGTTCCCGGTGTCAATGATGCACTGCGAGTGCTGGTTGGAGGAGCACTTTCTGGCAAATCCACATCCCTCCAGTCACGCACAAACCCTGTACCAGACCTTGCCACGCCAACATTTTCACTTGCCCCACGAGATGCATCCTCCTCCCCTAAGTAATCATCCCCATCATCATCCTCCTCCTCCTCTTCTTCCTCCACCTCGTCCAGGAGAGGTCCCTGAGCAGACAATGGCTGAATGTCATCAAGGATTCCCTCCTCCTCTTCCTCCTCATCAACATTGGCTGCAGACGCCTGCTCCTTAAGGTGCGTCAAAGTTTGCATGAGCAGACGCATAAGTGGGATGCGCATGCTTAGGATGGCGTCTTCTGCGCTTACCAGCCGTGTGCATTCCTCAAAACACTGAAGGACTTTACAGAGGTCTTTCAGCTTCGACCACTGCACACCTGTCAACTCCATGTCTGCTCTCAAAGTGCCTGGCCGTGTATCCTCCCACAAATGCATTATGGCCTGCCTCTGCTCGCACAGCCGCTCCACCATGTGCAGGGTGGAGTTCCACCTTGTTGCAATGTCGATAATGAGGCGGTGGTTGGGAAGGTGGAGCAATCGCTGCAGCTTCTGCATACGAACGGAGTGTACAGGCGACCGGCGGATGTGCGCGCACAGTCTTCGCACCTTCTGGAGCAGGGCTGTTAACGCCGGATAATTTTTGAGGAAGCACTGCACCACCAAGTTCAAGGTGTGAGCCAAGCAAGGTATGTGGCTGAGTTTTGAAAGGGCTATGGCTGCCACAAAATTACGGCCGTTATCACTAACTACCTTGCCTGCCTCAAGATGTACACTGCCCAGCCATGACTCAGTTTGTCGCTTCAAGTACTCGGCCAGTACCTCGGCGGTGTGTCTGTCGCCCAAACACATCATCTGCAACACAGCCTGCTGACGCTTTCCACTAGCTGCTCGATAGGGGGACACATCGTGTGCAACAGTGGCAGCTGCAGATGGAGTGCTCGTACGACTGCGCTCTGTGGAAGAGCTTTCGCTTCTGGAGGAGGAGGAGGGTCGAACGCCTACAGCCAACTGTTTCCTATACCGTGGGCTAGGCAGCACTGTCCCACCACCGCTGTCCCCTGTGGACCCTGCATCCACCACATTAACCCAGTGCGCAGTGATGGACACGTAACGGCCCTGGCCATGCCGACTGGACCATGCATCAGTTGTGAGGTGCACCTTTCCGCTCACTGACTGCTTGAGTGCATGGACAATGCGGTCTTTCACATGATGGTGGAGGGCTGGGATGGCTTTGCGAGAGAAGAAGTGGCGACTGGGTAGGTCATAGCGTGGTACTGCATAGGCCATGAGTTCGCGGAAAGCTGCGCTTTCCACCAACCGAAAGGGCATCATCTCAAACGAGATTAGTTTGGCAATGTGGGCGTTCAAACCCAGTGTACGCGGATGAGAGACTGAGTACTTTCTTGACCTACTCATAGTGTCTGGGAGGGTGAGCTGGACTTGAGAGCTGCATATGGTGGAAGTAGCGGTGGACAGGGCGGACTGAGAGAGGGTTGATGATGGTGATGGAGTTGTTGTTCTTTCTGATGGCCTAGAATCAGTCTTTCGTTGATATAACAGTGGGATTCCCTGACTGCTGTGGCATTGCAACGACACCTCAACATTTGCTGCTGTGCTAACCGGTGGGCTTACAGTGGGGGAAACAATGTAGCGTTGCTGACTACCTTCGTTGTGATCAGTTGCACATGTGGCACTTGAGGTTTGGTGTTGTGTCCACGCTTGCAAGTGCATGCTGGTTAAATGTCTAAGCATGCGACTGGTATTCAAATTTTTCAGATTTTTCCCTCGGCTAAAGGTCTTTGCGCACTTCTTACAGATAACCTTGGCCTGATCATGAGGATTTTGTTCAAAAAAGTGCCACACTGCACTCTTCCTACTTTGGCAGACATTTTGCGGCCTAGCACGCTGTGATCTTTTGACCCTCTGGACAAGCTGTCCAGCAACTCTTTTGATGTTTGGAACCTGTCTTTGGAGTGCTCCGGGCCTGCCAGATAACAGCTGTTGCGATGTCGATGTCTGCTGTGGATGCTCCTTATCTGAGCTATTGGAAGCAGCACCCTCTTCCCCCAATGGATGCCAATCTGGGTCAACAACTGGGTCATCCATCACCTCCTCTTCTATGTCATGTGCACCTTCTTCTGTGTCACCGTGTATGGTGGTATAGTGTGCGGGAAGGGGCACCTGAGTCTCATCAGGGTCAGAATCTGGCTCTGTACACTGCGAGGACAATGTAGTGCTCTG
The DNA here is from genome assembly GCF_039654945.1 of Dendrobates tinctorius. Classification (NCBI taxonomy): domain Eukaryota; kingdom Metazoa; phylum Chordata; class Amphibia; order Anura; family Dendrobatidae; genus Dendrobates; species Dendrobates tinctorius. The sequence goes on from NW_027361958.1 coordinate 168,796, forward strand.
AGTAAATGTACCAGCAGAATCATCCATCAGCGGCTGTGCATCAGTGCACTCGATGTCAGATTCATCTTGGCCTGGGTAATTCACCATTTCACTTGATAATCCAGGCATGGTATGTGAAAACAGCTCCATGGAGTAATCAGTAGTATGGCCTGCGTCATCCTTCAATCTTGGTTGGGGTGAAGGACACAAGGAAAGGTGTGGTTCATGAACATGAGCCTCCAATGACGACTCAGTGCTTTTACTTTTTACAACTGAAGAAGAGGAGGTGATAGAGCTGGAGGCTGAGTCAGCAATGTAAGACAAAACTTTTTCCTGATGCTCTGGCTTTAAAAGCGGTTTGCCAACTCCTAGAAAACTAAGCGTTCGAGGCCTTATGTAGCCAGACGATGACGCAGGCTCAACACCTCCTGCATTCGGTCCTATTTTGCTCTTGCCACTACCATCAGATCCACCGCCAACACCATCATTACCAGCTGCCAACCCCCGCCCAATTCCACGGCCTCTTCCACCAGCCTTCCTCATTTTTGGTAGAAATGTAGACAAAATCCAACAAACTATATAGTAATGTAAAACAAGGTACAAGGTGTCTATAGGACAGGGGAGATTTTGAATTTCTGCAGACACTTGTGGACACTGGACACTTTTGGATTGTGTGAGGCCAACTGACTAGTATCTGAGCGCTCTGTCACAGGCTCGATGGCAGAGCTGTGACCAAAGTGACTAGAGGATAAGGGAGATTTTGAATTTCTGCACACACTTGTGGACACTTATGGATTGTGTGAGGCCCACTGACTAGTATCTGAGCGCTCTGTCACAGGCTCGATGGCAGAGCTGTGACCAAAGTGACTAGAGGATAAGGGAGATTTTGAATTTCTGCACACACTTGTGGACACTTATGGATTGTGTGAGGCCCACTGACTAGTATCTGAGCACTCTGTCACAGGCTCGATGGCAGAGCTGTGACCAAAGTGACTAGAGGATAAGGGAGATTTTGAATTTCTGCACACACTTGTGGACACTTATGGATTGTGTGAGGCCCACTGACTAATATCTGAGCGCTCTGTCACAGGCTCGATGGCAGAGCTGTGACCAAAGTGACTAGAGGATAAGGGAGATTTTGAATTTCTGCACACACTTGTGGACACTTATGGATTGTGTGAGGCCCACTGACTAGTATCTGAGCGCTCTGTCACAGGCTCGATGGCAGAGCTGTGACCAAAGTGACTAGAGGATAAGGGAGATTTTGAATTTCTGCACACACTTGTGGACACTTATGGATTGTGTGAGGCCCACTGACTAGTATCTGAGCGCTCTGTCACAGGCTCGATGGCAGAGCTGTGACCAAAGTGACTAGAGGATAAGGGAGATTTTGAATTTCTGCACACACTTGTGGACACTTATGGATTGTGTGAGGCCCACTGACTAGTATCTGAGCGCTCTGTCACAGGCTCGATGGCAGAGCTGTGACCAAAGTGACTAGAGGATAAGGGAGATTTTGAATTTCTGCACACACTTGTGGACACTTATGGATTGTGTGAGGCCCACTGACTAGTATCTGAGCGCTCTGTCACAGGCTCGATGGCAGAGCTGTGACCAAAGTGACTAGAGGATAAGGGAGATTTTGAATTTCTGCACACACTTGTGGACACTTATGGATTGTGTGAGGCCCACTGACTAGTATCTGAGCGCTCTGTCACAGGCTCGATGGCAGAGCTGTGACCAAAGTGACTAGAGGATAAGGGAGATTTTGAATTTCTGCACACACTTGTGGACACTTATGGATTGTGTGAGGCCCACTGACTAGTATCTGAGCGCTCTGTCACAGGCTCGATGGCAGAGCTGTGACCAAAGTGACTAGAGGATAAGGGAGATTTTGAATTTCTGCACACACTTGTGGACACTTATGGATTGTGTGAGGCCCACTGACTAGTATCTGAGCGCTCTGTCACAGGCTCGATGGCAGAGCTGTGACCAAAGTGACTAGAGGATAAGGGAGATTTTGAATTTCTGCACACACTTGTGGACACTTATGGATTGTGTGAGGCCCACTGACTAGTATCTGAGCGCTCTGTCACAGGCTCGATGGCAGAGCTGTGACCAAAGTGACTAGAGGATAAGGGAGATTTTGAATTTCTGCACACACTTGTGGACACTTATGGATTGTGTGAGGCCCACTGACTAGTATCTGAGCGCTCTGTCACAGGCTCGATGGCAGAGCTGTGACCAAAGTGACTAGAGGATAAGGGAGATTTTGAATTTCTGCACACACTTGTGGACACTTATGGATTGTGTGAGGCCCACTGACTAGTATCTGAGCGCTCTGTCACAGGCTCGATGGCAGAGCTGTGACCAAAGTGACTAGAGGATAAGGGAGATTTTGAATTTCTGCACACACTTGTGGACACTGGACACTTATGGATTGTGTGAGGCCCACTGAGTATCTGAGCGCTCTGTCACAGGCTCGATGGCAGAGCTGTGACCAAAGTGACTAGAGGATAAAGGAGATTTTGAATTTCTGCACACACTTGTGGACACTGGACACTTATGGATTGTGTGAGGCCCACTGAATATCTGAGCGCTATGTCACAGGCAGAAATTGGCTAGTGTATCACAAACTACAAGGTGTATGTAGAATTGGGCAGAATTGGAATCTCCCTAGAGTGCAGGTCTGTAAGAACGGAACATGTCCTCGACTTATTCTCACAGAGTGACTCACTGATAGCTTCACTGTGGCTGTGATAACAGCCGTTACACGGTACTGTGTGAGGAGCGTACACCACTGTATGGTGTGAAAAAATGCACGCTCAGTACCTCAGCAGGGCAAAAAAAAAATTGTGATTGCTTTTAAAAAAGCAGTTTGCGGAGCAGTGGGTAAACAGCAATGCAGGAATGTCAGGAAGCCTTAGAAGGCAGCCCAACAACCAACACCACTGATACACCACTATATAGCCTCCCCTTGCACTGCACAGTGACTGGTGTGTTGTACAGGCAAAATCGCTAGCAGCAGAAGCAGTTTTTTTTTCTTCTTCTCAGCAGGACAAAAAAAAAAATTGTGATTGCTTTTAAAAAAGCAGTTTGCGGAGCAGTGGGTAAACAGCAATGCAGGAATGTCAGGAAGCCTTAGAAGGCAGCCCAACAACCAACACCACTGATACACCACTATATAGCCTCCCCTTGCACTGCACAGTGACTGGTGTGTTGTACAGGCAAAATCGCTAGCAGCAGAAGCAGTTTTTTTTTCTTCTTCTCAGCAGGACAAAAAAAAAAATTGTGATTGCTTTTAAAAAAGCAGTTTGCGGAGCAGTGGGTAAACAGCAATGCAGGAATGTCAGGAAGCCTTAGAAGGCAGCCCAACAACCAACACCACTGATACACCACTATATAGCCTCCCCTTGCACTGCACAGTGACTGGTGTGTTGTACAGGCAAAATCGCTAGCAGCAGAAGCAGTTTTTGGTGTCTTCTTCCCTGCCTAACGCTCTCCCTACAAAATCAGCAGCAGCAGCAGCTCTCCATATTCTGAGATCAGCATGAGTAACATGGCGGTCGGCGTGCACGCCCTTTTATACCCCCTGTGACGCCCCCCAAGGCAAGCCAATCACTTGCATGCCCTTCTGAAAGATGGTGGTGACCCGTGCCTATGTCATCACGTTGCCCACAGTGTCCGTGGATCCTGATTGGCTGAAAAAGAGTGCAAAACAAACTTTTGAAACGCGACTTTGGCGCGTAAGTCGCCGACCTCGTGGCCGACCTCATCCTAGGTTCGGGTTTCGTTTCATGAAACCCGACTTTGCCAAAAGTCGGCGACTTTTGAATTTTTTCGACCCGTTTCGCTCAACTCTAGTCGTTGATATTACGGAAGCATCCGAAGAGCCAACACTACACTCAAAGATCTAATTTTTAGTCTACTACTAACTCTGCTGTTATTATTTCTAATTTTCTAATCTTCTTGCAGTTCTCTATATATATGTATGTATTAGCTTGATGACCCTACTGAACCTCCACCACTGCCCTGCATAGAGCTGCACCATAAAACAGTGTAAGGAGACCCACGTGTCCTCCCCCTGCACAGACCCACAGTACACTCCCTACAGAGCCCTCATGTTCTCCCCTTGCACAGCCCCCCGTGTACCCCCCTGCACAGCCCCCCATGTCCTCCCCTACACAGCCTCCCCATGTACCCCCCCAGCACAGTCTCCCATGTCCTCCCCTACACAGCCTCCTCATTTACCCCCCCTGCACAGCCCCCCCATGTCCTCCCCTACAGAGTCCCCCCACGTCCTCCCCTACAGAGTCCCCCCATGTCCTCCCCTACAGAGTCCCCCCATGTCCTCCCCTACAGAGTCCCCCCATGTCCTCCCCTACAGAGTCCCCCCATGTCCTCCCCTACAGAGTCCCCCCCATGTCCTCCCCTACAGAGTCCCCCCATGTCCTCCCCTACAGAGTCCCCCTATGTCCTCCCCTACAGAGTCCCCCTATGTCCTCCCCTACAGAGTCCCCCCATGTCCTCCCCTACAGAGTCCCCCCATGTCCTCTCCCATACTGTATATAGGGCTCAGGATGAACTCCAGGCAAGTATCAGAGACTCCACAGCGGAAACTCCAAATCTCATCCAGGGCTTCCTGGTGCCTGATCAGTAGGCAATGAGGTCCCTGTATCCACAATGATCCTTGGAGAAACAATTGTCCAGCAGACCCAGCACGCCCTATAACTGGTAAAACCATCCTTTTTACCTCCCTGGTGGCTTTGCAGCTCGTTCTGGCAGCCGGAGCCTGCAGCTCTTCCTGTCGAGTGATCACGTGGTACTGCTCATTAAGGTAATGAATATGCGCTCCACGCCTAAGGGAGCGGAGAGGCGAGCAGGCATGTGAGTATGGTGTGCTGGAAGCTGGTGGCCTCTGTGACCTGCTGCTACTGAAGTGTGAAACAGGCCTAAGAGAAAGAAAAGACTCAATCTGAGAAGAGGTCACCTATAAGGTACCAGGATGTACATTTTTAGTTATTGGTACTGACTGCGTCTCATCAGTACTATGGTTCCTGTATAGTCCACAGTCTGATAAAGACTGGTAACTCCCAGCATCTCCTTACCATTGTTAAGGACATACTGGGAGTTGTAGGTTCATGAGATACAAATGTATATGGGCCTGACTTAGAAGGATTCAGCTCATCAGTTATTAATCACATGATGTCATAGACCTAATGGAAAAGGGAAGAATTAGCTGGGTAGAAATGCAAAATGGGCGCCTTCGGCTTCATCTGCCTTGGGCACCCAAAATACTTTGTTTCGGCCCTGGTAACGGATAAAGCAAAATCCTACATGACCTATCAGTGTTCTACGATTTGGGTTGAGGACACTTATTGTATGTGGGCTGGTGAATTTTGTGTGCCAGGGCTGCTTTTTAGTCCAAACTCGGCCCTGAATCCCCTCGTGTATCTGAATGGGAGGAAGAGTGTGAACTTGTGCTAATTGTGCAGTCACACTTTGTCATCTCTGCTCCGTCCTGTCTTCCAGCGCAGGGTTAAATTGCTCTGACTTCATATCTGGCTTCATGGCTTGATCATAGATGCTGGATCCTGATCCCCAACAAAATTTCACCAACCGAAGATTGTGAAAGAAACACAGAAAACACTTTTATTGGATGTTAAATTGACCGAATTTTATTCCAAATCTCATCATTATTATTTCTTTCAGTGTCTGAAATTTAGAATCAGCCAATTACTATGAAAGAGACACTGAAAATGGCAGAACCCCCGACTCACGAAGAATCGTCCTTCAGCACTCAGGAGAGGAAAAACCCCCTGTAGTGGAAACCTCTAGGGAACCATGGCTGCAGGACTGCCCTTCCCTTGGGCTTAGAAGGTTAGTGCCAACATGTAACAGCAAATTGTACCTGAATTTGTACATTGTGTCATATTTGTTTTGGAGAAGCCTAATGCGACCTCTCCAGGCCGTACACATAAAGTGAAGGTGGCGAGTACCGGACGTGAGGGAGATCTGGCTGCAACATCTGTCACCCCATTGATCTGGCTGGCTAGGCGGTATGGCTGATCTGGCTGGCTAGGCGGTGTCCCCTTCCTCCCATTGTGGAGTGATGAAGCTCCAGGTCTCCAGACACATCAAGTATGGCTCCGTCTACGGCTGAATGACTTGTGGTTTTGGAATCTTCTCCTGCATCATAGATGCATGTCTTTATGACATGAGCGCAGTTGCCATAGTTATCACAGGTGTTTTATACTGTGGTTTCATTGGCTAGAAAGTCCCTCTCAGTGTTCCAAAGATTTAACCCTTGAATGACTGGTATTGTGCCTTTCTCCAGAAGCCTGTAAAATAAACTTGTCACTAGACAGGACCATTATCATTATTATATTTTAGAGTTGCCCCAACCAAAGTCTAATAAGTGAGCGCATCTACAGAGTTGATGTGTAACAAGCGCAGTCATTCCATTAAGCCCTACTAAATGCATAAATGCACAATATGAGAACAGAGTAGTCTCATAGAAAATTAATGATACCAAGGTAAAAGCAGTTAGATATGGGATGCTATATAGGGGCTCATACTGTATATAGGAGCTATATGGGGACTCACACTGTATATAGGAGGCAATATGGTGGCAAACAATGTAGTCAGGAGGCTATATGTGAGTGCTCATACTGTATATAGGAGGCTATATGGGGACTCACACTGTATATAGGAGGCAAACACTGTATTCAGGAGGCTATATGTGGGCTCATACTGTATATAGGAAGCGATTTGCAGGCTCATACTGTTTATAGGAAGCGATGTGCAGGCTCATACTGTACATAGGAGGCTATGTGGATATTCATACTGTTTATAGGAAGCAATGCGCAGGCTCATACTGTACATAGGAGGCTATATGTGGATGCTCATACTGTATATAGGAAGTGATGTACAGGCTCATACTGTATATAGGAGGCTATGTGCAGGCTCATACTGTATATAGGAAGCAATGTGCAGGCTCATACTGTATATAGGAGGCAAAAACTGTATTCAGGAGGCTATATGTGGGTGCTCATACTGTATATAGGAGGCTATATGCGGCCTCATACTGTATATAGGAAGCGATGTGCAGGTTCATACCGTACATAGGAGGCTATATGTGGCCTCATACTGTATATAGGAAGCGATGTGCAGGCTCATACTGTATATAGGAGGCTATGTGGGCTCATATTGTATATAGGAAGCAATGTGCAGGCTCATACTGTATATAGGAGGCAAAAACTGTATTCAGGAGGCTATATGTGGGTGCTCATACTGTATATAGGAGGCTATATGCGGCCTCATACTGTATATATGAAGCGATGTGCAGGCTCATACCGTACATAGGAGGCTATATGTGGCCTCATACTGTATACAGGATGCGATGTGCAGGCTCATACTGTATATAGGAGGCTATGTGGGCTCATATTGTATATAGGAAGCAATGTGCAGGCTCATACTGTATATAGGAGACTATATGCGGCCTCATCTAATATATAAAGCTCAAAGTGTGTATGTATGTATGTGTGTGTGTATGTTTGTATGTACGGGATAGGCATCTGCACCGTCGCAGCTACAGCCACAAAATTTGGCACAGTCACACGTCTGCACCCCGAGAGCGTCCTAAGCTATGTTGTGAGGCGAAATTTTAACCCTGCGCGTTCCAATTCACCAAACAATTTTGCCCCTATCTACATACTGGGGGAAAAAGTGTGTGCGCGTCAAGCCCCGCCCCTCATTGTGTTGTCACAATGCCCCTATTTGCATACTGGGGAAGCAGTGTGTGTGCATCAAGCCCCGCCCCTCATTATGATGTCACAATGTTTGCCATGGCGATGCTGATGTCATCAAAGGTTGCAAGCCCTGCCGCCGCTCATTATGATGTCATAATGGTTGATTATGGAATGGAGGATGTGTGATGAGTATATGGGCACTGGACTATAGGATGGTGGATATGTATGATGGGTATATGGGCACGGGACTATGGGATGGGGGATGTGTGATGGGTATATGGGCACTGGACTATGGGATGGAGGATATGTTTGATGGGTATATGGGCACGGGACTATGGGATGGTGGATATGTATATGGGCACAGGACTATGGGATGGAGGATGTGTGATGGGTATATGGGCACTGGACTATAGGATGGAGGATACAGTGGGGAAAAAAAGTATTTAGTCAGTCAGCAATAGTGCAAGTTCCACCACTTAAAAAGATGAGAGGTGTCTGTAATTTACATCATAGGTAGACCTCAACTATGGGAGACAAACTGAGAAAAAAAAATCCAGAAAATCACATTGTCTGTATGTATGACGGTATATGGGCACGGGACTATGAGATAGCGGATATGTATGATGGGTATATGGGCACGGGACTATGGGATGGAGGATATGTATGATGGGTATATGGGCATGGGACCATGGGATGGAGAATATGTATGATCGGTATATGGGCATGGGACTATGGGATGGAGAATATGTATGATGGGTATATGGGCATGGGACTATGGGATGGAGGATATGTGATGGGTATATGGGTACTCGACTATGGGATGGAGGATATGTATGATGGGTATATGGGCACGGGCCTATGGGATCGTGGATATGTATGATGGGTATATGGGCAGGGACTATGGGATGGAGGATAATTATAATTTTCTATAACTTACCACAGTTAGTTACTATGCCCGGGCAGCGCCGGGCTCTTCAGCTAGTACTGTATATACACTGTGTTCCAAATTATTATGCAAATGCTATTTTTCTCTGATTTTCCTAAATAGTCGGTACAAATGACAGTCAGTCTAATAAAAGTCATCACCCGTTAGAGTATGCATCGAATTTTATTGAAGAAACCTCCCAATGATAACAGTATAATCTCCAAAATGAATAAAAACTCAAATTGCACTGTTCCAAATTAGTATGCACAGTAGAATTTCTAAACATTTGATATGTTTTAAAGAACTGCAAAAATGCTCATTTGTGGAATTTGCAGCATTAGGCTACTTTCACACATCAGGTTTTCGGCGTCAGGCGCGATCCGGCGTCGTGCCGGAACGCCGGATCCGGCAAATGTTTCGTAAAACCGGATGTGACGGATCCGGTTTTCTGCCGGATCCATCTTTTTCTGGACAGACAAAACCGGATCCGTCTCATCCGGTTCATCCGTTTTTCTATCCGTTTTTCGACGGATTACGCCGGATCCGGTTTTTAAAATTGACCCTTGTGGCCTTCCAAACGGGATTGGCTACTGGAAAACTATATATAGCATGTTCCTACAGCCCTTCTTTGACAGGTTGTAGAGGAGAAAGTGCAGGTTGGAGAGAAGAGCAAGTTACTGGCGAAGATGGATGTTGTCATTGGAAATATTTTGAAGAATTTGGCGGATTTTACAGCGGAGGCAAATCGTTTGAGGGTGATTGTTCTGGAGAAGGAGAGAGCGAGACAGCAGCGCATCAGGCATCGTAGACGACGTTTGTGGATCCACCCCATCACAGCCAAGAGAATGACGCGTGGTGTCTATTCTACACTATGCATGGACCTTCGACGAAACCCGGATAAATTTTTTGGATATGTTAGGATGAAAATGGAGAATTTTGATTACTTGGTGGAGCGCATTGCACACCTCATAAGAAAAGCGGACACCTATTGCCGCTTCTCTGTTTCACCCGCAGAGCGTCTGATGGTGACTTTAAGGTAAGCCACATTTATTGGATATGATCGCATCAGAGCACACTTTCACTGCAATCTTGTTGGTGGTAATTTGTATCTCCAAGTGTTATAGGTCAGTTTTGGTATGTAATGCTGTGATTTAAAACTAATTTATTGTTTTTTAATTCCCCACAGATTTCTTGCAACTGGAGAATCCCTTTCGTCACTGCATTTCCAGTACAGACTCAGGATTTCCACCATATCTGGAATTGTGAAGTACACATGCCGTGCACTGTGGGACTCCTTAGCTGAAGAGTTTTTACCAGAGCCCACAACAGAGAGGTGGATTGAAATTGCTGACAAGTTTCAACAGATATGTCAGTTTCCAAACTGCTTGGGCGCTGTGGACGGGAAACATATCCGCATTGTAAAGCCAGCTGGATCGGGATCGGAATATTTCAATTACAAGAAATATTTTTCCATTGTCCTCATGGCCATCGCTGACGCGGAATACAAATTTATTGCGGTTGATATTGGGGCCTATGGCCGCTCCAATGACTCTCAAGTTTTCAAACTGTCTGCCATGGGGCGTAAACTGTATGGAAACACCTTCCAGTTCCCACCACCTAGACCGCTGCCGCAAACATCTGGTCCACCTATGCCATTTGTCTGTGTAGGGGATGAAGCCTTCCAGCTGTCAGAACACCTTTTGAAACCGTACTCTAGCAGAGGATTGACAAGACCAAAACGCATTTTTAATTACCGCCTCACAAGAGCAAGAAGAATGGTTGAATGTACCTTTGGTATTCTGACAGCCAAATGGCGGGTCCTATTGACTGCGATCAACCTCAAGACAGAAACTGTGGACGAGGTGATCAAAGCGTGCGTGGTACTCCACAATTTTGTTATCTGCAAGGAACCCATTTCCATTGAGGACACTCTGAAGAAACCACCTTGCAAGATTACCATGACATTACCACTAGAAGTTCTGTGACGGTTTCAGTAATGAGGGACAATTTTGCACTATACTTTATGTCACCTCAAGGCAGAGTACACTGGCAGGATGACAGAGTGTGAAAGATTTGTGCCCTAACCAAACTTGAGTACCTTCTGTACCAACAGTATATACCTTTGCCAACCAAAGTTGGCTATCTTGTCATGGTCTCTATTTTTAGCTTTAGGCCACAGGTGTGTACCTGGTTGTGTTTTATGCAAAGTATTTCACCTTTTAACAAAAGTTGTGTACATTGTTAGGAAATCACCAACAATAAACACAACTTTTTAGGTGAAATACTTTGCTTCAAACACAACCAGGAACACAACTGTGGCAAAAAGCTAAAATTTACCCACAGTTATATACCTAGTTTTGAATACCATTTCACCTTTTAAATACCCTGTATTTAACCTTTTTCGCCGCAGAAAGAAATGACAGACAACCAGTGTAAAATAATTTAACTTTTATTGAAAAATGTTTTTTTTAGTAAACTTTTTTAAAATTTTAATAAACTTGTTTAATAAAACTTTGAAACTATAAAACTGAAACCATAAAACTGGTCATTTTTATTTAAATACACACATCATAAATCTGTGTAGTGTGTGGTGGAAATACTGCTGTAGGGGCTGCGGGACACTTCGACACTGGGAGTGTGGAGAGAGGACTGGGATCGTGGTGGGGAAGGAACAGTTAGAGGTGAAGGTGTGGAAAAAACTACAGAATGGGTGGACATGTGGGAAGCAGAAGAGGTGGTGGGTGGTGGAGTGGAGGGTTGGGCAGGGACTGTAGGAGCAGATGATGTTGATGGCAAGTTCTTTGGGGAAGGAGTTTGGTACGGGGCAGGTTGCTGGAAGTGGGGAGATGTCTGGTACGGGGCAGGTTGCTGGAAGTGGGGAGATGTCTGGTACGGGGCAGGTTGCTGGAAGTGGGGAGATGTCTGGTACTGGGGAGGTTGCTGGTACTGGGGAGTTTGCAGGTACTGTGGAGGTTGCTGGTACTGGGGAGGTTGCTGTTGCTGGTGAGGTTGCTGGTGCTGGGTAGGTGGATGGTGCTGGGGAGGTGGATGGTGCTGGGGAGGTGGATGGTGCTGGGGAGGTGGATGGTGCTGGGGAGGTGTATGGTATGTAATAGGAGGGGGAGGATGGAAAGTGGCTGGAGGTGGATGGTATGTAATAGGAGGGGGAGGATGGAAAGTGGCTGGAGGGGGTGTAGATGTAATAGGAGGGGAAGGATGGAAAGTGGCTGGAGGGGATGCAGGTGGAGGAACTACAGTGGTGGGAGGAGGAGGAGGTTGGGAGGTAACTTGCTGGAGAGCAGCGTGGCATGAATGCATTACATACATCTGCTGGGCAGGAGAGAGCGTTTCCATGCGCTCCACAACAGACCTGAAAAAGGTGTGGTTTGGCGAAGATCTTGCTTCTGAATGCATGGTTTGCAGAAGTGTCTTCACCTCCAGAATGCTGGAGTTGATCTGCTGATAGCCTGCGGAGATTTGCTCTGACAAGACTTTTAGACAGTTCTGGAAAGATGCATTCAGATGCAAGAACTCTGGCGCATAAGTCTTTTCCTGACCCCTCTGCCGCTGCCGCCCAGTACCCGCAGGTGTACTAGAGGTGGCAGGGGCAGAAGGGTGGGGTAAAGGGAAAGCGATCTCCTCACCAGCAGCTTCATGTAATGTAGGCGGCCACGATGCTCCTGTGCTGGTGGATGGGACAGATGGGTCGAATGTGTGGGAAGGTGCAGATGTACCGGGGCGGTCGAAGTGTCCCTCGGTGCCGGTCTCCTCAGGGATCGCCTCAGAAGGGTCCAATCGTGCAGGCTCCCGAGTGCTGCTCACCGTGCTGTGGAATAAAGAGAAAAAAAAAACATTAAAATACTGACATGGTATGGCCCTGGCTGAAAAAAAAATTTACATATAACATTTTTTTTCACATGTGGTGTGTAATATTTACCTTCTGGTGACCATTGTTTCCCGGAGGAACGACAGGGCTTCTGCGTACTTGTACTTGCTCCTGCGTCCTCCAGATCCACTCGGGGTCCGCATCTCTTTATTGAACTCCTTCTTGAAACGATCTCTGACAGACCGCCACCGATTCACAATTCTGTTCCCTGAAACGAGAAAGGAGTGGTTAGTATACAACATCAGTGTTTCCCAAACTCCAGTCCTCATGGTCCCCAGGGGTCATGTTTTCAGGATTTCCATAGTAAATAGAAATCCTGAACACATGATCCGTGGGGACCACGAGGACTGGAGTTCGGGAAACACTGGTTTACATCAAGCAACCGGTACTGTATATACTTATGCTCTTTAATCTGGGCCCGAGCTTCGAGGTCCTCCCAGCGGCCCACAAGGAGCGAACATATTTCCCCCCAGAGTCGTCGGGTAACGATCAGGTCAGCGTGGCGTCGGTCAGCCATATTCCAGAGCGGCTCCCTTTCTCTGACGAGATCGATGAGGCGGTCCACATCAATCCCTCCATCCTCACCGTCAGAGTCGGGAGCACGCTGTGAAGGCTGTTGAAGAAAAAGACAAAAATAACATAATTAGCCTCCACAAAAGAAATGAAATAAAAAGTGCAAAAAAACAAAGCAAAAATATTTATACTTACACGCTGGTGACCGCCGCGTTGCTGTCGCCGACGACCCTGGGAGGCACTGCGATCACCTCTTGGCCAAGCACCAGATTGGGAAGACTAGAGAAGAAAACAAAAAAAGTTATGTCTTTGGATGTAGGCATTTGTTTGCTGTGTGTGGTCTGCAGAACATTGTTTTCTATGTGTTGTGTGTAGTGTGATGTTGTGTTTCTGCGTTTGATGCAAAAAACTTACCAATTGTGAGCCCACTCCAGGTGTCTGTCCACCCCTTCCTTCTTCTTCTGGGAGCTCCTCTTCATCTTGTGATTCCTGTTTTGAAATAAAAGGCCATGAATAGACATATATTACAGAGAAGATGGATTTTGGAAATAAAAACTTACCGTCAAATGCTGACGATGCGAGGGAGGGCTCCCAGAAGATGATGTGCTGTCTTCCTGGTGGCCACACTCCATGCCTGTGGGTGGTGTTCCAGCTGCTGCCATTGCTGCTGCTGCTGCTGCATCTATTGGGCGGCTGTTGAATAAAGAGAAACAAAGGGCCAATGAATATCTTGATATTCAATAGCCCTAGTTTGGAGGAATGGGTTATTTGATAATTACCGTCTCTCATCTGCTGCTGGCCTCCCCTCCTCAGCATGTTCTATTTGCTGCTCCATTTGGGGTGGTGGTGGTGCTGATGGTGCTGCAGTGGTCTCCTGCCTTCTCCTGCTTCTCTTGGTTGCTTTCTTGGGTGGCATGTTGGGTGTGGCTGTGGGTCCCACTGTCTTGCTTTTATATATGTCTTGTGGGCAGAGCTACTGAGCATGCTCAGACCAAAAAAACGGATCCGGGCGCCGGATCCGGCTTTCGCCGGATCCGGCGCATTGCGGCGCTCATAGGCTTTCATTGTGTGAAAAAGCCGGACGCGCCGGATCCGGCGTGTCCGGCTTTTTCGCCGGAGACAAAAAACATTACAGTAGACGTTTTTTCCAGACGCCGGATCGCGACACATTGCCGGATCCGGCGAAAACCGGATGAAACGCATGGCCATCCGGCGCGATCCGGCGCAAATGCAAGTCAATGGGGGGGAAACCGGATCCGGCATTGCATTTCGCCGGATCCGGTTTTTGTCAAAAGCGCCGGATCGCGCCTGACGGCGAAAACCTGATGTGTGAAAGAGGCCTTAGGAGGTCACATTCACTGAACAAAAAGGATATTTTGGAGTTAAATAGCTTAACAGGCCAAGTTACATGTTAACATAGGAACCCTTCTTTGATATCACCTTCACAATTCTTGCATCCATTGAACTTGTGAATTTTTTGGAGAGTTTCTGCTTGTATTTCTTTGCATGAAGTCAGAATAGCCTCCCAGAGCTGCTGTTTTGATGTGAACTGCCTCCCACCCTCATAGATCTTTCGCTTGATGATACTCCAAAGGTTCTCCATAGGGTTGAGGTCAGGGAAAGATGGTGGCCACACCATGAGTTATCTCCTTTTATGCCCATAGCAGTCAATGACTCAGAGGTATTCTTTGCAGCATGACATGGTGCAGTTTCATGCATGAAGAGGATTTTGCTCCTGAAGGCACATTTCTGCTTTTTATACCATGGAAGACAGCTGTCAGTCAGAAACTCTATATACTTTGCAGAGGTCATGTTCACACCATCAGGAACCTTAAAGAGCCCTACCAGCTGTTTCCCCATGATTCCGGCCCAAAACATGACTCCTCCACCTCCTTGCTGACGTCGCAGCCTTGTTGGGGCATAGTGGCCTTCCACCAACCATCCACTACTCCATCCATCTGGACCATCCAGGGTTGCTCGACACTCATCAGTAAACAAGACTGTTTGAAAATTAGTTTTCATGTATGTCTGGGCCCACTGCAACCATTTCTGCTTGTGAACACTGTTTAGGAGTGGCCGAATAGTAGGTTTATGCACCACAGCATGCCTTTGAAGGATCCTACACCTTGAGGTTCGAGGGACTCCAGAGGCACCAGCAGCTTTAAATATCTGTTTGCTGGTTTGTAATGGCTTTTTAGCAGCTGCTCTCTTAATCCGATGAACTTGCCTAGCAGAAACCTTCCTCATTCTGCCTTTATCAGCACAAACATGTCTGTTCTCAGAATCAACCACAAATCTCTTAAAAGTATGATGATCACGTTTAAATTTTTGGGAAATATCTAATGTTTTCATCTCATGACCAAGGCATTGCACTATTTGATGCTTTTCAGCAGCAGAGAGATCCGTTTTCTTTCCTAAATTCCTTGAAACCTGTGCCCTGCTTAATAATGTGGAACATCATTCTTAAGTAGTTTTCCTTTAATTGGGATCACCTGGTAAACTAATTATCACAGGCGTTTGAGATTGATTTCAGTGATCCAAAGAGCCCTGATACACAATACCATCTGAGTTTATTTGAAAAACAAAAAATTACATCTTTATGACACTTAAATCCAATTTGCATAATAATTTGGAACGCAGTGTAGAAGGCTATATGCGGCCTCATACTGTATACAGGAGGCTATGTGGGCTCATACTGTGTATAGGAGGCTATATGCAGCCTCATACTGTATATAGGAAGCGATGTACAGGCTCATACTGTATATAGGATAAAGTACAAATATATCCCAAATACTGGAAAAAAATTCTTCAAAGGCTCAACTCACTGGAAATATAATAGCAAAAAAAATCTCATAAATGAGCTATTAAGCATCACAAGAGATCAAAATTGGAGTTTTTCAAGCTAAATAATTTATTTAGAATAATTAACAGAGCATAAAAGCTAAATGCAAGTTACAGCAGACATAAACACAATATAATTAAACCAGCACCTTGACAGTTAATAAAGTTTTTATCTGTATAAAACATGTAGTTTCTTTGCTTTCCTTTCACAAATAGAATGCATAGTAAACAGCAAACTCCCCATTTACATAATATGTATGCCCAGATACGGTTTTGCATACAATAAGTGCCCAGAGTAAACTGCTGAATAAAAAGTGCACAAGTGACTTGTATCAAATAAGCCTGGTAGGCGTTAAGTGTACACAGAGTAAAAACTGTCTATACAAATTCCAGAGTAAGATACAAGGACTGCATTAGAAAGTAACAACTTACATGTGTAGTGTATGTCGCTGTAAAACCTGCCGCCCCTACGCGCGTTACGCCGCAGCTTCCTCAGGAGGCGTGGTTTACAAGTGCCCCGTTTCTAGTTTATATAGTGCGGTCAACCAATAAACCGCTTTCCCTAATAAAGCTTGTAAAATTCAGGACCTGAGCTGTAGTGTCCACAATGACGTCAATAGTATCCAGTTCTAAACGTCCACAGCATTATCGGCGCATGCGCTGTTGAGTCCCCACTATGAACAGGGAGTCTATGATCAGCATGAAAGTGGCTCAAGCTGCAAAACAGCCAGAGACAGCCACATACCAGACTGAGCACGTCAGAAGGCTCCTAGGGAGGACAGAACTGGGCATGCGCTCAAGTGAGGACAAGAAAATAAAATAATTATGAAGAATAATAATCACTATTTAAAGTGATAGCAAGTGTTGAAAGTGAGGGGATAAAACATAATGATGCTGAAATAATTATAGCGGTGTGTATGAACCATTAAAGTGAATATGCCTGACATAGAGTGCAAAGGCACACACATATGTGTCAATTATAAGCACACTATGCAAGCAATAAAAATTTTTTTTAACAATTAGCATAATGTGTATGCAGGCTATATGAAAGTGTATGTGCATCATATAACTATAACAACTATATACCATGTCTCTGTTAAAAAACAAATGAACATAAAAATAACACATGGCATTCAATACATACATCAAATGTCATATATCATAAAGTAATTATACACACAATTATGTATAATGCATAATACATAGCAAAAATACACAAAGAAAATTGTGAAAAAAATAAAAAATGAGTGAAAAAAAATATATAAAAATAAAACAAATAAAAATGTAAATGAAATAAACAAATAAAAAAAGAAAAAATGAATAAAAATGTGAACAAATAATATGAAATATTGAAGACCCAATGGGTACGAAAAGAGCCGTAGATTTCTTGTGAGAGGAGTGTTTCTTCATAAAATCTTGAAATGCCCTCAACAATGAATTCCATGCCAGATCATATACTGCAATGCGAAGATAGAGAACTGGAGTATAAGCACAGGAAAAAATAATTAAAAACAGAAAACTAAAACCAAGACTAAAAAGATACCCATACGATTTTTACAGAAAGGACCCAAAACCATTACTCTCATTCAATCATTTTTTTTTTTTTGCTACTGTATATAGGAGGCTATGTGCAGGCTCATACTGTATATAGGAAGCAATGTGCAGGCTCATACTGTATATAGGAGGTAAACACTGCATTCAGGAGGCTATATGTTGGTGCTCATACTGTATATAGGAGGCTATATGCGGCCTCATACTGTATATAGGAAGCGAAGTACAGGCTCATACTGTATATAGGAGGCTATATGCGGCCTCATACTGTATATAGGAAACGATGTGCAGGCTCATACTGTATATAGAAGGCTATATGCAGCCTCATACTGTATATAGGAGGCAAATACTGTATTCAGGAGGCTATATGTGGTCTCATACTGTACATGGGAAGCGATGTGCAGGGTCATACTGTATATAGGAGGCTATATGCAGCCTCATACTGTATGTAGGAGGCTATATGCGGCCTCATACTGTATATAGGAAGCGATGTGCAGGCTCATACTGTATATAGGAGACTATGTGCAGACTCATACTGTATATAGGAAGCAATGTGCAGGCTCATACTGTATATAGGAAGCAATGTGCAGGCTCATATTGTATATAGGAAGCGATGTGCAGGCTCATACTGTATATAGGAGGCTATATGTGGCCTCATACTGTATGTAGGAGGCTATATGCGGCCTCATACTGTATATGGGAAGCGATGTGCAGGCTCATACTGTATATAGGAAGCGCTGTGCAGGCTCATACTGTATGTAGGAGGCTATATGCGGCCTCATACTGTATATAGGAGGCTATATGCGGTCTCATACTGTATATAGGAAGCGATGTGCAGGCTCATACTGTATATAGGAGACTATGTGCAGACTCATACTGTATATAGGAAGCGCTGTGCAGGCTCATACTGTATATAGGAGGCTATATGCGGCCTCATACTGTATATAGGAAGCGCTGTGCAGGCTCCTACTGTATATAGGAGGCTATATGCGGCCTCATACTGTATATAGGAAGCAATGTGGAGGCTCACACTGTATATAGGAGGCAATTCAAAAGCAGGAAATATCCATCTACAGATCCAGGGAAAAATTGTTAAAATCAAAAAATGAAGGAGAGCGATAAAGTGGCGCCTGTGTAAAAGGTAACTGTGTAACTGCTGCGACTCTAGATACCAACCACAAGGAAATCGAAAGGATTATAAATATTTGTGATAGACTCGCGCTGAAAAAACCAAGATGTGGGAGAAAAGCTAGTCACTTATTAATGAGACAAATAGAAGAATATTTAATAGGTAAAACCTGACAAGAATAAACAATAAACTGCAGTTAGCCCAATCGTGGGGATAAATAGCTGAGAAATAAATAGTGATTAGTATATCTTAATGAATATATTGCAACTCGCCCAGTACAAAGCTGTGAAAAAAATGGTAGTTAATGGAAATAGAAAGTATTGCACTCAAACAGTTGATTAACCAAGGAGAGATGGCATGTACCCGAATAGAATTCTCCTAGAAGTAAAGGGTTAATATGTATATAGAACACAATTGGGTGAAAATATTAAATGGTCATAAGCAATATGTCCCGGACCTGAAGAAAGAAGCTGAGTTTTCCGAAACGCGTTGGTTTCGGCCCTTTTTGCCACCCGTACCTCCATCTAGCAGCAGTTACACGGCACCACATGATCCACCGCGTCACACAGGTCCTGCTCCTACTGCACATCTGCCGGGACGCAGCTATCGACCAGAGTGATCGGATCCCTGCCGACTGCTGGAGCGCAGGAGCGCTGGTCTCACACTACACCTCGGCATATCGCCGCATCTCCCAGGTCCGACCTTTACTGCACCAGCCAGAACGCAGTCACCGGATTCTACGCAGACCATCGGAGGTATTGTGAGTAGCAACACTCACATACAACTATATATGGTGAAATCACCATGTACTGTTCAGCGCGCTATTTCACAGGGCACGAGCCCTTCACTCATTGGAGAAAGTACTTGGTGTATCCGTCATCGGCCGGGGCAGCTCTCCCCACGGCTATAGACATTGGAATATTTTATGAATGCAGGTTTATACCAAGCATTAACTATGGACTAAGGATATAATCACACTCTTTATGCCAGGACATATTGCTCATGACCATTTAATATTTTCACCCAATTGTGTGTTCTATGTACCTATTAACCCTTTACTTCCTGCCGCTCTTATTTGCAGCCTCTAGGAGAATTCTATTCGGGTACATGCCATCTCTCTTGGTTAATCAACTGTTTGAGTGCAATACTTAATGGAAATAGTAACTACCATTTTTTTTCACAGCTTTGTACTGGGCGAATTGCAATATATTTATTAAGATATACTAATCACTATTTATTTCTCAGCTATTTATCCCCACGATTGGGCTAACTGCAAATTATTGTTTATTCTTGTCAGGTTTTACCTATTACCGTATATACTCGAGTATAAGCCGACCCGAGTACAAGCCGAGGCACCAACTTTTGCCACGAAAAACTGGGTAAACTTATTGACTTGAGTATAAGCCGGGTGTGCATTGACCACTCATCCCTACCGTGGTATGCATGGTTCCCCCGTCCCTGTCATTGTATGCATGGCTCCTTATCCCCTATCTTTGTAGGTATGATTCCTGTTAAGAAAAAAAACATCCTATTTACCTGCCTGCGCGCCGTCGGTGGCACTGCATCTTGTTCCGGCCATATAACACGGATAATTCTTGGTAATGACAGTGAATATTTAGAACATTCATTACTGTGCACATTATACACATTATACATTCCTGCAGCTCAGTGGCTTAGCAACTGTTTGTGGCGCCCGGGGCGGTCGAAAAATTTGCCGCCCCTTTGGTCGTTGATATTTCGGAAGCATCCGAAGAGCCCACACTACACTCAAAGATCTAATTTTTAGTCTACTACTAACTCTGCTGTTATTATTTCTAAATTTCTAGACTTTCATCTTCTTGCAGTTTTCTATATATATACAGTCATGGCCAAAAGTATTGACACCCCTGCAATTCTGTCAGATAATATTCAGTTTCTTCCTGAAAATGATTGCAAACACAAATTCTTTGGTATTATTATCTTCATTTAATTTGTCTTAAATGAAAAAACGCAAAAGAGAATGAAGCAAAAAGCAAAACATTGATCATTTCACACAAAACTCCAAAAATGGGCCGGACAAAAGTATTGGCACCCTCAGCCTAATACTTGGTTGCACAACCTTTAGCCAAAATAACTGCGACCAACCGCTTCTGGTAACCATCAATGAGTTTCTTACAATGCTCTGCTGGAATTTTAGACCATTCTTCTTTGGCAAACTACTCCAGGTCCCTAATATTTGAAGGGTGCCTTCTCCAAACTGCCATTTTTAGATCTCTCCACAGGTGTTCTATGGGATTCAGGTCTGGACTCATTGCTGGCCACCTTAGAAGTCACCCTTTCTCTCAAACCATTTTCTAGTGCTTTTTGAAGTGTGTTTTGGGTTATTGTCCTGCTGGAAGACCCATGACCTCTGAGGTAGACCCAGCTTTCTCACACTGGGCCCTAAATTATGCTGCAAAATTTGTTGGTAGTCTTCTGACTTCATAATGCCATACACACGGTCAAGCAGTCCTGTGCCAGAGGCAGCAAAGCAACCCCAAAACATCAGGGAACCTCCACCATGTTTGATTGTAGGGACCATGTACTTTTCTTTGAATGCCTCTTTTTTCTCCTGTAAACTCTATGTTGATGCTTTTGCCCTAAAAGCTCTACTTTTGTCTCATCTGACCAAAGAACATTCTTCCAAAATGTTTTAGGCTTTTTCAGGTAAGTTTTGGCAAACTCCAGCCTGGCTTTTTTATGTCTCGGGGTAAGAAGTGGAGTCTTCCTGGGTCTCCTACCATACAGTCCCTTTTCATTCAGATGCCGACGGATAGTACGGGTTGACACCGTTGCACCCTCGGACTGCAGGGCAGCTTGAACTTGTTTGGATGTTAGTGGAGGTTCTTTATCCAACATCCGCACAATCTTGCGTTGAAATCTCTTGTCAATTTTTCTTTTCCGGCCACATCTAGGGAGGTTAGCCACAGTGCGATGGGCTTTAAACTTCTTGATGACACTGCGCACGGTAGACACAGGAACATTCAGGTCTTTGGAGATGGACTTGCAGCCTTGAGATTGCTCATGCTTCCTCACAATTTGGTTTCTCAAGTCCTCAGACAGTTCTTTGGTCTTGTTTCTTTTCTCCATGCTCAATGTGGTACACACAAGGACACCGGACAGAGGTTGAGTCAACTTTAATCCATGTCAACTGGCTGCAAGTGTGATTTAGTTATTGCCAACACCTGTTAGGTGCCACAGGTAAGTTATAGGTGCTGTTAATTACACAAATTAGAGAAGCATCACATGATTTTTCGAACAGTGCCAATACTTTTGTCCACCCTCTTTGTTATGTTTGGTGTGGAATTATATCCAATTTGGCTTTAGGACAATTCTTTTTGTGTTTTTTTCATTTAAGACAAATTAAATGAAGATAATAATACCAAAGAATTTGTGTTTGCAATCATTTTCAGGAAGAAACTGAGTATTATCTGACAGAATTGCAGGGGTGTCAATACTTTTGGCCATGACTGTATGTATGTATTAGCTTGATGACCCTACTGAACCGCCACCACTGCCCTTCATAGAGCCGCACCATAAAACAGTGTAAGGAGACCCATGTGTCCTCCCCCTGCACAGAACCACAGTACACTCCCTACAGAGCCCTCATGTTCTCCCTTGCACAGCCCCCCGTTTACCCCCCTGCACAGCCCCCCATGTCCTCCCCTGCACAGCCCATGTCCTCCCCTACAGAGCCCCCCATGTCCTCCCCTACAGAGCCCCCCATGTCCTCCCTCTACAGAGCCCCCCCATGTCCTTCCCTGCACAGCCCCCCCATGTCCTCCCCCTGCACAGCCCCCCCATGTCCTCTCCCTACAGAGCCCCCCCATGTCCTCTCCCTACAGAGCCCCCCCATGTCCTCTCCCTACAGAGTCCCCCATGTCCTCTCCCTACAGAGCCCCCCATGTCCTCCCCTGCACAGCCCCCCACGTCCTCCCCCTACAGAGCCCCCCCATGTCCTCCCCTGCACAGCCTCGCCATGGTCACCTATCTGCACAGCCCCCCAATTCCCAGTATCCCTCCTCCCGCCCTCACCTGCTGGTTGCCGGCTCCGTTCAGCAGCGGCGTGCTCTCCCCGGCCTCCTCCAGCTGCTCCCGGCCGGACCACGACACCCTGTTGGCCACATTGGCCATGCTCCATGCTGTGCGGCCGCTCCGCTCGTTGTTTGGGCATGTGACAGCCGAAGCCTCGGCAGATCCCACGGTCATGTGACTGCCAATCTACAGCGCTGCAGCGGGGTCATACCAGGAACGCACGCCCGAGGCATGACGGGTAATGTAGTCCTACAGTGTTACCATAGCAACACGGCTGCTGGGGCCTTGACTAAAAGCAGCCGAGGAGCTGTCATGCTGCTGCGCCGCCCCCACACACGTGCCGCCTGGGGCGGACCGCCCTCCCCCACGCTACTCCAGTGCTGCAGCTATGGGTCCCTGTTATCAGCCATTCATAGGCCAGGACCAGCCCTCAACATAAAGGGGACACAATTATAACACTGAGCACAATAGTCAGGGGGCCCGTGAGACCACCCCCTGACATCAGCAGAGACCTGTGCAGTGGCTGAAGAGTTAACCAGCCCTCGGGAATCTGCAGAGCTTCATTATACATCGGTGCCAATGTTCACTACAGGACTGGCATTGTATTCATGAATCAGATGGCTCAGGATGAACTCCAGGCAAGTATCAGAGACTCTACAGTGGAAACTCCAGATCTCATCCAGGGCTTCCTGGTGCCTGATCAGTAAGCAATGAGGTCCCTGTATCCACAATGATCCTTGGAGAAACAATTGTCCAGCAGACCCAGCACGCCCTATAACTGGTAAAACCATCCTTTTTACCTCCCTGGTGGCTTTGCAGCTCGTTCTGGCTGCCGGTGTCACGTCGCCGCCAGACTTGGGGCCTGCTGTTCCGATCGCGGCCACTAGGAGGCGCCGGACAGCCACTTCGTCGTCAGACTCAGGGACGGCTGTTCCTGCCTCGGCCACTGGGAGGGGCCGTGGTTCCGTCGCATCAGACTCAGGGCCTACTGTCCCGGCTTTAGCCTCTAGGAGGC
Organism: Dendrobates tinctorius; assembly: GCF_039654945.1. Taxonomy (NCBI): domain Eukaryota; kingdom Metazoa; phylum Chordata; class Amphibia; order Anura; family Dendrobatidae; genus Dendrobates; species Dendrobates tinctorius. The sequence goes on from NW_027361958.1 coordinate 192,439, forward strand.
GCCGGTCTGTCACGTTGCCTTTTAATTCGGGGTCTGCTGCTCTGGGCGCGGTCACTAGGAGGCGCCGTGACTTGCCCGTGAGTTATGGTGCTGACAGAGTAAGGGCACCTGTGCAGGCATCTGGTGGGCGCAGGCTCCGCCCCTCTGTCAGTCATCAGAAGGTTACTGCATCATCATCTGGCCTGGTCCAGAAGGGGGCTGGGGAAGGGCACAGCCTAGGGGAAGCCCCCCATGACTGCCATGGGCGGGAAGTTTTAGAACTGGTGTTGTGCCAGTTTGAAATGGTTGGCCGGGACGGGGGCCGGGGGAGGGGTTTAAGGTGGGGGCAGACTGTATTAGGGAAAAAGTACGGGAAAAACCGCACTCACCAGCCAGGAGCAGAGGAGAGAAGTCCCACCTGAATCAATGGACGACGAGCAGCAACTTTTCGCCAGGCTGCAGGATGTGGCCAGGTCCAGGAGGGGAGGATGGCTACAGACCCAACTTTCCTCCCTCCTCAGCGCTGCGGAGCAGGGATCCAGCCGGCGTGGAAGGAGGACCCGTCCCCCCCGAAAGGCTGTCACCGGAGGTGTCAGCCCGCAGCAGGCGGCGGCTGCGGAGCCCCTCCAGGGACCCTGCGGGCGGCGCAACAGATGGGGCTGCATCCCCTCCCTGCGCCCGTCCCGGCAGGAATCCGCCCAGCCGGCCGGTCAGCACGGGCGGCAAGCGTGTGGGAGCCGGACAGGAACAGCAGGCCGGACCGGAAGTGTCGTCGCGCGCAGCAGGGAGGAGAGTGAAGGCCGCGGCAGGCCCTCACAGCGGCGAGGCCGGCGGCGGCCGGCGCCGGCCAACACAGCGGCGGGAGGCAGGATCGAGGGCGCCCCCGGGGATGAGGACCGCTCGGGGGTGTCTGCCAGCCAGGGTGCCAGACGTGGCGCGGCGGGCAGGAGGGGGCGTTGCGGCAGCGCCCTGCCTGGCCCCACCGTCATCAGAAGGACCGGAGGTGAGGCGGGCGGGAGGGTGCCAGTTGCTGCCGCCCTGCATGCCCCATCGCAGTCCATAGCGAGAGAGCTGCGGTCGGGAGGGGGCAGCACGAGGATGCCCTGCCTGGTCCCAGCAGCATGTGGAGCCCCGACCGATCGGCGGACGGGAGGGGGCTCAGCGGGGACGCCCTGCCCGGTCCTAGCAACGCATGGAGCCCGGAACGGTCAGCGGGCGGGAGGCGACTTAGCGTGGTCGCCCTGCCTGGCCCCTATACAGCAGACGGGGCACCAGGCACCTGGGGGCATTTATCCGGGAGTCGCCCGGAGGGTGCTACGGACCGGCCAGTCGGGCACGGGTCCAGGGACTGTCACAGGTCCCGTTGAAGCGGGAGTTCTCGGGAGCGGCGGGTATCGCATGCTCGGGTCCCCCCTGGTGACGAGGAGGCCAGGGGTGCGGGCCTGGAGCAGCGGAGCCTGCATCAGGATCATCGAGGACGTCAGGATTCCGGATTTCCAGCTGGCGGGGACACAGCACCCGCGCAGCTATGTGAGTATGGCTCCATGTCGTGTTTGTCGCCCGCAGGGGCTGTATTGCAGGATGATGGGGGCAGGCAGGGAGATGGTAGGGAGCGGATGGGGCGTAGCGGGGCTGAGGTGCCGGGGCTATGGGACATTTTGGCGAACATGTCGCAAATATTGAGGAGACTGGAGGGGGGGGTAATTGGGGAGGCAGCTCCGTCCCCAGCGGGGGCATGGTTAGTGGGTCGCGGTTCGGGCACAGAGTCGGGTGGTGACGTGTTACGTGCGGTAGAATCCGATGAAGGAGCTGCGGCAGGAGTGTCTGTTTCAGTGCAGACGGAGACGGATAAGGGGGATAGGATAAAACTGGACGATAGGGCTAAGGGAGAGGTTTATGTGTGCTTTGAGGGGCCGCTGGGGGCCCATTTAAAGAAAGAAGTGAAGGAAAAGATTTGGCGGGACGAGTATGTGGAGATATTTTCATTGCTGCCGTTGGAAAAGTTTAACCTGGATAAGGGGAAGAAGGACGATAGTAAAAAAGAGGAGGAAGAAAAGAGGAGGTGGCGTCTGATCCCGCAGACTTTTGTGAATTGGATGCAGGCATTCGCTATTTTGGCTAGTGTCATAGGGGAGAAGTCTCCGGATAATTGTTCTGGCCTTTTTTGTTATTTAGATGCTATCGGGGAGGCGCATCGTATTTATGGGGGCCAGGCGTGGCTGCGATACGACGAGCAGTTTAGGCAGAGGAAGGCGGTAAGGCCAGAGATAAAGTGGGATCAAAAGGATATCGGGCTGTGGCTGAAGGTGATGGCCCCAGTGAGGTATGGGCAGTCCTTTCACGGGAGCGGGGGCAGCGGCAGTCAGCAAGCAGGTCAGGGGAGCAGTGGTCAGGCAACCCAGGGAGGAAGAGAGAAGTCGGGGGCGTGCTGGCAATTTAATGACGGGCAGTGTAAGTACGGGGCGGGCTGCAAGTTCAAGCACGTGTGCTCCCACTGCAACGGTAGCTCACACGGCGCTTCCAAATGTTTTAAGAAAGGGAAAGGAAAGCCAAATGTGGGTGCCGGTCAAGGGGGAGAGCCCGGTGAGGGTTCAAGAGATGGCCCCCTTTCTAAGTAGGTATCCGGCTCGGGCAGAGGCCAGCGTGCTTTTGAATGGTTTTGTTGACGGTTTCAGGATTCCACTTCCTGGCCATGTGGTTCCTTTTTCTGTTAAAAATTTGCGGACGGCAATAACGCATGCGGAGGTAGTAGATGAGAAGTTAAAAAAGGAAGTGGATTTGGGCAGGATGGCCGGTCCGTTCCCCACGGCTCCTGTTGCGGGCGTGATTGTTTCCCCGTTGGGGGTTGTGCCTAAGAAGGAGCCGAATAAGTTTCGTTTGATTCAGCATTTGTCTTATCCAAAAGGCTTGTCAGTTAATGACGGTATCGATAGGGAGTTGTGTTCTGTGGAGTATACCTCTTTTGATACGGCGGTTAAGTGGGTGCGACGTTATGGGTCAGGGGCTTTGTTGGCAAAGACAGACATTGAGTCCGCTTTTTGGTTACTACCGGTTCATGCAGATAGTATCCCGCTGCTGGGATGTTTTTGGAAGGGGAATTTCTACCTCGATAGGTGTTTGCCGATGGGTTGCGCAATTTCTTGTTCATTGTTTGAGACGTTTAGCACTTTCCTGGAGTGGGTGGTAAGGGATGTTACAGGAATGCAGTCGATCATTCATTATCTGGATGATTTTCTTTTTATTGGCCCCCCGGATTCGCCGTTGTGTAGGAACGCGTTGGCAGGCATGGTTTGGGTGGCGGAGCATTTTGGGGTGCCGCTGGCATCTGAGAAGACGGAAGGCCCTAAGGCCGTTATAAGTTTTTTGGGCATAGTTGTCGATTCGGAAAGGATGGAGTGTCGGTTACCAGAGGACAAGTTGGCATTGTTGAAACAGGAGGTGGACAGGATTTCGAAGTTGCGCAAAGTGACCCTCAAGGAATTACAATCCCTATTGGGGAGATTGAACTTTGCCTGCAGGATCATGCCTATGGGTCGAATTTTTTCTCGTCGTTTTGCTAGCGCGACGGCAGGAGTGAAGGCTCCGCACCATTATGTTCGCTTGACGAAGGAGCATAGGGATGATTTGATGGTTTGGCAGCGGTTTTTGCGGAATTACAATGGGCGGTCGCTGATGCAGGAGGAGACATTGAGCAATTTTGATTTTGAAATATTTACGGATGCAGCAGGCAGCTCTGGTTACGGCGCCTACTGTAAGGGAAGGTGGAGTGTGGGGTGGTGGCCTCAGGCGTGGAAGTTGTTGGGCCTTACCAAAAACTTGGCACTATTGGAGCTGTTTCCTATCATGGTAGCTGTTTTGGTGTGGGGTCCCATGTTCGAAAATAGGAGAGTGCGCTTTCATTGCGACAACGCGAGTGTTGTAGCGGTCATTAACAGTTTGTCGGCCTCCTCTCCCCCCGTAGTTAGATTGGTTAGGGTTTTGGTTCTTCGATGTCTGGATTTGAACGCAGGGATTTCTGCAGTGCATGTGCCCGGGGTTACGAATTCAATAGCAGACTCTTTGTCTCGTTTTCAGTGGGGGCGTTTTAGAGAATTGGCGGCAGGAGCGGATGCCACGGGCGTGGAATGCCCTTCCTTTCTGTGGAAGGTGATTACGGAAGAGCAGGAAGACTGATTCGGGAATCCTTATCGCAGCAGACATGGTCAGCCTACGATTCTTCGTGGCGAGTATGGCAGAGTTGGTTGGCAGAGTGGGGTGGGGTCGAAAGTGATGAGGATAGGATGTTGGCGGTATTGTTTTTAATTGGGAAGGCAGCTGACAGCGGTTGGTCTGCTGCTAAGGTAAACAAGTTTGTAGCGGGTTTAGCTTTCGGTTTCAAGTTGCAAGGGGTGGGGGACGTTACGAAGAGCTTCTTAGTGAGTCAGGCGTTAAAAGGGTTTCGTAGGGGTAAAAAAGCCGGCGACAAACGAAGGCCTATTTCGTTTAGTACGTTGGAAGGCTTAGGCAGAGTCCTTGGGGGTATTTGCACGTCAGTTTTTGAGTTGGCCCTGTTTCGGCTGGCTTTTTCTTTGGCCTTTTTTGGGGCAATGCGCATTGGCGAGGTGGTGTCAGGCAGCAGGGTTTCGGCGGGAGGGGTGTTGGCAGAAGATGTGGAATTTTGGGCAGGGGGCATTGTTTTTTGGATTCGGCGTTCAAAAACTGATCAACAGGGTAGGGGCAGACGGGTAGTTTTGGGGCGAGTTGAAGGGGCGTTAATGTGCCCACGTGGCTGTTTGGAAACGTATTGGGGCGTATGGGCGGGTAGGACGGGTCCTCTCTTGTGCCATGCGGACGGCACCTATTTGTCTCGGTTCCAGTTCATTGCGGTTTTGAAGAAGGGATTGGTAGAGTTGGGCCTTCCCCAGGACATGTATGGGTCTCATTCATTTAGGATCGGTGCTGCGACCGAAGCGGACAGCCTTGGGTTGGGGGCTGATGCGATTAGGAGAATTGGCAGGTGGCAGTCGGATCGGTATTTACTGTATGTTCGGCGTTAGCTGTGTGGTTTGCATGTCCTGGGATGTGTTTTTTCTATATTCTGTTGTGTTTTTTCAGGTGGCGACCCCTTTCTTGCCTGGATATTCGGACACTCTTACGTTTATTGGGGTGCGCTACGAGCCGACGCGAGGCCAGATGGTAGGCAATTGGGCTTTGGGAGGGAGCAGGTGCTGGTCCGTTGGTTGGGTTTCCGAGGAATGGTATGGAGCAGGGTGCTCCTGGAGTTAACCAAATCCGCTCGCTTGGATAGAACCCCCGACATTATTGTTTTCCATGTGGGGGGCAATGATTTAGGGGTCAGGCCGGCGAGAGAATTAATTAGGGACATACGTTCCGATTTTTTGAGGTTGTGGACATCGTTCCCGAACGTGGTGACGGTATGGTCGGATGTAGTACCCAGACAGAGGTGGAGGCAAGCGAGATCGTTGAAAGGGATTAACAGGGCAAGGGTAAAATTGAATCGTGCGGTGTCGGCATTTATGTCCAGGAATGGGGGCATTAGTGTTCGTCACTTTGAATTGGAGACAGGTGCCGGTAATTTTTGGTTGGCCGATGGGGTTCATTTAAATTCTATTGGTATTGATTTATGGGCACTGTCAATACAGGAGGGGATCGAGAGGGCCTTGGTGGTTTTGGGGCACTCACGAGCCTGAGGTGGTCAGGGCTGTTCGTGGTTGGCGGGGGGTGGGGTTCTTGGAGTTGACGGTGATTGGTCGGGGAAGGATTCGGAAGTAACATTCCCGACAGTTTAAAATGGTATGGGGGATCTGGCTTTTGGGTATGGGCTCTGGACGGGGTTTTACATCGGGAGCTATGGTGGTTGGTCTCCCAGAAGGGGAGTTACGGTGCCCTCGAGCTGGGCTGGACGGCTGGGGGTAACATGGTGGAAATAAGTTTATAGCCAGATCTTTCTAGCTCCAAGAACCCTCCCCTCATAATTTTGAATTATTTAATGTTTATTGTTAATGTTTGTTAATAAAATTGGCCGCTGTGGCCAAAATTATCCAAAGAATTTAAATTGTACCTTGTCTTATTCTCAGGAGAAGGGAAAGAGGGGGATGATAGGAGGCGGCGAGGTATCGAGGAGAAGGTAAAACTGAAGTCGCCATATGCGGTCAAGAAGGGGGCTGGGGAAGGGCACAGCCTAGGGGAAGCCCCCCATGACTGCCATGGGCGGGAAGTTTTAGAACTGGTGTTGTGCCAGTTTGAAATGGTTGGCCGGGACGGGGGCCGGGGGAGGGGTTTAAGGTGGGGGCAGCCTGTATTAGGGAAAAAGTGCGGGAAAAACCGCACTCACCAGCCAGGAGCAGAGGAGAGAAGTCTCACCCACCCTCCCTGTTTTTGGGTAGCACGTTGGGGGCTGCTAGGGGATGTACGTTTTATAAAAAAAAAAAAAGGTGATCGGTATATAGATTCTTGTCAGGGTCTATATGAGGCGTTGTTGTTGCTGTTGTCACAGTGGCTGTGGGGCGGGGGGTGGGGTTCTTGGAGTTGACGGTGATTGGTCGGGGAAGGATTCGGAAGTAACATTCCCGACAGTTTAAAATGGTATGGGGGATCTGGCTTTTGGGTATGGGCTCTGGACGGGGTTTTACCTCGGGAGCTATGGTGGTTGGTCTCCGAGAAGGGGAGTTACGGTGCCCTCGAGCTGGGCTGGACGGCTGGGGGTAACATGGTGGAAATAAGTTTATAGCCAGATCTTTCTAGCTCCAAGAACCCTCCCCTCATAATTTTGAATTATTTAATGTTTATTGTTAATGTTTGTTAATAAAATTGGCCGCTGTGGCCAAAATTATCCAAAGAATTTAAATTGTACCTTGTCTTATTCTCAGGAGAAGGGAAAGAGGGGGATGATAGGAGGCGGCGAGATATCGAGGAGAAGGTAAAACTGAAGTCGCCATATGCGGTCATGGGGCGGTACTGATGACATCAGCAGTCCGGGAACCTGTGAGGGGTGACCTGATCCCTCAAATACCTTGGGAATGGTCTTGCAAGCCGCCGGATATATTCTTGGTTCCCCTGTGTGTTACTTGCTATAGTTGAATAACTATGACCTTGGCCTGGACTTCTGACTCTGCTTTTGCCTAACGATTCTGTATCTCTGCTGCCCTCCTGGTTATGACTCAGACCTTGGCCTGGACTTCTGACTCTGCTTCTGCCTAACGTTTTTGTACCCTGCTGCCCGACTGGTTTAGACCCGGATACTACCACGTTTTTGTCCTGTATTGGAACTCCCTCTCTGGCGACCGTCCTGCTCTGGACACTGCTCCTATTCAGACAGCACCTCCTGGGCTCTGCTATAAATCCAGATCCCTGTATAGGGGTAAAGGGTATCAGTGTTTCTCGTGGTGTTGTTTGGCTGCAGCCCAGACCGCAGACGGACGTTACATTATATCCGGCCCAAAATAATACAAGGAAAAAAAACTTGCTTTTTGTGTATATGTTCACCATATATAAAAGCAGTCTCCTGAATTTTTTTTTTTCTTCTGTCTGAGCTGATTTCCTGGCCTAACACCTGCTCCAGAGCACAGCCTGAAGGAACACTCCCATCTTCCTACACCAGCATGCTGGAGGCCTGGGAAATGCTGAGCGTCAGAGATCCACATTCCTGGGACGTCGGCCCCTGGGCAGCTCTGGTCGTGCTGGCCCAGAGGCTCAGGTATTGCCCGCAAATGCGGCTAAACTTTTGTTACCCGTCTCACACTCATTTTCTAATAAATCCCTGTATGTGAAGGCTTATGTGGATTGTGGTTCTGCGGGCTATTTCATGGATTTTTTGCTCGCAAGGAATCTCGGTGTACCACTGCTAAGACTTAATGCCCCTATTCAGACCACTGCGATCAATGGTACATCCATTATCCAGGGTGGAGTGGAGTTTGTTACTGCAGACATTACTATGTCAGTGGGGGCATTACACAACGAACAGATATCATTTTTTGTTCTACATAATTTATCTAATCCGGTTATGTTAGGCATGCCATGGTTGCACCAGCATAATCCGGTTATTGACTGGCGCTTAGGTGATATCGTGCGCTGGAGTCCATGGTGTCAGAGTAACTGTATGTCACTGTCAGTGAACCAAGTTAAAATTAAAAACCCCTCTATTCCATATGCGCTCAGAGATTATGAAGATGTCTTCTCCATAGTGGAGTCTGAGAAACTACCTCCTCATAGAGAGTATCACTGTCCTATCGACTTGGTCCCAGGTGCCCGCCTCCCTAAGGGGAGAATATTTAACCTCTCTGGTCCTGAGCGTGTAGCCATGAATGACTACATAGCAGACAGCCTGCGAAAAGGTTTTATTAGACCCTCCACTTCACCTGTAGTGGCTGGGTTTTTCTTTGTAGGAAAAAAAGATGGTGGACTCAGACCATGTATAGATTGTCGTGAGCTTAACGCTATTACTGTAAAAAACCAGTATCCGCTTCCACTCATTCCTGATCTGTTTAATCAGCTACTGGGAGCCCACTGGTTTACTAAACTTGACCTCCGGGGGGCATATAATCTGGTCCGCATAAGAAACGGTGACGAATGGAAAACGGCCTTTAATACACCTCTTGGTCACTTTGAATACCTGGTAATGCCGTTCGGACTCAGTAACGCGCCTGCAGTATTTCAACACTTCGTCAATGATGTTTTCAGAGACATTTGTGGGGTGTATGTCGTCGTGTATCTTGATGACATTTTGATTTACTCTGCTGACCCTGTGACACATACTCAACACGTCAGGTCGGTGCAGCAGAGACTGCGAGAACACTCTTTGTTTGCGAAACTGGAAAAATGTGTTTTCTTTGCCGAAGAGGTACAGTTTTTAGGATACATGGTCTCAGGCAAGGGGTTTCGCATGGATCCTGCCAAGATTCAACCTATTAAGGCTTGGGTGCAACCCAAATCGCTGAAGACGCTGCAGCAGTTTTTGGGATTCGCGAATTACTACCGCAAGTTTATCAGGGGTTTCTCGGAGATTGCCAAGCCACTCACGGACCTTACCCGAAAAGGGGCGGACGTGACCAATTGGAATCCTGAGGCTATTCAGGCATTTTCCACACTGAAAGAGTGCTTCGTGGCCAACCCGGTTTTGGTGCAACCGGACTTAGACCGCCCATTTGTTGTGGAAGTGGATGCCTCCGAGGTCGGAGTGGGAGCAGTGCTATCGCAAGGCAATGCATCCCTCACTCAGCTTCGCCTGTGTGCGTTTTTCTCCCACAAATTCTCTACCACGGAGAGAAACTATGACATTGGTAATTGAGAATTATTGGCGATCAAATGGGCCTTCGAGGAATGGCGCCACTTCCTCGAAGGTGCCAAACACAAGGTCACTGTTATTACAGACCACAAAAACTTAACCTACCTAGAGTCAGCTAAGAGACTAAATCCCAGGCAGGCCAGGTGGGCCTTGTTTTTCTCCAGGTTTGATTTTTTAATTACTTTTCGCCCCGGTACTAAAAATGTGAGGGCAGATGCCCTCTCTCGCAGTTTTTGCCCCACACAGACCGAGGACTGTGAACCAGTACCGATATTGGCTAATGGAATCGTCGTGTCGGCAGTGTCTTTGGACCTTCTGGAGGAGATCCGTAGGTCTTCAGAGCAAGCCCCTGACGCTACGCCCCCCAAAAAATTGTTTGTTCCAGCTAACCTTCGTCTGCAGGTTCTAAAAGAATCACACGACTCTGTCCTGGCAGGCCATCCCGGTCTCAATAATACCACCAGGCTGGTAACCAGGAACTTTTGGTGGCCGACGGTGGCCGAGGACTGTAAAGACTATGTTTCTGCGTGTGAAGTCTGTGCCCGTGCCAAATCCCTCCATAGCCGCCCTGCCGGCTGGCTTCAGTCCTTGCCCACCCCTGAGAGTCCATGAACCCACATCTCCATGGACTTCATTACAGATTTGCCACCCTCAGATGGGAAAACTTGTATCTGGGTGGTGGTAGACAGGTTCAGCAAGCAGTGTCATGTTATTCCCCTGTCTGGCTTGCCTAACTCTGAAACTTTAAGTAAGCTGTTCATTCTGCACATACGGCGTTCCGACAAATATTGTGTCCGACAGGGGTACCCAGTTTGTCTCGAAGTTCTGGAGGGCGTTCTGTAGACGCATCGGTGTGGAGTTGTCCTTCTCCTCGGCATACCATCCCGAGACCAATGGTCAAACTGAGCGTACTAACCAAGCTCTGGAACAATACCTCCGCTGTTATGTGTCAGGACATCAGTCCGATTGGGTGGAACATCTGCCATTGGCTGAGTTCGCTCTCAATAATCGATATCAGGACTCCATTAAAACTACCCCCTTTTTCTGTAACCTTGGACTACATCCGCGCTTTGAGTCGTTTTCGGCCAGGATGTCGGAGCTCCCTGGGGTTGAGCAAAATATACATCGGCTGAAAACGATTTGGTCTGAGGTTAATTCAAATTTGTAAGGGGCTCAGGTTAGACAGGCTTCGGCCTCAAATAGACGACGATCTAAGGGGCCGCACCTGGGAGGTGGCGATAAGGTTTGGCTCTCTACAAAAAATATCAAGCTTAAGGTACCATCTGCCAAACTGGGTCCCAGGTTCATCGGCCCATATGAAATTATCGAGGTGGTTAACCCAGTAGCCTTCCGCTTAAAACTTCCACAGTTTCCACATTCAAATTACCTAACGTATTCCACAGGTCTCTCCGCAAGCCTTATCGTTCTCCCATTCACCCTGTCCAGTCCCCCCCTCCTCCTGTTTCGGTCGGGGGAGCTTTAGAGTATGAAGTCCAGGGTATCCTTGACTCCCGCCTGGTGAGAGGCTCCATACAGTATCTTGTACACTGGAAGGGCTACGGCCCGGAGGAGAGGTCCTGGGTCCCCGCAAGGAACATCCATGCCAAGGCATTAATTAGAAGGTTTCACCTCCTTCACCAGGACAAACCGGGTTTTGAGGGTCCGGAGGCCCCTCTTGGAAGGGGGGGTACTGTCACGTCGCCGCCAGACTTGAGGCCTGCTGTTCCGGTCGCGGCCACTAGGAGGCGCCGGACTGCCACTTCGTCGTCAGACTCAGGGACGGCTGTTAATGCCTCGGCCACTGGGAGGGGCCGTGGTTCCGTCGCATCAGACTCAGGGCCTACTGTCCCGGCTTTAGCCTCTAGGAGGTGCCGGTCTGTCACGTTGCCTTTTAATTCGGGGTCTGCTGTTCTGGGCGCGGTCACTCGCCCGTGAGTTATGGTGCTGACAGAGTAAGGGCACCTGTGCAGGCATCTGGTGGGCGCAGGCTCCGCCCCTCTGTCAGTCATCAGAAAGTTACTGCATCATCATCTGGCCTGGTCCTGGGGGCGGTACTGATGACATCAGCAGTCCGGGAACCTGTGAGGGGTGACCTGATCCCTCAAATACCTTGGGACTGGTCTTGCAAGCCGCCGGATATATTCTTGGTTCCCCTGCGTGTTACTGTGTGAATTGCTATAGTTGAATAACTCTGACCTTGGCCTGGACTTCTGACTCTGCTTCTGCCTAACGTTTTTGTACCCTGCTGCCCGACTGGTTTAGACCCAGATACTACCACGTTTTTGTCCTGTATTGGAACTCCCTCTCTGGCGACCGTCCTGCTCTGGCCACTGCTCCTATTCAGACAGCACCTCCTGGGCTCTGCTATAAATCCAGATCCCTGTATAGGGGTAAAGGGTATCAGTGTTTCTCGGGGTGTTGTCTGGCTGCAGCCCAGACCGCAGACAGACGTTACAGCTGGAGCCTGCAGCTCTTCCTGTCGAGTGATCATGTGGTACTGCTCATTAAGGTAATGAATATGCGCTCCACGCCTAAGGGAGCGGAGAGGCATGCAGGCATGTGAGTATGGTGTGATGGAAGCTGGTGGCCTCTGTGACCTGCTGCTCCCCTCCTCTGCCGGCTTTCTGGGACCGTGACTCGTGTATAAGCCAAGGGGGGTGTTTTCAGCACAAAAAAAGTGCTGAAAAACTCGGCTTATACACGAGTGTATACGGTAAATATTCTTCTATTTGTCTCATTAATAAGTGACTACCTTTTCTCCCACTTCTTGTTTTTTTTCGAGTCTATCAAATATTTAACCCCTTCCTGCCATCCGACGTACTATCCCGTCCATGGGACCTGGGCCCCTATGCCCATGGACGGGATAGTACATCTCAGCGATCAGCGGCGCCCATGTGGTGAGCACCGCTGATCGCGGCCGGGTGTCAGCTGATTATCACAGCTGACACCCGGCACAATGTGTCAGGGACGGTCACGGACCGCCCCCGACACGTTAACCCCTTGCACACCGCGATCAAACATGATCGCGGTGTACCGGGAGTTAAAGGGAAGCATCGGCAGGGAGGGGGCTCCCTCCGTGCTTCCCTGAGCCCTCCACAGCAGCGCAATGTGCAGCGCTGCTGCGGGGGGCTCCTTTCCTCCAGGCCCCCGAATCCAAGATGGCGACGGGGGCCTTCGGGGGCCTGCAGGAAGCTGGCTTCCTCAGTGCCTGCAAAGCGCAGGCAAGAGGAAGTCTGCTTCAATGCCTGTGACAGATCGCTGATCTGTCACAGTGATCTGTGATGTGACAGATCAGCGATCTGTCACAGGACAGTGATGTCCCACCTGGGACTGTGTAATAAAGTAAAAAAAAATTTTAAAAAAGTGTAAAAATAATTTAAAAAAAATCGCCAAATAAATTAGTAAAAAAAAAAAAAAAAAATATTCCCCAATAAATTCATTTTTTGAAAAAAATAAATAAAATAAAAGTACACATATTAGGTATCGGCGCGTCCGTAACGACCCGCCCTATAAAACTGTCCCATTAGTTAACCCCTTTAGCGAACCCCTTAAAAAATAAAAATAAAAAACGAAGCAAAAAATGATTTATCATACCGCCAAACAAAAAGTGTAATAACGCGCGATCAAAAAGACGCATATAAATATCCATGGTACCGCTGAAAATGGCATCTTGTCCCACAAAAAAGAGCCGCCACACAGCATCATCAGTGAAAAAATAAAAAAGTTATAGCTCGCAGAATAAAGCGATGCAAAAATAATTATTTTTTATATAAAATAGTTTTCATTGCATAAAACCGACAAAACCTAAAAAAACGACCTAAATGAGGTATCGCTGTAACCGTACTGACCCGAAGAATAAAACCGCTTTATCAATTTTACTGCACGCAGAACGGTGTAAACGCACTCCCCCAAAAGAAATTCATGAAACGCTGGTTTTTGTTCATTCTGCGTCCCAAAAATCGGAATAAAAAGCGATCAAAAAATGTCACGTGCCCGAAAATGGTACCGATAAAAACGTCAACTCGTCCCGCAAAAAATAAGACCTCACATGACTCGGTGGGTCAAAATACGGAAAAATTATAGCTCTCAATATGTGGTGATACAAAAACTATTTTTACAATAAAAAGCGTCTTTTAGCGTGCGACAGCTGCCAAATATAAAAACCGCCATAAATAGTAAATCAAACCCCTCGTTATCACCCCCTTAGTTAGGGAAAAATAATAAAATAAAAAAAATGTATTTATTTCCATTTTTCGGTTAGGGCTTGGGTTAGGGTTAGGGTTAGGGCTGAGATTAGGGTTAGGGGTGTGTTGGGGTTTGGGTTGGAGTTAGAATTGGGGGTTTCCACTGCTTGGGCACATCAGGGGCTCTCCAAATGCAACATTGCGTCTGATCTCAATTCCGGCCAATTCTGAGTTGAAAATGTCATATGGTGCTCCTTCCTTTCCAAGCTCTGCCATGCGCCCAAACAGTGTTTTACCCTCACATGTAGGGTATCAGCCTACTCAGGACAAATTGCAAAACAATTTTTGGGGTCCAATTTCTCCTGTTACCCTTAGGAAAATAAAAAATTGGGGGCAAAAATATCATTTTTGTGGAAAAAAATGATTTTTTTATTTTCACGTCCGAGCGTTATAAACTTCTGTGAAGCACTTGGGGGTTCAAAGTGCTCAGCACACGTCTAGATAAGTTCCTTAGGGGTTCTCGTTTCCAAAATGGGGTCATTTGTCGGTGTTTCCACTGTTTAGGTACATTAGGGGCTCTCCAAAGGCAACATGACACCCGCAGACCATTCCATCAAAGTCTGCATTCCAAAACGTCACTACTTCCCTTCCGAGCCCTGACGTGTGTCCATACAGTAGTTTTCTCCCACATATGGGGTGTCAGCGTACTCAGGACAAATTGGACAACAACTTTTGGGGTTCAATTTCTCCTGTTACCCTTGGGAAAATAAAACAATTGGGGACTAATTGATCATGTTTGTGGAAAAAAAAAGATTTTTTTATTTTCATGCCCTGGCATTATAAACTTCTGTGAAGCCCTTGGGGGTTCAAAGTGCTCACCTCACATCTAGATAAGTTCCTTAGGGGGTCTAGTTTCCAAAATGGTGTTATTTGTGGGGGGGTTTCCACTGTTTAGGTACATCAGGGGTTTTCCAATCGCGACATGGTGTCCGATCTCAATTCCAGCCAAAAACGTCAAATGGCGCTGCTTCCCTTCCGAGCTCTGCCATGCGCCCAAATAGTGGTTTACCCCCACATGTGGGGTATCAGCATACTCAGGACAAATTGCACAATAACTTTTAGGGTCCTGATACCCTTGGGAAAATAAAAATTGGGGTGAAAAGATCATTTTTGTGGAAAAAATATGATTTTTTTAATTGTACCGCTGTACGTTATAAACTTCTGTAAAGCCCTTGTGGGTTCAAAGTTCTCACCACATATCTAGATAAGTTCCTTGCGGGGTCTAGTTTCCAAAATGGGGTCACTTGTAGGGGGTTTCCACTGTTTAGGTACATCAGGGACTCTCCAAACATGACATGGCGTCCGATCTGAATTCCAGCCAATTTTGCATTGAAAAAGTCAAACGGCGCTCCTTCCATTCTGAGCTCTGCCATGCGCCGAAACAGTCGTTCCCCCCAACAAATCGGGTATCAGCGTACTCAGGACAAATTGCAAAATAACTTTTGCAGTCCAATCTCTCCTGTTACCCTTGGTAAAATAAAAAAAATTGTACCTGAAGTACTTTTTTTGTGAAAAAAAGTTAGATGTTCATTTTTTTTTTTAAATATTCAAAAAAATTCCTGTGACGCACCTAAAGGGTTAATAAACTTCTTGAATGTGGTTTTGAGCACCTTAAGGGGTGCAGTTTTTAGAATGGTGTCACTTTTGGGTATTTTCTATCAAAAAGACCCCTCAAAGTGGCTTCAAATGTAATGTGGTCCTAAAAATAAAATGGTGTTGTAAAAATGAGAAATCGCTGGTCAACTTTTAACCCTTATAACTTCCTAACAAAAAAAATTTTGGTTCCAAAATTGTGCTGATGTAAAGTAAACATGTGGGAAATGTTAGTTATCAAGTTTTTTGTGTGCCATATCTCCGTGATTTAAGGGCATAAAAATTCAAAGTTGGAAAATTGCGAAATTTTCAAAATTTTTACCAAATTTCCATTTTTTTCACAAATAAACGCAAGTTATTTGAATGAAATTTTACGACTAACATGAAGTACAATATGTCACGACAAAACAGTGTCAGAATCACCGGGATCCATGGAAGCGTTCCAGAGTTATGACCTCATAAAGGTACAGTGGTCAGAATTGTAAAAATTGGCCCGGTCATGAACGTGCAAACCACCCTTGGGGGTGAAGGGGTTAAAAACAAAAAATATATTGAAAAAATGTTCAAAAAACCATAAAGAAAATGATGTGTCAGACTTTCTCTTGATGAAATGTATCACTCTGCGGTGGATTAGGCTGTGAAGCTGGTGAAAATACCGGGAGGAGAGGGCTTCAGTGACATGACTACTGAAGACGGAAACACCCTTCAGCAAGTGAAGAAGAGGATGAGGAACAGTTTGAACAACGGGTTTAAGAAGAGGAGGAGGTTGGCCAAACACTTAATCGACTTGTAACCATGGTCATAATGGGCAATGTACTTCATCGATTGGCTGAGGAATAGGACCTCCGTATGGTTCATAAGAAGCAGAACCAGCATCTCTCCATGACTATGTTCATCACTCGAACAAGAGGTTGGTTACGCATTTAGTGGTAGTAAAAGTTACGGATGAGGCTGAAGATACTACTGCCACACCTGAAGAAGCTCCTGATGAAGTGGTGCCAATAGGAGAGCTGTAATGCTCTTCCATGCTGTGCAGTACAGTACTGTACATTCATCCCATTTTCATCACCTTCAATCATCAGTACTACACAGCTAATTCATCATCTTCATCATGTAGAATTTGTTTATGAACATAAGTAGTGTTTATAAAAAGGTGCAAAAGGTTAATAAGGAACTGGGGCCGATTAATAAGGGACTGGTAATGGTAAATAAGTGTGTGGGAGGGGTTTGTAAATCCTTAAAATATATAAATGCTAAAATAAATGTAAGTTTCTTACTTGGGGGATTTTCAACTATCGTGTTGGAGGTTTAGAATGTAATGCCCGCGATAAGTGGGGGATCATTGTGTAGGATTGCTGGGGATTATATTCACTTTTTGCAGTGGTTTTGAGGCTCTTTTTAAGGCAGTTTCCAGGCAGAATTTAAAACCAATTGGGGGCAATATGAAAATAACACCTGACACCAGATAAAAAGGGGAGAAGTTGACTCAATCTTTGCAATGTATGTCTCTGTGCCACACTAAGCATGGAGGACATAAAGAGAAGATGAGAACTGTGAGGACTTGAGAACCAAAATTGTTGAAAGATATCAACAATCTCAAGGTGGGGTGTGGCTATGCCGTGATCGGGAGAGGACGCTGGCTAGTAGAGCTCCTCATCATCCTGCTGGATCCTGGACCCTATATAAGATATAGTTTGTGACGCCACCTGTGGTATTCGGCAAGGGATAGCCGACGCTGCTTAAAAAGACCGCTGAGGCTGATGGTGATGCAGCAGAGTTGGTACAGCTCTCCACAGGTAGAGCTAAGTCTCAGGGCAATTATATTATAAAAGATGGTGATGATGGATGTAATGCAGGGCTGAGGTGACGCAGCAAATAAACAGGAGAACACAGCGGGGTGCAGTCTTTACGCTTTTACTCACATTTTGAGTTGCAAACCAGGGCACTGAGTACTGATGGTAATGGAGATCCAGCCAGCCTGGAAGCAATTTAGGATCCACTAAGCCAGATGGGTTGGAGGCCTCCTTTCTACGCTGTCCCATGAGGTCTAAAGCTATGCTCAGTCCTCTGTTCATAGAATCATAGAATCGTAGAGTTGGAAGGGACCTCCTGAGCCATCTGGTCCAACCCCCTGCTCAAAGGAGGATTCGCTAAATCATCCCAGTCAGATGTCTGTCCAGCCTCTGTTTGAAGACTTCCATTGAAGGAGAACTCACCACTTCTCGTGGCAGCCTGTTCCACTCATTGATCACTCTAACTGTCAAAAAGTTTTTTCTAATATCTAATCTGTGTCTCCTCCCATTCAGTTTCATCCCATTGCTTCTAGTCTTTCCTTGTGCAAATGAGAATAAAGTTGATCCTTCTACAATGTGACAGCCCTTTAGATATTTGTAGACAGCTATTAAGTCTCCTCTCAGTCTTCTCTTTTGCAAACTAAACATTCCCAAATCCTGCAACCTTTCCTCATAAGACAGGGTTTGCAGACCGGTCACCATTCTGGTCGCTCTTTTCTGAACTTGCTCCAGTTTGTTGATGTCTTTTTTAAAATGTGGTGCCCATAACTGGACACAATATTCCAGATGAGGTCTGACCAAAGAGGAGTAGAGGGAAATAATGACTTCACGTGATCTAGACTGTATGCTTCTGTTAATACATCCTAGAATTGCATTTGCCTTTTTTGCTGCTGCATCACACTGTTGACTCATATTCAGTCTGTGATCTATTAGTATACCCAAGTCTTTTTCACATGTGCTGTCACTTAGCCCTATTCCTCCCATTCTATATATGCTTTTTTCATTTTTATTGCCCAGATGTAGTACTTTGCATTTCTCCCTGTTAAAAACCATTCTGTTAGTTGCTGCCCACTTCTCCAGTTTATTTAAATCGTTTTGAATCCTCTCTCTCTCTTCTCTAGTATTATCTATCCCTCCTAGCTTTGTGTCATCAGCAAATTTAATCAGTTTACCCTCAATTCCTTATGGTTCTTTAGTCCTTGCCTGTATGGCAGGCAGCTTGAGCCTTTCACAGGTGTCACTCCTTCGTGGTGGCTCTGGCTCTGGTATGCTGCTGTGCGTTCAGGTGTGTGATGGGGTCAGGAGGCCTGCAGTCTCCTGCCCTCCGGATTTGGCTGCTGGGACTGTTGTACCCGTGCAGCCACGGACTCTGGCATCCAGTGTCAAGCGCTCTTCGCTGGGGTGAGCTTGGTCACAGCTCCAAACTTAATGTGTATGGCGGTGTAGCACTATAACACCTTATATTACTGGGTCATATTATAGTAATTTATATCTTGGCATATTTTAGTATACGTAAACTTTCATTTGTATTTATCCCTCATATTTTGCAGTACTCTGCAATTCATCTATAGCATTGCAGTACTTTTTGGAGAACATTATTTCTTGGTTATACTTGTATATTCATTTATTTTCAATGTGCATTGTATGTTTTGTCCTCTAGCACTTTATAGTACTGAATCATTTACAGTGGATTTAATTCTATATCTTGCAATACTTTTCACTTTTGCACAATTTTTGTTTTACAGCACTATAGCACTTTTTAGTGCAATTTTTAGAATATTATGGTAGTACTTTTCACGATATTATTGTCTACACTATATATTTAACTTACACATTATTAATAGAAAAAAGTTTTTTGAGCGATATATTTTAGCACTTAGCATTTTTTTTTACATATTTTTTATTTATTTTTTTCTGGTGCTGATATTATACAAATTTTGGCAAGATGTATTGATTTATTTATTGTATGTATTCAGATTTTATATTTTAGCACTTAGCACTTTTTGATATATATTTTTTATTCTATTTTTTGTGTTGATAATATACTAATTTTGGCAAGATGTATTGATATATTTATTATTCAGATTTTTATGTCATCACATTATAATTTGGTATACAATATATATATTTTTAATTTTGGCTTTCCATCATTTTTTCATGCTTGATCCGTTTTTTTTCTCATAGACTTGTATTAGTGACGGATGGCCACACGTTTCATCTGTCGTCCAACGGATCCGTCAGAAAATCTCTGTCCGTCGGCCGGAGACAACGGACAGATGAACGTTTTTTGTGTACGTCGAAAAGTCGGATAGCGACGGATTCCGTCTTTTAAAATGAGCATGCCCGGAATAATTTTTGTTCCTTTATTTTAACTCCCTGCGGCTGCTTTTTCTATTCTGGCACAAAATCCTTCTCTCTCTCTCTCACTCCAGAATTCTGTTTCTTTAATTCCTACAGCAAGGCTGCTACAACGGATCAGTCATAAAAACAGATCCAGTGCATTAGTTTTTTGCAATATACGCAGGATCCGTCCACTTGACGGATCTGAACACTTTGACGGATTGTGACTGATTGCAAAAGACTGGAGTGTGAAAGGGGCCTTAAGAAGCGAGATGTGGATGAGAAAAGGCGGTGGATCCGTTGCCAACCGTTAATTGACGGAATCTGCCATCGGATCCTCCTTTTTATACTGAGCATGCCCGAATGAATGTCCTTTCATGATATTTAACCCCAAATCCCATTCTGGCAGCTATATCTCTCTCTCTCTCGTGAAACAGGCCTTACTTTAAATTTCATGCACTAGCGTCTAAAGCGGATCCGTACAAAAAACGGATCCAGTTGCATCCGTTTGCCACAAAACGGAAACGGATCCGCTTTTGCACACTGGCGGATTTTGACTAACGCCAGAAAACTGAAGTGTGAAACAGGCCTAAGAGAAAGAAAAGACTCAATCTGAGAAGAGGTCACCTATAAGGTACCAGGATGTACATTTTTAGCTATTGGTACTGACTGTGTCTCATCAGTACTATGGTTCCTGTATAGTCCACAGTCTGATAAAGACTGATAACTCCCAGCATCTCCTTACCATTGTTAAGGACATACTGGGAGTTGTAGGTTCATGAGATACAAATGTATATGGGCCTGACTTAGAAGGATTCAGCTCATCAGTTATTAATCACATGATGTCATAGACCTAAAGGAAAAGGGAAGAATTAGCTGGGTAGAAATGCAAAATGGGCGACTTCGGCTTCATCTGCCTTGGGCACCCAAAATACTTTGTTTTGGCCCTGGTAACGGATAAAGCAAAATCCTACATGACCTATCAGTGTTCTACGATTTGGGTTGAGGACACTTATTGCATGTGGGCTGGTGAATTTTGTGTGCCAGGGCTGCTTTTTAGTCCCAACTCTGCCCTGAATCCCCTCGTGTATCTGAATGGGAGGAAGAGTGTGAACTTGTGCTAATTGTGCAGTCACACTTTGTCATCTCTGCTCAGTCCTGTCTTCCAGCGCAGGGTTAAATTGCTCTGACTTCATATCTGGCTTCATGGCTTGATCATAGATGCTGGATCCTCATCCCCCAACAAAATCTCACCAACCGAAGATTGTGAAAGTAACACACAAAACACTTTTATTGGATGTTAAATTGACCGAATTTTATTCCAAATCTCATCATTATTATTTCTTTCAGTGTCTGAAATTTAGAATCCGCCAATTACTATGAAAGAGACACTGAAAATGGCAGAACCCCCGACTCACGAAGAATCGTCCTTCAGCACTCAGGAGAGGAAAAACCCCCTGTGGTGGAAACCTCTAGGGAACCATGGCTGCAGGACTGCCCTTCCCTTGGGCTTAGAAGGTTAGTGCCAACATGTAACAGCAAATTGTCCCTGAATTTGTACATTGTGTCATATTTGTTTTGGAGAAGCCTAATGCGACCTCTCCAGGCCGTACACATAAAGTGAAGGCGGCGAGTACCGGACGTGAGGGAGATCTGGCTGCAACATCTGTCACCCCATTGATCTGGCTGGCTAGGCGCTATGGCTGATCTGGCTGGCTAGGCGGTGTCCCCTTCCTCCCATTGTGGAGTGATGAAGCTCCAGGTCTCCAGACACATCAAGTATGGCTCCGTCTACGGCTGAATGACTTGTGGTTCTGGAATCTTCTCCTGTATCATAGATGCATGTGTTTATGACATCAGCGCAGTTGCCATAGTTATCACAGGTGTTTTATACTGTGGTTTCATTGGCTAGAAAGTCCCTCTCAGTGTTCCAAAGAATTAACCCTTGAATGACTGGTATTGTGCCTTTCTCCAGAAGCCTGTAAAATAAACTTGTCACTAGACAGGACCATTATCATTATTATATTTTAAAGTTGCCCCAACCAAAGTCTAATAAGTGAGCGCATCTAGAGTTGATGTGTAACAAGCGCAATCATTCCATTAAGCCCTACTAAATGCATAAATGCACAATATGAGAACAGAGCAGTCTCATAGAAAATTAATGATACCAAGGTAAATGCAGTTAGATATGGGATGCTATATAGGGGCTCATACTGTATATAGGAGCTATATGGGGACTCACACTGTATATAGGAGGCAATATGGTGGCAAACAATGTATTCAGGAGGCTATATGTGAGTGCTCATACTGTATATAGGAGGCTATATGGAGACTCACACTGTATATTGGAGGCAAACACTGTATTCAGGAGGCTATATGTGGGCTCATACTGTATATAGGAAGCGATTTGCAGGCTCATACTGTTTATAGGAAGCGATGTGCAGGCTCATACTGTACATAGGAGGTTATGTGGATGCTCATACTGTTTATAGGAAGCAATGCGCAGGCTCATACTGTACATAGGAGGCTATATGTGGATGCTCATACTGTATATAGGAGGCTATATGCGGCCTCATACTGTATATAGGAAGTGATGTACAGGCTCATACTGTATATAGGAGGCTATGTGCAGGCTCATACTGTATATAGGAAGCAATGTGCAGGCTCATACTGTTTATAGGAGGTAAACACTGCATTCAGGAGGCAATATGTGGGTGCTCATACTGTATATAGGAGGCAAATACTGTATTCAGGAGGCTATATGTGGCCTCATACTGTATATGGGAAGCGATGTGCAGGCTCATACTGTATATAGGAGGCTATATGCGGCCTCATACTGTATATAGGAAGCGATGTGCAGGCTCATACTGTATATAGGAGACTATGTGCAGACTCATACTGTATATAGGAAGCAATGTGCAGGCTCATACTGTATATAGGAGGCAAAAACTGTATTCAGGTTGCTATATGTGGGTGCTCATACTGTATATAGGAGGCTATATGTGGCCTCATACTGTATATAGGAAGCGATGTGCAGGCTCATACCGTACATAGGATGCTATATGTGGCCTCATACTGTATATAGGAAGCGATGTGGAGGCTCATACTGTATATAGCAGGCTATGTGGGCTCATATTGTATATAGGAAGCAATGTGCAGGCTCATACTGTATGTAGGAGGCTATATGCGGCCTCATACTGTATACAGGAGGCTATGTGGGCTCATACTGTATATAGGAGGCTATATGCAGCCTCATACTGTATATAGGAAGCGATGTACAGGCTATGTGCAGGCTCATACTGTATATAGGAAGCAATGTGCAGGCTCATACTGTATATAGGAGGTAAACACTGCATTCACGATGCTATATGTGGGTGCTCATACTGTATATAGGAGGCTATATGCGGCCTCATACTGTATATAGGAAGCGAAGTACAGGCTCATACTGTATATAGGAGGCTATATGCAGCATCATATTGTATACAGGAGGTTATATGTGGGTGATCATACTATATATAGGAGGCTATATGTGGCCTCATACTGTATATAGGAAGTGATGTGCAGGCTCATACTGTATATAGAAGGCTATATGGGGACTCACACTGTATATAGGAGGCAAATACTGTATTCAGGAGGCTATATGTGGGCTCATACTGTTTATAGGAAGCGATGTGCAGGCTCATACTGTTTATAGGAAGCGATTTGCAGGCTCATACTGTACATAGGAGGCTATGTGGATGCTCATACTGTTTATAGGAAGTAATGCGCAGGCTCATACTGTACATAGGAGGCTATATGTAGGTGCTCATACTGTATATAGGAGGCTATATGCGGCCTCATACTGTATATAGGAGGCTATGTACAGGCTCATACTGTATATAGGAGGCTATGTGCAGGCTCATACTGTATATAGGATGCAATGTGCAGGCTCATAATGTACACTCACTGGCCACTTTATTAGGTACACCTGTCCAACTGTGTGTTAAGACTTAATTTCTAATCAGCCAATCACATGGCGGCAACTCAGTGCATTTAGGCATGTAGACATGGTCAAGACAATCTCCTGCAGTTCAAACCGAGCATCAGTATGGGGAAGAAAGGTGATTTGAGTGCCTTTGAACGTGGCATGATTGTTGGTGCCAGAAGGGCTGGTCTGAGAATTTCAGAAACTGCTGATCTACTGGGATTTTCACGCACAACCATCTCTAGGGTTTACAGAGAATGGTCCGAAAAAGAAAAAAAATCCAGTGAGCGGCAGTTCTGTGGCCGGAAATGCCATGTTGATGCCAGAGGTCAGAGGAGAATGGGCAGACTGGTTCGAGCTGATAGAAAGGCAACAGTGACTCAAATTGCCACCCGTTACAACCAAGGTAGGCAGAAGAGCATCTCTGAACGCACAGTGCGTCGAACTTTGAGGCAGATGGGCTACAGCAGCAGAAGACCACACTGGGTACCACTCCTCTCAGCTAAGAACAGGAAACTGAGGCTACAATTTGCACAAGCTCATCGAAATTGGACAGTAGAAGATTGGAAAAACGTTGCCTGGTCTGATGAGTCTCGATTTCTGCTGCGACATTCGGATGGTAGGGTCAGAATTTGGCGTAAACAACATGAAAGCATGGATCCATCCTGCCTTGTATCAACGGTTCAGGCTGGTGGTGGTGGTGTCATGGTGTGGGGAATTTTTTCTGGGCACTCTTTGGGCCCCTTGGTACCAATTGAGCATCGTTGCAACGCCACAGCCTACCTGAGTATTGTTGCTGACCATGTCCATCCCTTTATGACCACAATGTACCCAACATCTGATGGCTACTTTCAGCAGGATAATGCGCCATGTCATAAAGCTCGAATCATCTCAGATTGGTTTCTTGAACATGACAATGAGTTTACTGTACTCAAATGGCCTCCTCAGTCACCAGATCTCAATCCAATAGAGCATCTTTGGGATGTGGTGGAACGGGAGATTCGCATCAGGGATGTGCAGCCGACAAATCTGCGCAAACTGTGTGATGCCATCATGTCAATATGGTCCAAAATCTCTGAGGAATGCTTCCAGCACCTTGTTGAATCTCTGCCACGAAGAATTGAGGCAGTTCTGAAGGCAAAAGGGGGTCCAACCCCTTACTAGCATGGTGTACCTAATAAAGTGGCCAGTGAGTGTATATAGGAGGCAAAAACTGTATTCAGGAGGCTATAAATGTCACCTGCTTAACCTAGCAGGAAGTTAAATGTCACCTGCTTAACCCAGCAGGAAGTACGGTGGAGTCTACAAATCACTAAAATTGACAAATCCCCGGGCCCGGATGGGATACACCCCCGAGTACTGCAGGAATTAAGCACAGTCATAGATAGACCATTATTTTTAATCTTTAAAGATTCCATAATAACAGGGTCTGTACCACAGGACTGGCGTATAGCAAATGTGGTGCCAATATTCAAAAAGGGGACAAAAACTGAAATTGGAAATTATAGGCCAGTAAGTTTAACCTCAACTGTGGGTAAAATCCTGGAGGGTTTTCTAAGAGATACTATACTGGAGTATCTGGAGAAGAAAAACCTTATGACCCAATATCAACATGGGTTTACAAGAGACCCTTCCTGTCAGACTAATCTGATAAGCTTTTATGAAGAGGTACAGTGGGGAAAAAAAGTATTTAGTCAGTCAGCAATAGTGCAAGTTCCACCACTTAAAAAGATGAGAGGCGTCTGTAATTTACATCATAGGTAGACCTCAACTATGGGAGACAAACTGAGAAAAAAAAATCCAGAAAATCACATTGTCTGTTTTTTTTTCATTTTATTTGCATATTATGGTGGAAAATAAGTATTTGGTCAGAAACAAGCAATCAAGATTTCTGGCTCTCACAGACCTGTAACTTCTTCTTTAAGAGTCTCCTCTTTCCTCCCCTCATTACCTGTAGTAATGGCACCTGTTTAAACTTGTTATCAGTATAAAAAGACACCTGTGCACACCCTCAAACAGTCTGACTCCAAACTCCACTATGGGGGATCTCCTACCTCGGTCCAGTTCGGGGTCCCTGGAAGCACCACGGTGGGGCCGGGTAGGTCGCCACGGCTGTGGTTGGAGCAGGTGGAGCATAGGGTCCGGTGGACAGCCGTCTCCAAAGTGCGGGCACCAGGTACGTATACGCCCCTCCTGAGTCTCCCCCTGGGGTCCGGTTATCCTCCCGCGTCCGGGTCGGCGGTCGCGCACTGTCGTCGGGCGCAGGCGGGCGCATGTGGGGGCGGCGGGCACACCGGAGCCGGGGGCGCCCTGCCGGCTCCGTTCCGCGCGCTCCCGCGGTCTCTGACGCACGGTGGAAGTGACGCGGCGGAAGGGGCGGAGCCAGGGATGCCGAAACAGGAAGTCGTGTGCTGGCCGGCTTTCCAGTGTGGGCCGCGTGTGCGCGGCGGTCCGGGGGGACGCGCTGTACCCGTGGCGAGGGGTGGGGGGAGGCGGAGCATGCAGGGGGGGTCGCGGATGCTGGGGAGGTGCCACGCCAGAACCCTGCTGACCCGGGTACAGGGAGGCCTTAAAAGGCAGGAGGCAACGCTGCGGGGGTGCTTCTGAAGGCCCAGCGATGGATATGACAGAAGCCCCCATAGAGCAGCAGGACGAGATACAGGAGCGGCCACAGAAGGAGGCCGTGGCGAAGCCTCATGCGAGTGGCCAGCAGAAGAAAAAACGATCGAGTGAACAGAGCCGCGGAAGTTCCTCCAGACTAAAGGACCCTCCTGCCTCCCTCCGTGATCCGGTACCTGCCTCACCTGCATGGGTAAGAGATATTCGTGAATGTACCCTGATGCAGTGTTCCCTTATGTATTTTTTGCAGGGGAGGAAAGCTACGGGAAAACAGAAGCACAGGGAATGTGCCCTCTGTAGTTGCCCCTTGCCAGACGGCCACCCCAAAAGATTGTCAGCCATGTGTGCGACAAACGGTAGGGGTTGGAAGGGAATGAGGGCCAGGGATAGACTGACAGGCCCTTACATTCTCCCCCGTCCTTACAGGTAGCGGAAGAAACGCCAGATTTCACCACAAGCCTGAGAGAAATAATCAGGACAGAAATGAAAGCCCCGTCAAAAAGGGATTCTTCTAGGGGGAGAGAAGTTAGCTTCTCAGATTCGGAGTCCTCGGTTGCTCCTAGGAACAATGACTCCTCGGATTCCCCGACCTCCACTTCGTCGTCTTCGGATGAAGACTCGAGCCGTTTCTGCTTCCCGTTAGACCAGATGGACAAACTAGTTAAAACAATAAGGTCCACCATGGGAGTAACAGACTCAAAACCAGAAATTTCGGCACAAGACGTGATGTTCGGAGGTCTAGATCCCAGGAAGCGCAGGGCCTTCCCTTTAAATGATAAGGTCCAGAGCTTAATAGATAGGGAGTGGAAAAAACCGGAAAAAAGAGGCTCCTTGCCACCGGCCTTCAAACGAAGGTACCCATTTGATGACCCAGTGGTGAACAGATGGGTTAAGGCCCCTAAACTGGATGCGGCAGTAGCCAAAGCCTCCAGAAAATCTTCCATCCCTTTCGATGACATGGCTTCCCTAAAAGACCCGCTGGATAAAAAAGCGGATTCCTTTCTAAAGGGATCATGGGAGATGTCAGCAGACTTAGCTGCCCTAAGACCAGCGATAGCTGCCACTTGTACAGCCAGATCCATGATGGTCTGGCTAGATCAACTGGATTCCCATCTGAGAGATGGAGCCTCAAGAGCATCCATTCGGAAAACCCTACCAATTATCCAGAGTGCCGCTGCTTTCCTGGCCGATGCCTCAGCAGACTCTGCAAGGATGGCGGCTAGATCCGCAGGGTTATCTAACGCAGCTCGAAGGGCCCTCTGGTTAAAATGCTGGCCAGGGGATATCCAGGCCAGGTCACGACTCTGCTCCATTCCTTGCGAGGGGGAATATCTATTTGGCTCTGCCCTGGATGAACTGTTATAGAAAGCCGGGGATGATAAAAAGAAGTTTCCGAGCCTCCCGAATCCTTCTTATAGACGCCCCTTTACCAGGAAAGGATATTTCCGTAGAAGGTCGTCCAGAGATCAGGGCAGATGGGATGACAAAAGAAGGAGAGGTACAGGTTTCATGTTCGGAGGAGGGGGGCGCCAGGAAGGTCCAGCACGGGACACTAAAAAGCCGCCCCAATGACTAGAGGCCCTGGTAGGGGGGTGACTAGCTGCCTTCTACCCAGCCTGGTCCATGATTTTGGATAGTAATTGGATACGGGGGGTGATAGCTACGGGTCTACAACTGGAATTCACCCGGGTTCCCCATGATCGATTTAGGGTCACCCCAATCAGGTCCTCCACATCAGAACAAGCTGCCCTGGAGGCCGAGGTTCATGATCTTTGCCTTAAGAAGGTCCTAACTGTGGTTCCAGAAGGTGAAAGGGGGAAAGGTTTCTACTCCCCTCTGTTCCTGGTCCGCAAGCCAGACAGTTCCTTTAGGACTATAATTAATCTTAAGTCCCTTAATGAATTCTTGGTTATACGCCCGTTTAAAATGGAAACAATTAATTCAACAATAAAATTATTGTTTCAAAACTGCTTTATGGTGGTGTTGGATTTGAAAGATGCTTACTACCATATACCCATTCATGCAGCTCATCAGCGCTTCCTCAGAGTGGCGGTTCAGTTAAATGGGTCAGTTGAACATTTCCAATACGCGGCCCTCCCCTTTGGGGTGGCAGTCGCTCCCCGGGTATTTACCAAAGTAGTAGCGGAAGTTATGGCCCATCTACGTGAATCTGACATTCTAGTAGTACCCTACTTAGATGACTTCCTGATTATAGGAAAAACGGCAAAACATTGTACGGAACAGCTACAGAGGGCAATGTCTGCCCTGGAGCGGTTAGGATGGCTGCTGAATATCAAAAAATCTCGGTTACAGCCGATGAAAAGCCAGCAGTTTTTAGGCCTGATTCTAGATTCTGAGAAACAGGAATGCCGTTTGCCTCCGGAGAAGCTTGTTCGTTTACACTATCAGGTCCTAAATGCTTCCAATAACCCCACCATGTCCCTTAGGAAAGCCATGTCCCTTCTGGGTTCCCTTTCCTCCTGTATCCCAGCGGTGCAGTGGGCCCAGTTTCATTCAAGAACACTTCAGGGTGAGGTTTTACTGCATCAAAGAATCCTCGGAGGTTACTTAGAGGGCCAGCTAACCTTGTCCCGAAACACAAGGGAGTCCCTAGAGTGGTGGCTGGACAAGGATAATTTATCCAGAGGAGTTCCCTGGGAATTCGACATATCCCGCATAGTCACTACGGATGCTAGCCCTTCCGGCTGGGGGGCTCATATGGGTGAGGTCGTGGTCCAGGGCCTATGGGACCAGCACCAGATAAATATGTCATCTAATTTGAAAGAATTGACAGCAGCAGAACAGGCAGCTAAGAAGCTACTTATGTATCTGCAGGGCCATCATGTGCGAGTGCTCTCCGACAATCAGGTCACCGTGGCTTATATCAACCACCAAGGTGGGACTCGTTCCAAACCCCTGATGAATGTGA
Source organism: Dendrobates tinctorius (assembly GCF_039654945.1). Taxonomy (NCBI): domain Eukaryota; kingdom Metazoa; phylum Chordata; class Amphibia; order Anura; family Dendrobatidae; genus Dendrobates; species Dendrobates tinctorius. The sequence continues at coordinate 221,183 of NW_027361958.1, forward strand.
CAGAACGGTTGTTCCAACTAGCAGAGCAGCATTTTCTATCTTTGACAGCGCTACACATAAAAGGGAAAGAAAACATTATGGCAGATTTCTTAAGCCGCAATCTGCTAAGGCAAGGAGAATGGTCCCTAAACATCTCGATCTTCCACCTGATTGTGCAAAGGTGGGGACAGCCAGAGGCAGACCTCTTCGCCACCAAAGAAAACAGAAAATTGAGACTATTCTGCTCCCTAAATCCCAGAGACAACCCCCTGGCAGTAGATGCCTTTCTGATAAAGTGGGACTTCAGGCTAGCATATGCCTTCCCTCCCCTATCGCTACTACCCTTGGTGTTGAGAAAGATCAGGAAAGACAGAGCAAGGGTTATAGTCATCGCCCCATTTTGGCCCAGGAGGGCTTGGTTTTCTTGCCTCAGGACCATGTCGGTGTCCGATCCTTGGGTTCTTCCGGACATCCCGGATCTCTTATCCCAGGGCCCAGTCTTCCATCCTCAGGTGGCTGGCCTACATCTGACGGCGTGGAGTTTGAGCGGGCGCTCTTAAAAGATAAAGGCTTCTCCCCAGACTTAATTAATACCCTTCTTAAAAGTAGAAAGGCCATTACTACCAAGATCTATGTTAGAATTTGGAAGAAATTCCTTCACAGCTCGGGAATAGTCGCTGGGGGTTCAACACCTATAAATCAGATCTTAGAATTTCTTCAGAAAGGTCTGGACATGGGGCTTTCCACTAGTACCCTTAAAGTACAAGTAGCAGCCTTAGGGGCCCTCTTTAGCTGCAACATCGCGAGTAATTACTGGATCAGAAGATTCATTAAAGCAGCAGGAAGATCCAGGCCGGTAGTGAAGGATAGATTCATGCCATGGGACTTGAATCTAGTCCTCACGGCCATGACGGAAGCTCCATTCGAACCTATTTCATCAGCTTCCATAAAAAACCTGTCCCTCAAAGTAGCGTTCCTGGTAGCTCTAACCTCTGCTCGCAGAGCTAGCAATATCCAGGCATTATCTAGGCGTCCTCCTTATATACAGATTAAAAATGATAGAGCAATACTCACACCTGATCCAGCGTATTTACCTAAAGTGGATTCTAACTTTCATAGGACTCAGGAAGTAGTCCTTCCATCCTTCCTCCCTAATCCGGCTAATAAGAAGGAAGAGAAACTACATACCCTGGATGTTAGGAAGTGCCTTATAGAATATGTGGCAGCTACCGATCCTTGGAAGAAAGAGGATGCCCTGTTTATTTCCCACCAAGGCCCTAGGAAAGGTTGTAGAATATCAAAGAATACACTAGCCAGGTGGATTAGAGAAGCGATTGCCTTAGCATACACCTCAAAAGGCAGGTCGCCACCCGGGAAGCTGAGGGCACATTCCACCAGAGCCATGGCGACCTCGTGGGCCGAGAGATCAGAAGTCTCCATCGACCAGATATGTAAGGCGGCTACTTGGTCCTCTCCGAGCACCTTTTATAGTCATTATAGGCTAGACTTGGGTGCTTCCACAGACCTCTCTTTTGGGATAAGGGTGCTGCAGGCTGTAGTCCCTCCCTAAAGTAGTTATTACTCTCTGTAATTCTCTCAGGTGGTGCTGTCATGGACGACCGAATAAAGTCTTAGTTACTCACCGGTTAACGGTATTTTTCGGAGTCCATGGCAGCACCCGTATATTCCCTCCCTTTAGTTTAATTTGGGTGTGCACTTCTTCTTATACGTACACGGGTAATTTAAATAGTTGTGTATAGTATTGTATATAAGTTATGCTATTAACCATTGTGGTCCTCTGTGCTCTGTAATCCAACTGATGCGTGGGAGAGGTGCCGCCCTTTTTGTATCTGTAAGTTTCCTGTTCCTAAAGGGCGGATCCCCTCTCTCAGGTGGTGCTGTCATGGACTCCGAAAAATACCGTTAACCGGTGAGTAACTAAGACTTTTCAAGCTAAATAATTTATTTAGAATAATTAACAGAGCATAAATGCTAAATGCAAGTTACAGCAGACATAAACACAATATAGCAGTTAATAAAGTTTTTATCTGTATAAAACATGTAGTTTCTTTGCTTTCCTTTCACAAATAGAATGCATAGTAAACAGCAAACTCTCCATTTACATAATATGTATGCCCAGATAAGGTTTTGCATACAATAAGTGCCCAGAGTAAACTGCTGAATATAAAGTGCATAAGTGCCTTGTATCAAATAAGCCTGGTAGGCGTTAAGTGTACACAGAGTAAAAACTGTCTATGCAAATTCCAGAGTAAGATACAAGGACTGCATTAGAAAGTAACAACTTACATGTGCTGTGTATGTCGCTGTAAAACCTGCCGCCCCTACGCGCGTTACACCGCAGCTTCCTCAGGAGGCGTGGTTTACAAGTGCCCCGGATCTAGTTTATATAGTGCGGTCAACCAATAAACCGCTTTCCCTAATAAAGCTTGTAAAATTCAGGACCTGCGCTGTAGTGTCCACAATGACGTCAATAGTATCCAGTTCTAAACGTCCACAGCATTATCGGCGCATGCGCTGTTGAGTCCCCACTATGTACAGCGAGTCTATCATCAGCATGAAAGCGGCTCAAGCTGCAAAACAGCCAGAGACAGCCACATACCAGACTGAGCACGTCAGAAGGCTCCTAGGGAGGACTGAACTGGGCATGCGCTCAAGTGAGGAAAAGAAAATAAAATAATTATGAAGAATAATAATCACTATTTAAAGTGATAGCAAGTGTTGAAAGTGAGGGGATAAAACATAATGATGCTGAAATAATTATAGCGGTGTGTATGAACCATTAAAGTGAATATGCCTGACATAGAGTGCAAAGGCACACACATATGTGTCAATTATAAGCACACTATGCAAGCAATAAAATTTTTTTAACAATTAGCATAATGTGTATGCAGGCTATATGAAAGTGTATGTGCATCATATAACTATAACAACTATATATCATGTCTCTGTTAAAAAACAAATGTACATAAAAATAACACATGGCATTCAATACATACATCAAATGTCATATATCATAAAGTAATTATACACACAATTATGTATAATGAATAATACATAGCACAAATATACAAAGAAAATTGTGAAAAAAATAAAAAATGAGTGAAAAAAATATAAATAAAACAAAAATGTAAATGAAATAAACAAAAAAAGAAAAAATGAATAAAAATGTGAACAAATAACATGAAATATTGAAGACCCAATGGGTACGAAAAGAGCCGTAGATTTCTTGTGAGAGGAGTGTTTCTTCATAAAATCTTGAAATGCCCTCAACAATGAATTCCATGCCAGATCATATATTGCGATGCGAAGATAGAGAACTGGAGTATAAGCACAGGAAAAAATAATTAAAAGCAGAAAACTAAAACCAAGACTAAAAAGATACCCATACGATTTTTACAGAAAGGACCCAAAACCATTACTCTCATACAATCATGTTTTTTTTGCTACTGTATATAGGAGGCTATGTGCAGGCTCATACTGTATATAGGAGGTAAACACTGCATTCAGGAGGCTATATGTGGGTGCTCATACTGTATATAGGAGGCTATATGCGGCCTCATACTGTATATAGGAAGCGATGTGCAGGCTCATACTGTATATAGGAGGCAATATGCGGCCTCCTACTGTATGTAGGAGACTATGTGCAGACTCATACTGTATATAGGAAGCGCTGTGCAGGCTCATACTGTATATAGGAGGCTATATGCGGCCTCATACTGTATATAGGAAGCAATGTGCAGGCTCATACTGTATATAGGAAGCAATGTGCAGGCTCATACTGTATATAGGAGACTATGTGCAGACTCATACTGTAAATAGGAGGCTATATGTGGCCTCATACTGTATATGGTAAGCGATGTGCAGGCTCATACTGTATATAGGAGGCTATACGCGACCTCATACTGTATATAGGAGGCTATATGCGGCCTCATACTGTATATAGGAAGCGATGTGCAGGCTCATACTGTATATAGGAGGCAATTCAAAAGAAGGAAATATCCAGCTACAGATCCAGGGAAAAATTGTTAAAAACAAAAAATAAAGGAGAGCGATAGTGGCACCTGTGTAAAAGGTTTTGTAACTGCTGCGACTCTAGACCAGACCAGGTCTAGCCGACCAGAGTATAAGCCGAGGCACCTACTTTTGCCACGAAAACCTGGGTGAACTTATTGACTTGAGTATAAGCCGGGTGTGCATTGACCACTCATCCCTACCGTGGTATGCATGGTTCCCCCGTCCCTGTCATTGTCTGCATGGCTCCTTATCCCCTATCTTTGTATGTATGATTCCTGTTAAGAAAAAAAACCATCCTATTAACCTGCCTGCGCGCCGTCGGTGGCACTGCATCTTGTTCCAGCCATATAACACGGATAATTCTTGGTAATGACAGTGAATATTTAGAACATTCATTACTGTGCACATTATACACATTATACATTCCTGCAGCTCCGTGGCGTAGCAACTGTTTGTGGAGCCCGGGGCGGTCGAAAAATTTGCCGCCCCTTTGGTCGTTGATATTCCGGAAGCATCCGAAGAGCCCACACTACACTCAAAGATCTAATTTTTAGTCTACTACTAACTCTGCTGTTATTATTTCTAAATTTCTAGACTTTCATCTTCTTGCAGTTCTCTATATATATGTATGTATGTATCAGCTTGATGACCCTACTGAACCGCCACCACTGCCCTGCATAGAGCCGCACCATAAAACAGTGTAAGGAGACCCACGTGTCCTCCCCCTGCACAGACCCAAAGTACACTCCATACAGAGCCCTCATGTTCTCCCCTTGCACAGCCCCCCATGTACCCCCCTGCACAGCCCCCCATGTCCTCCCCTGCACAGCCCCCATGTCCTCCCCTGCACAGCCCATGTCCTCCCCTACAGAGCCCCCCCATGTCCTCCCCTACAGAGCCCCCCCAAGTCCTCTCCCTACAGAGCCCCCCCATGTCCTCCACTGCACAGCCCCCATGTCCTCCCCTGCACAGCCCCCCATGTCCTCCCCTGCACAGCCCCCCATGTCCTCCCCTGCACAGCCTCGCCATGGTCACCTATCTGCACAGCCCCCCAATTCCCAGTATCCCTCCCCCCCCTCACCTGCCGGTTGCCGGCTCCGTTCAGCAGCGGCGTGCTCTCCCCGGCCTCCTCCAGCTGCTCCCGGCTGGACCACGACACCCTGTTGGCCACATTGGCCATGCTCCGTGCTGTGCGGCCGCTCCGCTCGCTGTTTGGACATGTGACAGCCGGAGCCTCGGCAGATCCCACGGTCATGTGACTGCCAATCTACAGCGCTGCAGCGGGGTCATACCAGGAACGCACGCCTGAGGCATGACGGGTAATGTAGTCCTACAGTGTTACCATAGCAACACGGCTGCTGGGGCCTTTCCTAAAAGCAGCCGAGGAGCTGTCATGCTGCCGCGCCGCCCCCACACATGTGACGCCTGGGGCGGACCACCTCCCCCACGCTACTCCAGTGCTGCAGCTATGGGTCCCTGTTATCAGCCATTCATAGGCCAGGACCAGCCCTCCACATAAAGGGGACACAATTATAACACTGAGCACAATAGTCAGGGGGCCCGTGAGACCACCCCCTGACATCAGCAGAGACCTGTGCAGTGGCTGAAGAGTTAACCAGCCCTCGGGAATATGCAGAGCTTCATTATACATCAGTGCCAATGTTCACTACAGGACTGGCATTGTATTCATGAATCAGATGGCTCAGGATGAACTCCAGGCAAGTATCAGAGACTCCACAGCGGAAACTCCAGATCTCATCCAGGGCTTCCTGGTGCCTGATCAGTAGGCAATGAGGTCCCTGTATCCACAATGATCCTTGGAGAAACAATTGTCCAGCAGACCCAGCACGCCCTATAACTGGTAAAACCATCCTTTTTACCTCCCTGGTGGCTTTGCAGCTCGTTCTGGCTGCCGGAGCCTGCAGCTCTTCCTGACGAGTGATCACGTGGTACTGATCATTAAGGTAATGAATATGCGCTCCACGCCTAAGGTAGCGGAGAGGCGTACAGGCATGTGAGTATGGTGTGCTGGAAACTGGTGGCCTCTGTTACCTGCTGCTCCCCTCCTCTGCCGGCTTTCTGGGACCGTGACTCGTCTACAAGACAAGGGGGGTGTAATGCAGGGCTGAGGTGATGCAGCAAATAAACAGGAGAACACAGCGGGGTGCAGTCTTTACGCTTTTACTCACATTTTGAGTTGCAAACCAGGGCACTGAGTACAGATGGTAATGGAGATCCAGCCAGCCTGGAAGCAATTTAGGATCCACTAAGCCAGATGGGTTGGAGGCCTCCTTTCTGCGCTGTCCCATGAGGTCTAAAGCTATGCTCAACATGCAAAACAGAAGCCGCGGAGACACCATCACGTGTTTCTCAACGCAAGCAATGACCATCCAGGTCTTTGTCCGGGAAGGAACAACCACGGGAAGGGCAGTCTCCAATGAAGGAAACCACCTATGCCAAAACATGGTATCCATCCACATACAGCTGTTTGGGGGTATTGCCCCTCATCAGTGTGGAGTAGGAAACTGGCTGGTAGGAGCAATGCCTAGTAAAAAGACTATGAAGAGGAGGATGAATGAACTCATGGAGATCAACATCCGACACTGCGGAGACACCATCACGTGTTTCTCAACGCAGTGATTCTAGAGCACTGCCCCCATCCCTTATGGGAAATATGCAAAACATGCAAAACAGAAGCCGCGGAGACACCATCACGTGTTTCTCAACGCAAGCAATGACCAGCCAGGTCTTTGTCCGGGAAGGAACAACCACGGGAAGGGCAGTCTCCAATGAAGGAAACCACCTATGCCAAAACATGGTATCCATCCACATACAGCTGTTTCGGGGTATTGCCCCTCATCAGTGTGGAGTAGGAAACTGGCTGGTAGGAGCAATGCCTAGTAAAAAGACTATGAAGAGGAGGATGAATGAACTCATGGAGATCAACATCCGACACTGCGGAGACACCATCACGTGTTTCTCAACGCAGTGATTCTAGAGCACTGCCCCCATCCCTTATGGGAAATATGCAAAACATGCAAAACAGAAGCCGCGGAGACACCATCACGTGTTTCTCAACGCAAGCAATGACCAGCCAGGTCTTTGTCCGGGAAGGAACAACCATGGGAAGGGCAGTCTCCAATGAAGGAAACCACCTATGCCAAAACATGGTATCCATCCACATACAGCTGTTTCGGGGTATTGCCCCTCATCAGTGTGGAGTAGGAAACTGGCTGGTAGGAGCAATGCCTAGTAAAAAGACTATGAAGAGGAGGATGAATGAACTCATGGAGATCAACATCCGACACTGCGGAGACACCATCACGTGTTTCTCAACGCAGTGATTCTAGAGCACTGCCCCCATCCCTTATGGGAAATATGCAAAACATGCAAAACAGAAGCCGCGGAGACACCATCACGTGTTTCTCAACGCAAGCAATGACCAGCCAGGTCTTTGTCCGGGAAGGAACAACCACGGGAAGGGCAGTCTCCAATGAAGGAAACCACCTATGCCAAAACATGGTATCCATCCACATACAGCTGTTTCGGGGTATTGCCCCTCATCAGTGTGGAGTAGGAAACTGGCTGGTAGGAGCAATGCCTAGTAAAAAGACTATGAAGAGGAGGATGAATGAACTCATGGAGATCAACATCCGACACTGCGGAGACACCATCACGTGTTTCTCAACGCAGTGATTCTAGAGCACTGCCCCCATCCCTTATGGGAAATATGCAAAACATGCAAAACAGAAGCCGCGGAGACACCATCACGTGTTTCTCAACGCAAGCAATGACCAGCCAGGTCTTTGTCCGGGAAGGAACAACCATGGGAAGGGCAGTCTCCAATGAAGGAAACCACCTATGCCAAAACATGGTATCCATCCACATACAGCTGTTTCGGGGTATTGCCCCTCATCAGTGTGGAGTAGGAAACTGGCTGGTAGGAGCAATGCCTAGTAAAAAGACTATGAAGAGGAGGATGAATGAACTCATGGAGATCAACATCCGACACTGCGGAGACACCATCACGTGTTTCTCAACGCAGTGATTCTAGAGCACTGCCCCCATCCCTTATGGGAAATATGCAAAACATGCAAAACATAAGCCGCGGAGACACCATCACGTGTTTCTCAACGCAAGCAATGACCAGCCAGGTCTTTGTCCGGGAGAGAACAACCACGGGAAGGGCAGTCTCCAATGAAGGAAACCACCTATGCCAAAACATGGTATCCATCCACATACAGCTGTTTCGGGGTATTGCCCCTCATCAGTGTGGAGTAGGAAACTGGCTGGTAGGAGCAATGCCTAGTAAAAAGACTATGAAGAGGAGGATGAATGAACTCATGGAGATCAACATCCGACACTGCGGAGACACCATCACATGTTTCTCAACGCAGTGATTCTAGAGCACTGGCCCCATCCCTTATGGGAAATATGCAAAACATGCAAAACAGAAGCCGCGGAGACACCATCACGTGTTTCTCAACGCAAGCAATGACCAGCCAGGTCTTTGTCCGGGAAGGAACAACCACGGGAAGGGCAGTCTCCAATGAAGGAAACCACCTATGCCAAAACATGGTATCCATCCACATACAGCTGTTTCGGGGTATTGTCCCTCATCAGTGTGGAGTAGGAAACTGGCTGGTAGGAGCAATGCCTAGTAAAAAGACTATGAAGAGGAGGATGAATGAACTCATGGAGATCAACATCCGACACTGCGGAGACACCATCACGTGCAAAACAGAAGCCGCGTTGCTTGCGTTGAGAAACACGTGATGGTGTCTCCGCGGCTTCTGTTTTGCATATTTCATAGGCATTGCTCCTACCAGCCAGTTTCCTACTCCACACTGATGAGGGGCAATACCCCGAAACAGCTGTATGTGGATGGATACCATGTTTTGGCATAGGTGGTTTCCTTCATTGGAGACTGCCCTTCCCGTGGTTGTTCCTTCCCGGACAAAGACCTGGCTGGTCATTGCTTGCGTTGAGAAACACGTGATGGTGTCTCCGCGGCTTCTGTTTTGCATGTTTTGCATATTTCCCATAAGGGATGGGGGCAGTGCTCTAGAATCACTGCGTTGAGAAACACGTGATGGTGTCTCCGCAGTGTCGGATGTTGATCTCCATGAGTTCATTCATCCTCCTCTTCATAAAGCTATGCTCAGTCCTCTGTTCCTTACGGTTCTTTAGTCCTTGCCTGTATGGCAGGCAGCTTGAGCCTTTCACAGGTGTCACTCCTTCGTGGTGGCTCTGGCCAATGGCGGATCTTAATAGGGGCGGATGGGGCGGTCGCCCCGGGCCCAAGGGCAGGGGCAGGGGCGGGCTGGGCCAGGTGGCAGAGAGGCAAATGCCCCCCGGACCGCTCCCCCAGCGCCAGTACAGGGCCGGCCGTGCCCTGTGCTGTGACACCGCCGGCAGCAGATAGCCGCCCGCATCACATTCTATGAGGGGCCGGGAGCTGTGCACGGCCGTCACCTTGACGGCTGCTCAGCTCCGGCTCCCTCCGGCTGTACTTCCGGGTCAGATGTCGGGCGTGCGCGATGACGTCATCGTGCACGCGCCGACATGTCCCGGAGGATGCTGAAAGCAGAGGCGCTGCTGGGGAGCGAGCCGGCTGTGAGGTAAGTATGGGGAACTTTTTTTATTTATAAAATGAATTAAATGGGGGAGGGGGTGAGTGGGTGCAGTACACAATGAAGGGGGGGTGACTGGGGCCTGTATATGATGAAGGGGGGGTGACTGGGGCCTGTATATGATGAAGGGGGGGTGACTGGGGCCTGTATATGATGAAGGGGGGGTGACTGGGGGCTGTATATGATGAAGGGGGGTGACTGGGGGCTGTATATGATGAAGGGGGGGTGACTGGGGGCTGTATATGATGAAGGGGGGGTGACTGGGGGCTGTATATGAAGGGGGGTGACTGGTGGCTGTTTATGATGAAGGGGGGTGACTGGGGGCTGTATATGATGACGGGGGGGTGACTGGGGGCTGTATATGATGAAGGGGGGTGACTGGGGTTGTACAGGATGAAGGGGGTGAGTGGGGGCTTCACAGGATGAAGGGGGGATGAGTGGGGGCTTCACATGATGAAGGGGGGTGAGTGGGGCTGCACATGATGAAGGGGGGGTGAGTGGGGCTGCATATGATGAAGGGGGGGTGAGTGGGGCTGCACATGATGAAGTGGGGGATAAGGGGGACTGCACATGATGAATTAAGGGGTAAGGGGGACTGCACATGATGAATTAAGGGGTAAGTGGGACTGCACATGATGAATTAAGGGGTAAGTGGGACTGCACATGATGAATTGGGGGTAAGGGGAACTGCACATGATGAATTAAGGGGTAAGTGGGACTGAACATGATGAATTGGGGGTAAGAGGGACTGCACATGATGAATTGGGGGTAAGGGGCACTGCACATGAAGTGGGGGTAAGGGGGACTGCACATGATGTGGGGGTAAAATTAACTGCACATGATGATGGGGGAGTGGGGCTGCACATGAAGTTGGGGGGAAGGGGACTGCACATGATAAAATGGAAGGGGGGATAAGGGGCTGCAAATGATGAAGCGGCACTGCAGATGAAGTGAGTGGGTGATAGGGGACTGCAATGGATGAAGTAAGGGGACTTCAAATTAAAGTGGGGACATTAAAGTGGATCCCCTATGGCCAGGATCACGTTGGGCGATTTTGTGCGTATTGGCCGTAGGCCTACAGCTTATGTGCAACGTCTTTTTAGGCCATGTCCACACGTGGTGGAATGGTGGCGGGTTTTCCGTATGGACCCGCAGCAAACCAAGTGCTGCGGTCCGTACGGCTGTCAATTCCCGCACGGGGACCGCAGCGCTCAGGTGGGAAGGGGGTACAGGGGCCCAGGTTTTATGAACAGCCCCGGGCCCATAGTCCACTTAATCCGCCACTGGCGCTGGCTCTGGTATGCTGCTGTGCGTTCAGGTGTGTGATGGGGTCAGGAGGCCGGCAGTCTCCTGCCCTCCGGATTTGGCTGCTGGAACTGTTGTACCCGTGCAGCCACGGACTCTGGCGTCCAGTGTCAAGCCCTCTTCGCTGGGGTGAGCTTGGTCACAGCTCCAAACTTAATGTGTATGGCGGTGTAGCACTATAGCACCTTATATTACTGGGTCATATTATAGTCATTTATATCTTGGCATATTTTAGTATACGTAAACTTTCATTTGTATTTATCCCTCATATTTTGCAGTACTCTGCAATTCATCCATAGCACTGCAGTACTTTTTGTAGAACATTATTTCTTGGTTATACTTGTATATTCATTTATTTTCAATGTGCATTGTATGTTTTGTCCTCTAGCACTTTATAGTACTGAATCATTTACAGTGGATTTAATTCTATATCTTGCAATACTTTTCACTTTTGCACAATTTTTGTTTTACAGCACTATAGCACTTTTTAGTGCAATTTTTAGAATATTATGGTAGTACTTTTCACGATATTATTGTCTACACTATATATTTAACTTACACATTATTAATAGAAAGTTTTTTGAGCGATATATTTTAGCACTTAGCATTTTTTTTTACATATTTTTTATTTATTTTTTTCTGGTGCTGATATTATACAAATTTTGGCAAGATGTATTGATTTATTTATTGTATGTATTCAGATTTTATATTTTAGCACTTAGCACTTTTTGATATATATTTTTTATTCTATTTTTTGTGTTTATATTATACTAATTTTGGCAAGATGTATTGATATATTTATTATTCAGATTTTTATGTCATCACATTATAATTTGGTATACAATATATATATTTATAATTTTGGCTTTCCATCATTTTTTCATGCTGGATCCGTTTTTTCTCAGACTTGTATTAGTGACAGATTGTGACGGATGGCCACACGTTTCATCCGTCGTTCAACGGATCCGTCAGAAAATCTCTGTCCGTCGGCCGGAGACAAGGGACAGATGAACGTTTTTTGTGTACGTTGAAAAGTCGGATAGCGACGGATTCCGTCTTTTAAAACTGAGCATGCCCGGAATCATTTTTCTTCCTTTATTTTAACCCCTGCGGCTGCTTTTTCTATTCTGGCACAAAATCCCTCTCTCTCTCTCTCGCTCCAGAATTCTGTTTCTTTAATTCCTACAGCAAGGCTGCTACAACGGATCAGTCATAAAAACGGGTCCAGTGCATCAGTTTTTTGCAATATACGCAGGATCCGTCCACTTGACGGATCTGAACACTTTGACGGATTGTGACTGATTGCAAAAGACTGGAGTGTGAAAGGGGCCTTAAGAAGCGAGATGTGGATGAGAAAAGGCGGTGGATCCGTTGCCAACCGTTAATTGAAGGAATCCGCCAACGGATCCTCCTTTTTATACTGAGCATGCCCGAATGAATGTCCTTTCATGATATTTAACCCCAAATCCCATTCTGGCAGCTAAATCTCTCTCTCTCGTGAAACAGGCCTTACTTTAAATTTCATGCACTAGCGTCTAAAGCGGATCCGTACAAAAAACAGATCCAGTTGCATCCGTTTGCCACAAAACGTAAACGGATCCGTTTTTGCACACTGGCGGATTTTGACTAACGCCAGAAAACTGAAGTGTGAAACAGGCCTAAGAGAAAGAAAAGACTCAATCTGAGAAGAGGTCACCTATAAGGTACCAGGATGTACATTTTTAGCGATTGGTACTGACTGCGTCTCATCAGTACTATGGTTCCTGTATAGTCCACAGTCTGATAAAGACTGATAACTCCCAGCATCTCCTTACCATTGTTAAGGACATACTGGGAGTTGTAGGTTCATGAGATACAAATGTATATGGGCCTGACTTAGAAGGATTCAGCTCATCAGTTATTAATCACATGATGTCATAGACCTAATGGAAAAGGGAAGAATTAGCTGGGTAGAAATGCAAAATGGGCGCCTTCGGCTTCATCTGCCTTGGGCACCCAAAATACTTTGTTTCGGCCCTGGTAACGGATAAAGCAAAATCCTACATGACCTATCAGTGTTCTACGATTTGGGTTGAGGACACTTATTGTATGTGGGCTGGTGAATTTTGTGTGCCAGGGCTGCTTTTTAGTCCCAACTCGGCCCTGAATCCCCTCGTGTATCTGAATGGGAGGAAGAGTGTGAACTTGTGCTAATTGTGCAGTCACACTTTGTCATCTCTGCTCCGTCCTGTCTTCCAGCGCAGGGTTAAATTGCTCTGACTTCATATCTGGCTTCATGGCTTGATCATAGATGCTGGATCCTGATCCCCAACAAAATATCACCAACCGAAGATTGTGAAAGAAACACACAAAACACTTTTATTGGATGTTAAATTGACCGAATTTTATTCCAAATCTCATCATTATTATTTCTTTCAGTGTCTGAAATTTAGAATCAGCCAATTACTATGAAAGAGACACTGAAAATGGCAGAACCCCCGACTCACGAAGAATCGTCCTTCAGCACTCAGGAGGGGAAAACCCCCAGTGGTGGAAACCTCTAGGGAACCATGGCTGCAGGACTGCCCTTCCCTTGGGCTTAGAAGGTTAGTGCCAACATGTAACAGCAAATTGTACCTGAATTTGTACATTGTGTCATATTTGTTTTGGAGAAGCCTAATGCGACCTCTCCAGGCCGTACACATAAAGTGAAGGCGGCCAGTACCGGACGTGAGGGAGATCTGGCTGCAACATCTGTCACCCCATTGATCTGGCTGGCTAGGCGGTATGGCTGATCTGGCTGGCTAGGCGCTATGGCTGATCTGGCTGGCTAGGCGGTGTCCCCTTCCTCCCATTGTGGAGTGATGAAGCTCCAGGTCTCCATACACATCAAGTATGGCTCCGTCTACGGCTGAATGACTTGTGGTTCTGGAATCTTCTCCTGCATCATAGATGCATGTGTTTATGACATCAGCGCAGTTGCCATAGTTATCACAGGTGTTTTATACTGTGGTTTCATTGGCTAGGAAGTCCCTCTCAGTGTTCCAAAGAATTAACCCTTGAATGACTGGTATTGTGCCTTTCTCCAGAAGCCTGTAAAATAAACTTGTCACTAGACAGGACCATTATCATTATTATATTTTAAAGTTGCCCCAACCAAAGTTTAATAAGTGAGCGCATCTAGAGTTGATGTGTAACAAGCGCAATCATTCCATTAAGCCCTACTAAATGCATAAATGCACAATATGAGAACAGAGCAGTCTCATAGAAAATTAATGATACCAAGGTAAATGCAGTTAGATATGGGATGCTATATAGGGGCTCATACTGTATATAGGAGCTATATGGGGACTCACACTGTATATAGGAGGCAATATGGTGGCAAACACTGTATTCAGGAGGCTATATGTGGGTGCCCATACTGTATATAGGAGGCTATATGCGGCCTCATACTGTATATAGGAAGCGATGTGGGCTCATATTGTATATAGGAAGCAATGTTCAGGCTCATACTGTATATAGGAGACTATATGTGGCCTCATATTGTATATAGAAGGCTATATGTGGCCTCATACTGTATATAGAAGGCTATATGCGGCCTCATACTGTATACAGGAGGCTATGTGGGCTCATACTGTATATAGGAGGCTATATGCAGCCTCATACTGAATATAGGAAGCGATGTACAGGCTCATACTGTATATAGGAGGCTATGTGCAGGCTCATACTCTATATAGGAAGCGCTGTGCAGGCTCATACTGTATGTAGGAGGCTATATGCGGCCTCATACTGTATGTAGGAGGCTATATGCGGCCTCATACTGTATGTAGGAGGCTATATGCGGCCTCATACTGTATGTAGGAGGCTATATGCGGCCTCATACTGTATGTAGGAGGCTATATGCGGCCTCATACTGTATGTAGGAGGCTATGTGCGGCCTCATACTGTATGTAGGAGGCTATGTGCGGCCTCATACTGTATGTAGGAGGCTATGTGCGGCCTCATACTGTATGTAGGAGGCTATGTGCGGCCTCATACTGTATGTAGGAGGCTATGTGCGGCCTCATACTGTATGTAGGAGGCAATTCAAAAGCAGGAACTATCCAGCTACAGATCCAGGGAAAAATTGTTAAAAACAAAAAATGAAGGAGAGCGATAAAGTGGCGCCTGTGTAAAAGGTTTTGTAACTGCTGCGACTCTAGATACCAACCACAAGGAAATCGAAAGGATTATAAATATTTGTGATAGACTCACGCTGAAAAAACCAAAATGTGGGAGAAAAGCTAGTCACTTATTAATGAGACAAATAGAAGAATATTTAATAGGTAAAACCTGACAAGAATAAACAATAAACTGCAGTCCCCAATCGTGGGGATAAATAGCTGAGAAATAAATTGTGATTAGTATATCTTAATGAATATATTGCAACTCGCCCAGTACAAAGCTGTGAAAAAAATGGTAGTTAATGGAAATAGTAAGTATTGCACTCAGTTGATTAACCAAGGAGAGATGGCATGTACCCGAATAGAATTCTCCTAGAAGTAAAGGGTTAATATGTACATAGAACACAATTGGGTGAAAATATTAAATGGTCATAAACAATATGTCCCGGACCTGAAGAAAGAAGCTGAGTTTTCCGAAACGCGTTGGTTTCGGCCCTTTTTGCCACCCGTACCTCCATCTAGCAGCAGTTACGCGGCACCACGTGATCCACCGCGTCACACAGGTCCTGCTCCTACTGCACATCTGCCAGGACTCAGCTATTGACCAGAGTGACCGGATCCCTGCCGACAGCTGGAGCGCAGGAGCGCTGGTCTCACACTACACCTCGGCATATCGCTGCATCTCCCAGGTCCGACCTTTACTGCACCAGCCAGAACGCAGTCACTGGATTCTACACAGACCATCGGAGGTATTGTGAGTAGCAACACTCACATACAACTACAGTATATATGGTGAAATCACCATGTACTGTTCAGCGCGCTATTTCACAGGGCATGAGCCCTCCACTCATTGGAGAAAGTACTTGGTGTATCCGTCATCGGCCGGGGCAGCTCTCCCCACGGCTATAGACATTGGACTATTTTATGAATGCAGGTTTATACCAAGCATTAACTATGGACTAAGGATATAATCACACTCTTTATGCCGGGACATATTGCTCATGACCATTTAATATTTTCACCCAATTGTGTGTTCTATGTACCTATTAACCCTTTACTTCCTGCCGCTTTTATTTGCAGCCTCTAGGAGAATTCTATTCTGGTACATGCCATCTCTTGGTTAATCAACTGTTTGAGTGCAATACTTAATGGAAATAGTAACTACCATTTTTTTTCACAGCTTTGTACTGGGCGAATTGCAATATATTTATTAAGATATACTAATCACTATTTATTTCTCAGCTATTTATCCCCACGATTGGGCTAACTGCAAATTATTGTTTATTCTTGTCAGATTTTACCTATTACCGTATATACTCGAGTATAAGCCAACCAGAGTATAAGCAGAGGCACCTACTTTTGCCACGGAAAACTGGGTAAACTTATTGTCTTGAGTATAAGCCGGGTGTGCATTGACCACTCATCCCTACCGTGGTATGCATGTTCCCCCATCCCTGTCATTGTATGCATGGCTCCTTATCCCCTATCTTTGTATGTATGATTCCTGTTAAGAAAAAAAACATCCTATTTACCTGCCTGCGCGCCGTCGGTGGCACTGCATCTTGTTCCGGCCATATAACACGGATAATTCTTGGTAATGACAGTGAATATTTAGAACATTAATTACTGTGCACATTATACACATTATACATTCCTGCAGCTCAGTGGCGTAGCAACTGTTTGTGGCGCCCGGGGCGGTCGAAAAATTTGCCGCCCCTTTGGTCGTTGATATTCCGCAAGCATCCGAAGAGCCCACACTACACTCAAAGATCTAATTTTTAGTCTACTACTAACTCTGCTGTTATTTCTAAATTTCTAGACTTTCATCTTCTTGCAGTTCTCTGTATATATATATATATATATATATATATATATATATGTATGTATGTATTAGCTTGATGACCCTACTGAACCTCCACCACTGCCCTGCATAGAGCCGCACCATAAAACAGTGTAAGGAGACCCACGTGTCCTTCCCCTGCACAGACCCACAGTACACTCCCTACAGAGCCCTCATGTTCTCCCCTTGCACAGCCCCCCATGTCCTCCCCTACACAGCCTACCCATGTACCCCCCCAGCACAGCCTCCCATGTTCTCCCCTACACAGCCTCCCCATGTACCCCCCCTGCACAGCCCCCCATGTCCCTCCTACAGAGCCCCCATGTTCTCCCATACACAGCCCCCCCATGTCCTCCCCTACAGAGCCCCCCATGTCCTCCCTCTACAGAGCCCCCCATGTCCTCCCCTGCACAGCCCACCACGTCCGCCCACTACAGAGCCCCCCCATGTCCTCCCCTGCACAGCCTCGCCATGGTCACCTATCTGCACAGCCCCCCAATTCCCAGTATCCCTCTCGCCCTCACCTGCCGGTTGCCGGCTCCGTTCAGCAGCGGCGTGCTCTCCCCGGCCTCCTCCAGCTGCTCCCGGCCGGACCACGACACCCTGTTGGCCACATTGGCCATGCTCTGTGCTGTGCGGCCGCTCCGCTCGCTGTTTGGGCATGTGACAGCCGGAGCCTCGGCAGATCCCACGGTCATGTGATTGCCAATCTACAGCGCTGCAGCGGGGTCATACCAGGAATGCACGCCCGAGGCATGACGGGTAATGTAGTCCTACAGTGTTACCATAGCAACACGGCTGCTGGGGCCTTTCCTAAAAGCAGCCGAAGAGCTGTCATGCTGCCGCGCCTCCCCAACACACGTGCGCCTGGGGCGGACTGCCCCCCCACGCTACTGCAGTGCTGCAGCTATGGGTCCCTGTTATCAGCCATTCATAGGCCAGGACCAGCCCTCAACATAAAGGGGACACAATTATAACACTGAGCACAATAGTCAGGGGGCCCGTTAGACCACCCCCTGACATCAGCAGAGACCTGCGCAGTGGCTGAAGAGTTAACCAGCCCTCAGGAATCTGCAGAGCTTCATTATACACCGGTGACAATGTTCACTACAGGACTGGCATTGTATTCATGAATCAGATGGCTCAGGATGAACTCCAGGCAAGTATCAGAGACTCCACAGCGGAAACTCCAGATCTCATCCAGGGCTTCCTGGTGCCTGATCAGTAGGCAATGAGGTCCCTGTATCCACAATGATCCTTGGAGAAACAATTGTCCAGCAGACCCAGCACGCCCTATAACTGGTAAAACCATCCTTTTTACCTACCTGGTGGCTTTGCAGCTCGTTCTGGCTGCCGGAGCCTGCAGCTCTTCCTGTCGAGTGATCACGTGGTACTGCTCATTTAGGTAATGAATATGCGCTCCATGCCTAAGGGAGCGGAGAGGCGTGCAGGCATGTGAATATGGTGTGCTGGAAGCTGGTGACCTCTGTGACCTGCTGCTCCCCTCCTCTGCCGGCTTTCTGGGACCGTGACTCGTGTATAAGCCAAAGGGGGTGTTTTCAGCACAAAAAAAGTGCTGAAAAACTCGGCTTATACACAAGTGTATACAGTAAATATTCTTCTATTTGTCTCTTTAATAAGTGACTACCAGGCCCGGATTGGCAATATAACCAACCGGGCATTTTCCCGCTGGGCCGCTGTCATGTGGGCCGCGGGCGGCAGCGCCCGAACATCTGGCCGCTTGCCAGCTGCTGCGGCCACTGTTGCTCCTGCCGCCGGCCCTCTGTGGGCACGGCGGTGATAGATTCAAGTTCCTCCCACACTGCAGGGAGATAAGCCGCCACGCCCCCCCACGCACCCCATCCTCGCCATAGCATGAGACCCCCTCCCCCCCGCAGCCACTCACAGCGTCGCACTCGCTTGCCTGCTCGCTCTGTTCGCAGGACCTGTGATGAGATCACAGGAGGGGAGGAGTCAGGGGGTCACATGATCAGGAGCCTTTGTCCAGACCCCCGATCATATCACCCCTGACTCTGCCCCTCCTGTGACCTCATCACAGGTCCTGTGCGCTCAGCCTTGCCTCTACCGTCTGCAAGACTCTGCTTTGCTGTTGTCATGGTGCTGGTTGAGGTAAGTATGTGTGGGGTCAGGATTTACAGTGTGGATGTAGCGGAGCCGTGTGTGTACGAGGTGTACGGAGCGGAGCCGTGTGTGTACGAGGTGTACGGAGCGGAGCCGTGTGTGTACGAGGTGTACGGAGCGGAGCCGTGTGTGTACGAGGTGTACGGAGCGGAGCCGTGTGTGTACGAGGTGTACGGAGCGGAGCCGCGTGTGTACCAGGTGTACGGAGCGGAGCCGCGTGTGTACGAGGTGTACGGAGCGGAGCCGCGTGTGTACGAGGTGTACGGAGCGGAGCCGCGTGTGTACGAGGTGTACGGAGCGGAGCCGCGTGTGTACGAGGTGTACGGAGCGGAGCCGTGTGTGTACGAGGTGTACGGAGCGGAGCCGTGTGTGTACGAGATGTACGGAGCGGAGCCGTGTGTACGAGGTGTACGGAGCGGAGCCGTGTGTACGAGGTGTACAGAGAGGAGCCGTGTGTGTACGAGGTGTACGGAGCGGAGCCGTGTGTGTACGAGGTGGAGCCGCGCGTGTATGAGGTGTACGGAGAGGAGCCGTGTGTGTACGAGGTGGAGCCGTGTGTGTATGAGGTGTACGGAGAGGAGCCGCGCGTGTACGAGGTGTACGGAGAGGAGCCACGAGTGTACAAGGTGGACGGAGTGGAACCGTGTGTGTATGGAGTGGAGCCATATGTGTACGGGATGTACGGAGCGGAGCCAAGTGTGTACAAAGCATACGAAGCGTGCTTTTCCCACGGACACAGGAGTACACGGCGGAGCCCCGAGGAGCATTTTAAAACACACACATGACGTTCCACCTGAAGTGATGTGCTGGAAGCTGACCGGAAATGAGATAATTTCTTGAGGAGATTGTGACGGAACCAGGAATGCTTCAGATCCATCACCGTGTTCTCCTCTGACAGCGCAGACAGCAGGATCGCCTTGGAATCGGGGATGCCGGCCATGTGAGCGGATCATGATAGGTCCTGCACCGGGAGGCTCAGGTGGGCACTACAATGGGAGCCGGGCTGCTATAGTATCTTTGTAGAATCTTTCTTTATTTCTTTCTCTCTTTTTCTTTCTTTCTCTGTTCTTTCATTCTCTCTCTGTTCTTTCTCTCTCTAATCTTTCTTTTTTCTCTCTGTTCTTTCTTCCCCTCTTTCTTTCTTTTTCTTTCCTCTCTTTCTCTCTGTTCTTTCTTTCTTTTCTTTACTTCTTTCTTTCTCTCTCTGTTCTTTCTCTGTCTCTCTCTGTTCTTTCTTTCTTTCCCCTCTTTCTTTCTCTCTGTTCTTTCTCTGTCTCTCACTGTTCTTTCTTTGTCTCTCACTGTTCTTTCTTTCTTTCCCCTTTCTTTCTCACTCTCTCTGTTTTCTTTTTTCTCTCTCTCTCTGTTTTCTCTCTTCCTTAGTGCCAGTCAGTGTGCCCATAATGCCAGCCACTGTGCCCTCAGTACCAGTCAGTGTGATCAGCAGTGCTAAATGGGTGCGATTAGGTGTGGACATGGGTGTGACTAGTTGTGAAATGGGTGTGGTTGGGCATGGCCAAAATTTACAGCGGCGCGCCGCAGTCTTTGTCCGTCTTTCCCTTCTTCAAAAGTTGGGAGGTATGATAGGGGCGGCTATGACCAGGGGGTCTGGTTGCCCAATAGAGAGCAGTTCTGCCAGGAATTCTGTAATCATGCATACAAAAGGGGACAGCGCTTTGGGAGGAGTACTGTACCTAAAAGCAATAAATAGGACTGAGCTGAAATCCTGGGCACAGCTGTGACTACATGTTATATAGTTGTGTTAATCTCCTCTCACTTCTTGTAAACTACAACTGTACAAAGATATTATATAGTCACCATGTGACTAGTGGGCCTATGTAACTTCAAATGCCAGGGCTGAATTTTAGTCCCAGTCCGGCCCTGGTGACTACCTTTTGTCCCACTTCTTGTTTTTTTGAGTCTATCAAATATTTAAAAACAAAATATATATTGAAAAAATGTTCAAAAAACCATAAAGAAAATGATGTGTCAGACTTTCTCTTGATGAAATGTATCACTCTGCGGTGGATTAGGCTGTGAAGCTGGTGAAAATACCGGGAGGAGAGGGCTTCAGTGACATGACTACTGAAGACGGAAACACCCTTCAGCAAGTGAAGAAGAGGATGAGGAACAGTTTGAACAACGGGTTTAAGAAGAGGAGGAGGTTGGCCTAACACTTGATCGACTTGTAATCATGGTCATAATGGGCAATGTACTTCATCGATTGGCAGAGGAATAGGACCTCCGTATGGTTCTTAAGAAGCAGAACCAGCATCTCTCCATGACTATGTTCATCACTCGAACAAGAGGTTGGTTACGCATTTAGTGGTATTAAAAGTTACGGATGAGGCTGAAGATACTACTGCCACACCTGAAGAAGCTCCTGATGAAGTGGTGCCAATAGGAGAGCTGTAATGCTCTTCCATGCTGTGCAGTACAGTACTGTACATTCATCCCATTTTCATCACCTTCAATCATCAGTACTACACAGCTAATTCATCATCTTCATCATGTAGAATTTGTTTATGAACATAAGTAGTGTTTATAAAAAGGTGCAAAAGGTTAATAAGGAACGGGGCCGACTAATAAGGGACTAGTAATGGTAAATAAGTGTGTGGGAGGGGTTTGTAAATCCTTAAAATATATAAATGCTAAAATAAATGTAAGTTTCTTACTTGGTGGATTTTCAACTATCGTGTTGGAGGTTTAGAATGTAATGCCCGCGATAAGTGGGGGATCATTGTGTAGGATTGCTGTGGATTATATTCACTTTTTGCAGTGGTTTTGAGGCTCTTTTTAAGGCAGATTCCAGGCAGAATTTAAAACCAATTGGGGGCAATATGAAAATAACACCTGACACCAGATAAAAAGGGGAGAAGTTGACTCAATCTTTGCAATGTTTGTCTCTGTGCCACACTAAGCATGGAGGACATAAAGAAAAAATGAGAACTGTGAGGACTTGAGAACTAAAATTGTTGAAAGATATCAACAATCTCAAGGTGGGGCGTGGCTATGCCGTGATCGGGAGAGGACGCTGGCTAGGAGAGCTCCTCATCATCCTGCTGGATCCTGGACCCTATATAAGATATAGTTTGTGACGCCACCTGTGGTATTCGGCAAGGGATAGCCGACGCTGCTTAAAAAGACCGCTGAGGCTGATGGTGATGCAGCAGAGTTGGTACAGCTCTCCACAGGTGGAGCTAAGTCCCAGGGCAATTATATTATAAAAGATAGTGATGATGGATGTAATGCAGTGCTGAGGTGACGCAGCAAATAAACAGGAGAACACAGCGGGGTGCAGTCTTTACGCTTTTACTCACATTTTGAGTTGCTAACCAGGGCACTGAGTATAGATGGTAATGGAGATCCAGCCAGCCTGGAAGCAATTTAGGATCCACTAAGCCAGATGGGTTGGAGGCCTCCTTTCTACGCTGTCCCATGAGGTCTAAAGCTATGCTCAGTCCTCTGTTCCTTGCGGTTCTTTAGTCCTTGCCTGTATGGCAGGCAGCTTGAGCCTTTCACAGGTGTCACTCCTTCGTGGTGGCTCTGGCTCTGGTATGCTGCTGTGCATTCAGGTGTGTGATGGGGTCAGGAGGCCGGCAGTCTCCTGCCCTCCGGATTTGGCTGCTGGGACTGTTGTACCCGTGCAGCCACGGACTCTGGCGTCCAGTGTCAAGCGCTCTTCGCTGGGGTGAGCTTGGTCACAACTCCAAACTTAATGTGTATGGCGGTGTAGCACTATAGCACCTTATATTACTGGGTCATATTATAGTCATTTATATCTTGGCATATTTTAGTATACGTAAACTTTCATTTGTATTTATCCCTCATATTTTGCAGTACTCTGCAATTCATCCATAGCACTGCAGTACTTTTTGTAGAACATTATTTCTTGGTTATACTTGTATATTCATTTATTTTCAATGTGCATTGTATGTTTTGTCCTCTAGCACTTTATAGTACTGAATCATTTACAGTGGATTTAATTCTATATCTTGCAATACTTTTCACTTTTGCACAATTTTTGTTTTACAGCACTATAGCACTTTTTAGTGCAATTTTTAGAATATTATGGTAGTACTTTTCACGATATTATTGTCTACACTATATATTTAACTTACACATTATTAATAGAAAAGTTTTTTGAGCGATATATTTTAGCACTTAGCATTTTTTTTTACATATTTTTTATTTATTTTTTTCTGGTGCTGATATTATACAAATTTTGGCAAGATGTATTGATTTATTTATTGTATGTATTCAGATTTTATATTTTAGCACTTAGCACTTTTTGATATATATTTTTTATTCTATTTTTTGTGTTGATAATATACTAATTTTGGCAAGATGTATTGATATATTTATTATTCAGATTTTTATGTCATCACATTATAATTTGGTATACAATATATATATTTTTAATTTTGGCTTTCCATCATTTTTTCATGCTTGATCCGTTTTTTTTCTCATAGACTTGTATTAGTGACAGATTGTGACGGATGGCCACACGTTTCATCCGTCGTCCAACAGATCCGTCAGAAATTCTCTGTCCGTCGGCCGGAGACAACGGACAGATGAACTTTTTTGTGTACGTCGAAAAGTCGGATAGCGACGGATTCCGTCTTTTAAAACTGAGCATGCCCGAAATCATTTTAATTCCTTTATTTTACCCCTGCGGCTGCTTTTTCTATTCTGGCACAAAATCCCTCTCTCTCTCTCGCTCCAGAATTCTGTTTCTTTAATTCCTACAGCAAGGCTGCTACAACGGATCAGTCATAAAAACGGATCCAGTGCATCAGTTTTTTGCAATATACGCAGGATCCGTCCACTTGACGGATCTGAACACTTTGACAGATTGTGACTGATTGCAAAAGACTGGAGTGTGAAAGGGGCCTTAAGAAGCGAGATGTGGATGAGAAAAGGCGGTGGATCCGTTGCCAACCGTTAATTGAAGGAATCCGCCAACGGATCCTCCTTTTTATACTGAGCATGCCCGAATGAATGTCCTTTCATGATATTTAACCCCAAATCCCATTCTTGCAGCTAAATCTCTCTCTCTCGTGAAACAGGCCTTACTTTAAATTTCATGCACTAGCGTCTAAAGCGGATCCGTACAAAAAACAGATCCAGTTGCATCCGTTTGCCACAAAACGTAAACGGATCCGTTTTTGCACACTGGCGGATTTTGACTAACGCCAGAAAACTGAAGTGTGAAACAGGCCTAAGAGAAAGAAAAGACTCAATCTGAGAAGAGGTCACCTATAAGGTACCAGGATGTACATTTTTAGCTATTGGTACTGACTGCGTCTCGTCAGTACTATGGTTCCTGTATAGTCCACAGTCTGATAAAGACTGATAACTCCCAGCATCTCCTTACCATTGTTAAGGACATACTGGGAGTTGTAGGTTCATGAGATACAAATGTATATGGGCCTGACTTAGAAGGATTCAGCTCATTAGTTATTAATCACATGATGTCATAGACCTAATGGAAAAGGGAAGAATCATAGAATCATAGAATCATAGAATCGTAGAGTTGGAAGGGACCTCCTGGGCCATCTGGTCCAACCCCCTGCTCAAAGCAGGATTCGGTAAATCATCCCAGTCTGATGTCTGTCCAGCCTCTGTTTGAAGACTTCCATTGAAGGAGAACTCACCACTTCTCGTGGCAGCCTGTTCCACTCATTGATCACTCTAACTGTCAAAAAGTTTTTTCTAATATCTAATCTGTGTCTCCTCCCATTCAGTTTCATCCCATTGCTTCTAGTCTTTCCTTGTGCAAATGAGAATAAAGTTGATCCTTCTACAATGTGACAGCCCTTTAGATATTTGTAGACAGCTATTAAGTCTCCTCTCAGTCTTCTCTTTTGCAAACTAAACATTCCCAAATCCTGCAACCTTTCCTCATAAGACAGGGTTTGCAGACCGGTCACCATTCTGGTCACTCTTTTCTGAACTTGCTCCAGTTTGTTGATGTCTTTTTTAAAATGTGGTGCCCAAAACTGGACACAATATTCCAGATGAGGTCTGACCAAAGAGGAGTAGAGGGAAATAATGACTTCACGTGATCTAGACTGTATGCTTCTGTTAATACATCCTAGAATTGCATTTGCCTTTTCTGCTGCTGCATCACACTGTTGACTCATATTCAGTCTGTGATCTATTAGTATACCCAAGTCTTTTTCACATGTGCTGTCACTTAGCCCTATTCCTCCCATTCTATATATGCTTTTTTCATTTTTATTGCCCAGATGTAGTACTTTGCATTTCTCCCTGTTAAAAACCATTCTGTTAGTTGCTGCCCACTTCTCCAGTTTATTTAAATCTTTTTGAATCCTCTCTCTCTCTTCTCTAGTATTAGCTATCCCTCCTAGCTTTGTGTCATCAGCAAATTTAATCAGTTTACCCTCAATTCCTTCATCTAAATCGTTGATAAAGATGTTGAACAATACAGGGCCCAGGACAGAGCCCTGTGGTACCCCACTTGACACATTCTTCCAACTGGATGTGCAGCCATTTACGACCACTCTTTGGGTCCGATCACTAAGCCAGTTATGAATCCACCTAACAGTTGCCTTGTCCATTCCATACTTAGTCATTTTTTCAATAAGGATTGTATGAGAGACTTTGTCAAATGCTTTGCTGAAGTCAAGATATACTATATCTACAGCATTTCCTTGATCCACCCAATCAGTAATACCGTCATAGAAGGAAATTAAATTAGTCTGACATGACTTATTAGTTACAAACCCATGCTGACTCTGTTTAACCCCTTCCTGACATGAGACGTACTATCCCGTCCACGGTACCCGGGCCCGTATGACCGGGGACGGGATAGTACGTCTACCGCGATCAGCGGCGCCCACGTGGTGAGCGCCGCTGATCGCGGCCGGGTGTCAGCTGATTATCACAGCTGACCCACGGCACAATGTGTCAGGGGCGGTCACGGACCGCCCCCGACACGTTAACCCCTTGCACACCGCGATCAAACGCGATCGCGGTGTACCGGGAGTTAAAGGGAAGCATCGGCAGGGAGGGGGCTCCCTCCGTGCTTCCCTGAGCCCCCCACGGCAGCGCAATGTGCAGCGCTGCTGCGGGGGGCTCCTTTCCTCCAGGCCCCCGAATCCAAGATGGCGACGGGGGCCTTCGGGGGCCTGGGGAAGCTGGCTTCCTCAGTGCCTGCAAAGCGCAGGCATGAGGAAGCCTTGTGCACTGCCTGTGACAGATTGCTGATCTGTCACAGTGATCTGTGATGTGACAGATCAGCGATCTGTCACAGGACAGTGATGTCCCACCTGGGACTATGTAATAAAGTAAAAAAAAAATTAAAAAAAAGTGTAAAAATAAATTTAAAAAAATCGCCAAATAAATTAGTAAAAAAAAAAAAAAATATTCCCCAATAAATTCATTTTTTGAAAATAATAAAAAAAAAAAACGATAAAAGTACACATATTAGGTATCTCCGCGTCCGTAACGACCTGCCCTATAAAACTGTCCCATTAGTTAACCCCTTTAGCGAACCCCTTAAAAAATAAAAATAAAAAACGAAGCAAAAAATAATGATTTATTATCATACCGCCAAACAAAAAGTGCAATAACGCGCGATCAAAAAGACGCATATAAATATCCATGGTACCGCTGAAAACGTCATCTTGTCCCGCAAAAAACAAGCTGCCACACAGCATCATCAGCGAAAAAATAAAAAAGTTATAACTCGCAGAATAAAGCGATGCAAAAATAATTATTTTTTATATAAAATAGTTTTCATTGCATAAAACCGACAAAAACATAAAAAAACGACGTAAATGAGGTATCGCTGTAACCGTACTGACCCGAAGAATAAAACCCCTTTATCAATTTTACCGCACGCGGAACGGTGTAAACGCACCCCCCCCAAAAGAAATTCATGAAACGCTGGTTTTTGTTCATTCTGCTTCCCAAAAATCGGAATAAAAAGCGATCAAAAAATTTCACGTGCCCGAAAATGGTACCAATAAAAACGTCAACTCGTCCCGCAAAAAATAAGACCTCACATGACTCGGTGGGTCAAAATATGGAAAAATTATAGCTCTCAATATGTGGTGATGCAAAAACTATTTTACAATAAAAAGCGTCTTTTAGCGTGCGACAGCCGCCAAACATAAAAACCGCCATAAATAGTAAATCAAACCCCCCGTTATCACCCCCTTAGTTAGGGAAAAATAATAAAATTAAAAAAATGTATTTATTTCCATTTTTCCATTAGGGTTAGGGCTAGGGTTAGGGCTAGGGGTGTGTTGGGGTAGGGTTGGGGTAGGGTTAGGGCTAGGGTTAGGGCTAGGGCTAGGGTTAGGGCTAGGGTTAGGGCTAGGGTTAGGGCTAGGGTTAGGGGCGTGTTGGGGTTCGGGTTGGAGTTAGAATTGGGGGTTTCCACTGTTTGGGCACATCAGGGGCTCTCCAAATGCAACATGGCGTCTGATCTCAATTCCAGCCAATTCTGAGTTGAAAAAGTCAAATGGTGCTCCTTCCCTTCCAAGCTCTGCTATGCGCCCAAACAGTGTTTTACCCCCACATGTAGGGTAGCAGCCTACTCAGGACAAATTGCAAAACAATTTTTGGGGTCCAATTTCTCCTGTTACCCTTAGGAAAATAAAAAATTGGGGGCAAAAATATCATTTTTGTGGAAAAAAATGATTTTTTTATTTTCACATCCGAGTGTTATAAACTTCTGTGAAGCACTTGGGGGTTCAAAGTGCTCACCACACATCTAGATAAGTTCCGTGGGGGGGTCTAGTGTCCAAAATGGGGTCACTTGTGGGGAGTTTCAATAGTTTAGGTACATCAGGGGCTCTCCAAACGCACATGACACCCGCAGACCATTCCATCAAAGTCTGCATTCCAAAACGTCACTGCTTCCCTTCCGAGCCCCGACGTGTGTCCATACAGTAGTTTTCTCCCACATATGGGGTGTCAGCGTACTCAGGACAAATTGGACAACAACTTTTGGGGTCCAATTTCTCCTGGTACCCTTGGGAAAATAAAAAAATGGTGACTAAAAGATCATGTTTGTGGAAAAAATACGAATTTTTTATTTTCACGCCCGGGCGTTGTAAACTTCTGTGAAGCACTGGGGGGGTCAAAGTGCTCACCACACATCTAGATAAGTTCCTTGGGGGGTCTAGTTTACAAAATGGTGTCATTTGTGGGGGGTTTCCACTGTTTAGGTACATTAGGGGCTCTCCAAAGGCAACATGACACCCGCAGACCATTCCATCAAAGTCTGCATTCCAAAACGTCACTACTTCCCTTCCGAGCCCCGACGTGTGCCCATACAGTAGTTTTCTCCCACATATGGGGTAGCAGCGTACTCAGGACAAATTGGACAACAACTTTTGGGGTCCAATTTCTCCTGGTACCCTTGGGAAAATAAAAAAATGGTGACTAAAAGATCATGTTTGTGGAAAAAATACGAATTTTTTATTTTCACGCCTGGGCGTTGTAAACTTCTGTGAAGCACTGGGGGGGTCAAAGTGCTCACCACACATCTAGATAAGTTCCTTGGGGGGTCTAGTTTACAAAATGGTGTCATTTGTGGGGGGTTTCCACTGTTTAGGTACATTAGGGGCTCTCCAAAGGCAACATGACACCAGCAGACCATTCCATCAAAGTCTGCATTCCAAAACGTCACTACTTCCCTTCCGAGCCCCGACGTGTGCCCATACAGTAGTTTTCTCCCACATATGGGTTATCAGCATACTCAGGACAAATTGGACAACAACTTTTGGGGTCCAATTTCTCCTGGTACCCTTGGGAAAATAAAAAAATGGTGACTAAAAGATCATGTTTGTGGAAAAAATACGAATTTTTTATTTTCACGCCCGGGCGTTGTAAACTTCTGTGAAGCACTGGGGGGGTCAAAGTGCTCACCACACATCTAGATAAGTTCCTTAGGGGGTCTAGTTTCCAAAATGGTGTCATTTGTGGGGGGTTCCACTGTTTTGGTACATCAGGAGTTTTCCAAACGCGACATGGTGTCCGATCTCAATTCCAGCCAAAAACGTCAAATGGCGCTGCTTCCCTTCCGAGCTCTGCCATGCGCCCAAATAGTGGTTTACCCCCACATGTGGGGTATCAGCATACTCAGGACAAATTGCACAATAACTTTTAGGGTCCTGTTACCCTTGGAAAAATAAGAATTGAGGGTGAAAAGATCATTTTTGTGGAAAAAATATGATTTTTTAATTGTATGGCTTTATGTTATAAACTTCTGTGAAGCCCATGGGGGTTCAAAGTTCTCACCACACATCTAGATAAGTTCCTTAGGGGGTCTAGTTTCCAAAATGGTGTCATTTGTGGGGGGTTTCCACTGTTTTGGTACATCAGGGGTTTTCCAAACGCGACATGGTGTCCGATCTCAATTCCAGCCAAAAACGTCAAATGGCGCTGCTTCCCTTCCGAGCTCTGCCATGCGCCCAAATAGTGGTTTACCCCCACATGTGGGGTATCAGCGTACTCAGGACAAATTGCACAATAACTTTTAGGGTCCTGTTACCCTTGGAAAAATAAGAATTGAGGGTGAAAAGATCATTTTTGTTGAAAAAATATGATTTTTTAATTGTATGGCTTTATGTTATAAACTTCTGTGAAGCCCATGGGGGTTCAAAGTTCTCACCACACATCTAGATAAGTTCCTTAGGGGGTCTATTTTCCAAAATGGTGTCATTTGTGGGGGGTTTCCACTGTTTTGGTACATCAGGGGTTTTCCAAACGCGACATGGTGTCCGATCTCAATTCCAGCCAAAAACGTCAAATGGCGCTGCTTCCCTTCCGAGCTCTGCCATGCGCCCAAATAGTGGTTTACCCCCACATGTGGGGTATCAGCGTACTCAGGACAAATTGCACAATAACTTTTAGGGTCCTGCTACCCTTGGGAAAATAAAAATTGGGGTGAAAAGATCATTTTTGTGGAAAAAATATGATTTTTTAATTGTACCGCTGTACGTTATAAACTTCTGTAAAGCCCTTGTGGGTTCAAAGTTCTCACCACATATCTAGATAAGTTCCTTGGGGGGTCTAGTTTCCAAAATGGGGTCACTTGTAGGGGGTTTCCACTGTTTAGGTACATCAGGGACTCTCCAAATGTGACATGGCGTCCAATCTGAATTCCAGCCAATTTTGCATTGAAAAAGTCAAACGGCGCTCCTTCCATTCTGAGCTCTGCCATGCGCCGAAACAGTCGTTCCCCCCCACATATCAGGTATCTGCGTACTCAGGACAAATTGCACAATAACTTTTGCAGTTCAATTTCTCCTGTTACCCTTGGTAAAATAAAAAAAATTGAACCTGAAGTATTTTTTTTATGAAAAAAAGTTAGATGTTCATTTTTTTTAAATATTCAAAAAAATTCCTGTGACGCACCTAAAGGGTTAATAAACTTCTTGAATGTGGTTTTGAGCACCTTAAGGGGTGCAGTTTTTAGAATGGTGTCACTTTTGGGTATTTTCTATCATATAGACCCCTCAAAGTGGCTTCAAATGTGATGTGGTCCTAAAAATAAAATGGTGTTGTAAAAATGAGAAATCGCTGGTCAACTTTTAACCCTTATAACTTCCTAACAAAAAAAAATTTTGGTTCCAAAATTGTGCTGATGTAGACAGAGAACAGATGCAAAATAGGAATATAAAAGTTCAGCCTTCTCAACATCCTGGTAAGCCATTTCATCATTTTCATCCTGTAAAAATCCTATAGCATCTTTGACTTTTCTTTTACTTTTGACATATCCCCAAAATCCTTTATTATTGCTTTTGACATCTCTTGCAAGCCTCAATTCATTTTCAGCTTTAGATAATCTGATTTGTGTCCTGCAGGTTCTGCAGACAGCATTATATTCTTCTTTAGATATGCCTCCCTCTTTCCATTTTATAAACATTTTTTTCTTCCTTTTTAGCATGTGCTTAAGTTCTGTGTTCATCCATCCTGGTTTCCTTAAATGCTTCCTATTCTTCCCTCTTTTCGGAATTGTTAACAACTGTGCTTTGAGAATTTCATTTTTCAAGATTTCCCATCCTTCCTGGACATTTTTGTCTTTAAGGATATTCAGCCATTGGATCCCTCCAATTCTCTTTCTGAATCCCTTAAAATCTGCCTTTCTGAAATCTAACCTTGACGTCTGAGTCTTCACAGGTCTTCCGCCTCTAGTTATCCAAAATTCTAAAATAGCATGGTCGCTACCTCGTAGGGTCCCAGCCACTTTTACCTCCTCAACCATTTCCTCCCTGTTTATAAGAATTAGATCCAAGGTAGCAGTTCCCCTTGTTTTCTCCCTTACCTTATTAGCTGGGTAGAGATGCAAAATGGGCGCCTTCGGCTTCATCTGCCTTGGGCACCCAAAATACTTTGTTTCAGCCCTGGTAACGGATAAAGCAAAATCCTACATGACCTATCAGTGTTCTACGATTTGGGTTGAGGACACTTATTGTATGTGGGCTGGTGAATTTTGTGTGCCAGGGCTGCTTTTTAGTCCCAACTCGGCCCTGAATCCCCTCGTGTATCTTAATGGGAGGAAGAGTGTGAACTTGTGCTAATTGTACAGTCACACTTTGTCATCTCTGCTCCGTCCTGTCTTCCAGCGCAGGGTTAAATTGCTCTGACTTCATATCTGGCTTCATGGCTTGATCATAGATGCTGGATCCTGATCCCCAACAAAATCTCACCAACTGAAGATTGTGGAAGTAACACACAAAACACTTTTATTGGATATTAAATTGACCGAATTTTATTCCAAATCTCATCATTATTATTTCTTTCAGTGTCTGAAATTTAGAATCAGCCAATTACTATGAAAGAGACACCTTAAATGGCAGAACCCCTGACTCATGAAGAATCGTCCTTCAGCACTCAGGAGAGGAAAAACCCCCTGTGGTGGAAACCTCTAGGGAACCATGGCTGCAGGACTGCCCTTCCCTTGGGCTTAGAAGGTTAGTGCCAACATGTAACAGCAAATTGTACCTGAATTTGTACATTGTGTCATATTTGTTTTGGAGAAGCCTAATGCGACCTCTCCAGGCCGTACACATAAAGTGAAGGCGGCGAGTACCGGACGTGAGGGAGATCTGGCTGCAACATCTGTCACCCCATTGATCTGGCTGGCTAGGCGGTATGGCTGATCTGGCTGGCTAGGCGCTATGGCTGATCTGGCTGGCTAGGCGGTGTCCCCTTCCTCCCATTGTGGAGTGATGAAGCTCCAGGTCTCCAGACACATCAAGTATGGCTCCGTCTACGGCTAAATGACTTGTGGTTCTGGAATCTTCTCCTGCATCGTAGATGCATGTGTTTATGACATCAGCGCAGTTGCCATAGTTATCACAGGTGTTTTATACTGTGGTTTCATTGGCTAGAAAGTCCCTCTCAGTGTTCCAAAGAATTAACCCTTGAATGACTGGTATTGTGCCTTTCTCCAGAAGCCTGTAAAATAAACTTGTCACTAGACAGGACCATTATCATTATTATATTTTAAAGTTGCCCCAACCAAAGTTTAATAAGTGAGCGCATCTAGAGTTGATGTGTAACAAGCGCAATCATTCCATTAAGCCCTAC
This sequence comes from Dendrobates tinctorius, assembly GCF_039654945.1. Classification (NCBI taxonomy): domain Eukaryota; kingdom Metazoa; phylum Chordata; class Amphibia; order Anura; family Dendrobatidae; genus Dendrobates; species Dendrobates tinctorius. Next base: position 253,834 of record NW_027361958.1, read on the forward strand.
TAAATGCATAAATGCACAATATGAGAACAGAGCAGTCTCATAGAAAATTAATGATACCAAGGTAAATGCAGTTAGATATGGGATGCTATATAGGGGCTCATACTGTATATAGGAGGCTATATGGGGACTCACATTGTATATAGGAGGCAAACACTGTATTCAGGAGGCTATATGTGGGCTCATACTGTATATAGGAAGCGATTTGCAGGCTCATACTGTTTATAGGAAGCGATGTGCAGGCTCATACTGTACATAGGAGGCTATGTGGATGCTCATACTGTTTATAGGAAGCAATGCGCAGGCTCATACTGTACATAAGAGGCTATATGTGGATGCTCATACTGTATATAGGAGGCTATATGCGGCCTCATAATGTATATAGGAAGCGATGTGCAGGCACATACTTTATATAGGAGGCTATGTGGGCTCATATTGTGTATATAGGAAGCGATGTGCAGGCTCATACTGTATATAGGAGACTATATGCGGCCTCATACTGTATATAGAAGGCTATATGTGTGGCCTCATACTGTATATAGAAAGCAATGTGCAGGCTCATACTGTATATAGAAGGCTATATGGGGACTCACACAGTATATAGGAGGCCAACACTGTATTCAGGAGGCTATATGTGGGCTCATACTGTATATAGGAAGTGATTTGTAGGCTCATACTGTTTATAGGAAGCAATGCGCAGGCTCATCCTGTACGTAGGAGGCTATATGTGGGTGCTCATACTGTATATAGAAGGCTATATGCGGCCTCATACTGTGTATATGAAGTGATGTACAGGCTCATACTGTATATAGGAGGCTTTGTGCAGGCTCATACTGTATAGAGGAGGCTATGTGCAGGCTCATACTGTATATAGGAGGCAAAAACTGTATTCAGGAGGCTATATGTGGGTGCTCATACAGTATATAGGAGGCTATATGCGGCCTCATACTGCATATAGGAAGCGATGTGCAGGCTCATACCATACATAGGAGGCTATATGTGGCCTCATACTGTATATAGGAAGCGATGTGCAGTCTCATACTGTATATAGGAGACTATATGCGGCCTCATACTGTATATAGGAAGCAATGTACAGGCTCATACTGTATATAGGATAAAGTACAAATATATCCCAAATACTGGAAAAAATTCTGCAAAGGCTCAACTCACTGGAAATATAATAGCAAAAAAAATCTCATAAATGAGCTATTAAGCATCACAAGAGATCAAAATTGGAGTTTTTCAAGCTAAATAATTAATTTATTTAGAATAATTAACAGAGCAGCATAAATGCTAAATGCAAGTTACAGCAGACATAAACACAATATAATTAAACCAGCACCTTGACAGTTAATAAAGTTTTTATCTGTATAAAACATGTAATTTCTTTGCTTTCCTTTCACAAATAGAATGCATAGTAAACAGCAAACTCCACATTTACATATGTATGCCCAGATAAGGTTTTGCATACAATAAGTGCCCAGAGTAAACTGCTGAATATAAAGTGCATAAGTGCCTTGTATCAAATAAGCCTGGTAGGCGTTAAGTGTACACAGAGTAAAAACTGTCTATACAAATTCCAGAGTAAGATACAAGGACTGCATTAGAAAGTAACAAATTACATGTGCTGTGTATGTCGCTGTAAAACCTGCCACCTCTACGCGCGTTACGCCGCAGCTTCCTCAGGAGGCGTGGTTTACAATTGCCCTGGATCTAGTTTATATAGTGCCGTCAACCAATAAACCGCTTTCCCTAATAAAGCTTGTAAAATTCAGGACCTGCGCTGTAGTGTCCACAATGACGTTAATAGTATTCAGTTCTAAACGTCCACAGCATTATCGGCGCATGCGCTGTTGAGTCCCCACTATGAACAGGGAGACTATGATCAGCGCTCATCAGCATGAAAGCGGCTCAAGCTGCAAAACAGCCAGAGACAGCCACATACCAGACTGAGCACGTCAGAAGGCTCCTAGGGAGGACAGAACTGGGCATGCGCTCAAGTGAGGACAAGAAAATAAAATAATTATGAAGAATAATAATCACTATTTAAAGTGATAGCAAGTGTTGAAAGTGAGGGGATAAAATATAATGATACTGAAATAATTATAGCGGTGTGTATGAACCATTAAAGTGAATATGCCTGACATAGAGTGCAAAGGCACACACATATGTGTCAATTATAAGCACACTATGCAAGTAATAAAAATTTTTTTTTAACAATTCGCATAATGTGTATGTGCATCATATAACTATAACAACTAAGAAATGTGATTGTTCATTCAAACCGCTGCTTTTTGCTATTGGTCCCTATTGAATAATGAATGTTTTGAATTTTCTCCAAAAGAAAGTAGTTGCAAACTCATCCTCTTAGAAACTTGTTTGGGCTGTTGAGAGGAGTAGAAAAACATCAAAAATTTCAATCCTGCACGATTCTACCAAGAAATGTGAGTGTTCATTCAAAACGCTGCTTTTTGCTATATTGGGCTCTATTGAATAATGAATGTTTTGAATTTTCTCCAAAAGTAAAGTAGTTGCAAATTCATCCTTTTAGAAACTTGTTTGGGCTGTTGAGAGGAGTAAAAAAACATCAAAAATTTCAATCCTGCATGATTCTACCAAGAAATGTGATTGTTCATTCAAAACACTGCTTTTTCCTATTGGGCTCTATTGAATAATGAATGTTTTGAATTTTCTTAAACAATGTTTTTATTAAGGTTTTTCAAGATAACAGAAATATAAAACATACATTCATATAGTGTGAGTCATTTCCATATGGCATTTTAAACATTGTGTAACAATACAATACAATATGGTACTATTTTCCATCATGTATCAAAATCAAAGACACTTGAGATGAATGTAATCAACAATAAACAAATCAACCAATAGGCAAATGTAGAAACGCCGACGGGCATCTGGAAATATGAAGTTTTTGAGCATGATATGAGTGAGAAAAGGAAGAAAAAAAAGGGTTCAAGATATGAAAACATTTTCTATTTTAGATTTAAGTTCAAACCATTTATTCCATCTATCTCCAAATAGTTTTATTGATAAATTATTAATGAATTTTTTCATATGTGTAATGTTTGTCGACCAACATAATCGATGTAACAACATCAAGTGGTTGCATGTTGTTCCAACCTTTCGCTATTAGATACACAGCAGACATTAGAATATGAGCGACCAGAAATTTTTCTTTTTTAAACCTATAGATTCCAATGAGTAACAAGGCTAGAGCTGGGTGTGGGTGGACACGACAGTTACATATAATCGAGATTAATTGAAAAACCTTGAGCCAATATACTTTTAAGATAGGGCATCCCCAAAACACATGAAGCAAGTCAGCTTGTGATCCACATCCGCACCAGCATAGTCCAGACCCCCCTCCTCCAAAATATCTGAGTCTATTCGGAGTGAGATAGTATCTATGGACCAGCTTATAATGAGTCTCAAGAATATTCATACATTTTGTGGCTTTTGCTGCTATTTTGAATAATGTTGTCCATTGGGGAATTTTTTATTTGTTTCTGTAGAGTGGTTTCCCACTTTTCAAAACATCCTTTATTGGAAAAGGTGTATTTGTTATTTAGAATAGTGTATAAGGGTTTCAAGAAACTCTTGTGGCTGGGAGGTGTTAATTAAAAAATTGTAAATAGTATGGTTAATCATGATCACTCCACAGAAGTTTTTCTTATAATTACTATACTCCTCTTTGAGCAGGAGATATGTCATGTACTCAGTATTGGGGACTCCAAACTTGGTTTTAACCAGTTCAAAAGGTATGACTCTATTGTTGTCAAGTAAATCATCAACAAACATGATGGAGAATTTTGTCCAGCTGTCAAACAATGGTCTCAAAGAGACTCTGACAGGCGACAAAAAGGGAATTCTCAACTGTTTAGTCGAATGAGGGTAAGCCTTAAACTTCCTCCTGCACAAATGTGACCAGCAAATCATAGAAGCCCTAAGTATTGGGTTCTCTATATATGTAATCTCTTTCCTGTGGATGAGAAAATAAGATATGTATAGTAGTGGCTCTTTTTTAGGCATCAGATTTCTCTCAATTTCTGGCCACCCCATCTCGGTCCACCCCGTAAACCACATTTTTGTTAGCTCAGCCATGGTAGCAAAGTAGTATGCCTCTAGGTCTGGGAGGGCTATCCCACCATTTTCTTTGGATTTGAGCAGAGTATGTTTCCTCACTCTTGATTTTTGGTTGTTCCATATAAATTTATTCATTTGATAGGTGAGTTTCTGTATAGACTGCATTGAGAGAGGTAAAGGTACATTTCTATAGAAAAACAATACCTTTGGGAGGCAGAACATTTTGTACAGAACTATTCTACCCATCCAAGTGGCCGGGGTCTTTGACAGTTCTCCCAACTTGATCTCGAGAGACTGCAAAAGACATTCAGTGTTCACCTCACCCATGTGTGTGAGATTACCTGTGAGCCATATTCCAAGATATGGAATCTTAGTACAGTCCCAATTGAAAGGGTATCTGTCTCTTAGTTGCTGCTTAATGGGTGCTGGAATAAAAAGTGACAAAACATTAGTTTTCTTTATGTTAAGCTTGTAATATGAAACCGATCCAAACAGGTCTATGATGTCCCAAGTCTGCTTCAGAGAGGCAACAGGGTCTGTCAATGTGAGGATGATGTCATCCGCATATAGATTTTTTTTATGCTCTGAATCTCCCAGCCGGACACCCCGTATCCTACCCGAGTCTCTTATCATTTGAGCCAGTGGCTCCAGACTCAAAATTAAAATAATTGGGGACAGGGGGCAACCCTGTCTTGTCCCATTTGTTATAAAGAATTTTTCAGACATAGTGCTATTGACCAGTACAGAGGCAGATGGCTGAGAATAAAGAGCTCGAATTCCCTTTATCATCTCCCCACTAAAACCCATCCTTTCAAGTACTGCGAAGGCGTAAGCCCAATTGACACGGTCAAAAGCCTTCTCGGCATCAAGGGCTATAAACAGACTGGGAATATTTTTCTTGTTGCATAAATGTAAATGGTGCAGAATGCTTCTAGAGCTGTCAGAGGTTTGTCTATGTTTTACAAAACCCGCCTGATCGGGATGTATAAGGTAAGGAATAACATTCTGTACCCTCTCCGCTAATATTTTTGCATAAATTTTAATATCTGCATTCAAAAGGGATATGGGTCTATAGTTTTTGATTTTTGTAGAGTCTTTGTCCGGCTTAGGAATTACCACTATTGTGGCCCTCAGCATGTCTGCACTACATATACCTCTTGACCTTATGAAATTAAGAGTATTTGTTAGATATGGGACAAGGTCTTTTTGAAATGTTTTGTATTATTCTATTGGGAAACCGTCAGGGCCTGGAGCTTTGTTACTTTTCAGATTATTGATCACAAGAGAGACCTCGTCTTCCGAGAAAGGTGTGTCAAGGAGTTCTCTCTGATCTGGAGATAGAGATCCTAGTTTTACATTATCTAGAAAAAATTTTATCGTCTCTTCTGTAGGAGGGGGATTAGCCCCATTTTCCCCTATGTTGTATAAATTAGAATAAAATTTCTCAAAGGCCAAGGCTATTTCTTTTGGTTTTTCTATAGTTAGTGAATTCTGGGATATTTTTTTGATTAAGTGCTTCTTATTTATAGGTTTAAATCTGTTGGCCATACTTCTTGAAGTTTTATTGTTATTTATATAAAACCCTGCTCTGTTGAACAGAGTCTTTTTCTCATAGATATTTATAAGAAGGTTTCTTAATTCCAGTCTGAGAGAATATAACTCTTTATATTTGGTTAAATTTTTATCTGCTTTGGCTAGACCCTCTAATTTTGTGATGTGTTCTAGTAATGTTTTTTGTTTGCGCTCTCTTTTGTCTTGAGGCCATCTGGATCAAATGTCCCCTGATGACACACTTATGCGCCAGCCATAAAGTCTCAGGTGTGATCTCCTGGGCTTTGTTCTCTCTAAAGTAATCCATCAGAGTATTTCTTATTAATGTTATATTGTCTGAGGAGTCTACAACAAATTTGCTGTATCTCCAGTTGTAATGTCTTTGGTCTAGTGAGGAGACACAAAGTGTCAACAGAATAGGAGCATGGTCTGACCATGTGATAGGACCAGTTTGGAAATCTACGTATAGATCTAGTAATGAGAAACTGGTAAATATGTGGTCTATTCTGGTATAAGATTTGTTGTGAGGGCAGAATCGGGTATATTCTTTTGAGGTGGGGTTTAATATTTTACAGCTATCGTGTAGGTTGGAGTCTTCCAGCCACTTCCTCTGCTTCATACTATAGGAGTGTAAATCTGAGGAAGAACAGTCAGTGTCTGGGTTTACAATACAGTTGAAGTCTCCTCCCCATATAATTTGTCCTTTGCTAAAGCTAGAGAGTTTTCTCTTAACTTTAAGAAAATTAATTTGTCTTATATTGGGGGTGTACACATTGACCACAGTATATTCTATACCCTCTAAAGAAAAGTTAATGGCCAGCTGTCTGCCTTTGTTGTCTTTATGTACGTCTGAAATTACCACGGATAGATCCTTATGAAAGGCAATGGCTACCCCAGCTTTTTTTCTTCCCTCATTATTGGAGAAGAAAATCCTAGATAAGTTCCTTGGGGGGTCTAGTTTCCAAAATGGGGTCACTTGTGGGGGGTTTCCACTGTTTAGGCACATCAGGGGCTCTACAAACGTGGCATGGCGTCCAATCTGAATTCCTGCCAATTTTGCATTGAAAAAGTCAAACGGCGCTCCTTCCCTTCCGAGCTCTGCCATGCGCCCAAACAGTGGTTCCTTCCAACAATTCAGGTATCGGCGTACTCAGGACAAATTGCACAAAAACATTTCCAGTCCAATTTCTCCCGATACCCTTGGTAAAATAAAAAAATTGAACCTGAAGTAATTTTTTTGTGAAAAAAAGTTAAATGTTCATTTTTTATTTTTAAACATTCAAAAAATTCCTGTGAAGCACCTGAAGGGTTAATAAACTTCTTGAATGTGGTTTTGAGCATCTTGAGGGGTGCAGTTTTTAGAATTGTGTCACTTTTTGGTATTTTCTTGGTATTTTCTATCATATAGACCCCTCAAAGTGACTTCAAATGTGATGTGGTCCGTAAAAATAAAATGGTGTTGCAAAAATGAGAAATCGCTGGTCAATAGTGTTGAGCGATACCATCAGATATCGTGAAATATCGGATCGATATCACAAAAGTATCGGGTATCGCCGATTCCGATACCGGAAGCCAAATTCAAGTCAATGGGACAGAAATATTGGAATTAAAAAAAACCCTTTCTTTCCTTGTAGGTTAATTCTACATGAAGAAAAACAACTAAGAATAATGTAGAATGTATTGGGGGAGGTGGACGAGACATTAAAGGCATAGAGGTTTAGCCCAATCAAATGGAATAGCAGGAATTAATTTTTTTTTTTTAAAGACGTTCGGAGTTACAAAAATATTGACTATGTTAACCTTTTCTATATTTTGTCAGATATGTAAGTTTCACTACTTCCATGCTCTTCACATTCTTTTTTTACTTCTCCCACACTTTCTCCTTCATCATCCTCAGCAGCAGCACCATCTTTTTAATCAACTTCTTCTTCACCATCTTCCTATTATTCTTTTTTTACATTCTTCATATTCTTTTTATTCAACTATTCTTCATATTCTACTTCCTCATCTTCTTCCCATTCTTCTTCTTCATCATATTCTTATTTGTGACAGTCATTCCTGTAGTTGTTATGTATAAAAGTTTGAAGATTACACCTTCCTTTCTGCCTGTCACAAAAGATTTACAACAGGATTTGTCCGCGTTCAGTTTGGCCTGCAGTAGCAGGCATTTTCCAGAGGCACCACGAGGAGGAACGGACTCATCCCCATACACTGCTTAGTCGTCTTCTGCTTATAATTTAGATAATATCTTTTGCTCTGATTTTTAGTCTTATGCTTAATGTTCTTCTGCTTTTTCTTCTGCTTCTTGGTCTTCTGCTTCTTGGTCTTCTGTCTCTAGTTGTTCTGTATCTTGGTGGTTGTCTTCATGCTCTTAGTCCTCTTGGTCATCTTCTTCAGGGTCATCTTTTTGGTCTTCTTCGGGATAGTCTTCCGGGTCGTCATCTTCAGGGAGATCCAGAGTGATAATAAACAGAAAACATTTCTAAAAGCTTGAACTTGGAAATGTAGTAGAATGTACAAGAAGGCTGAGGAACTGCCGAGAACCAGCTGACGGTGCTGGAATCCGGATGGGTAGCCGAAGCTGCAAGTGCCAATGGAACTAGCGAGGACCAGCTGACGGTGCTGGAACCCGGAAGGGCAGCAGAAGGAACAAGAGCTAATGGAACTACTGAGGACCAACTGACGGTGCTGGAACCCGGTTACTAAGCAGGAGGTACCTGTGCTAGAAAGCACTACCAAGTACCAGAAGACGTTGCTGGAACTCAGATACCGAGAAGGAGGCACCTAGGCCAAAGGCTCTGCCTGGAACCAGCTGATGGTGCTGGAACCCGGAAGGGCAGCAGAAGCTGGAAGAGCAAATGATACTAGCGAGAACCAGCTGACTGTGCTGGAACCCGGAAGGGCAGCAGAAGGAACAAGAGCCAATGGCACTACCGAGGACCAGCTGATGGTGCTGGAAGCCGGTTACTAAGCAGGAGGTACCTGTGCTAGAAAGCACTACCAAGGACCAGCAGACATTGCTGGAACTCGGATACTGAGAAGGAGGCACCTAGGCCAAAGGCACTGCCTGGAACCAGCTGACGCTACTGGAACCCGGAAGGGCAGCAGAAGGAACAAGAGCCAATGGCACTACCGAGGACCAGTTGACGGTGCTGGAACCCGGTTGCTAAGCAGGAGGTACCTGTGCTAGAAAGCTCTACCAAGTAACTGCAGACATTGCTGGTACTCGGATACCGAGAAGGAGGCACCTAGGCCAAAGGCTCTGCCTGGAACCAGCTGACGGTGCTGGAACCCGGAAGGGCAGCAGAAGGTACCCATGAAAAACAAATTTGCAAGGTCGTGAGCCAGCCGCAGTTACCGAAACCCACAGTCCTAACCCCTTGTCCTATTGGCATTATGGAAAAAGCCTTTATTACCAGAACCCACAGCCCACATAGGAAGCACCTAAACTGCAGGCACCATAGACTCGGCTAACCCGACCGCAACACGACAGGACAACGTATTGGTGACAGTGACGTTGACACTTCCCGGAAACAGCTGGCGTGCTGGAACCAGGCTGGGCCGGAGGGGGTACCCGTGCCAAAGACACAGCCGAGAACCAGCTGACGGTGCTGGAACCCAGAGGGGCAGCAGAAGGAACAAGAATCAATGACACTACCGAGGACCAGCTGACGGTGCTGGAGCACGATTACTAAGCAGGAGGTACCTGTGCTAGAAAGCACTACCAAGGACCAGCAGACGTTGCTGGAACTCTGATACCGAAAAGGAGGCACCTAGGCCAAAGGCTCTGCCTGGAACCAGCTGACGTGCTGGAACCCGGAGGGGCAGCAGAAGGAACAAGAATCAATAACACTACCGAGGACCAGCTGACGGTGCTGGAGCACGATTACTAAGCAGGATGTACCTGTGCTAGAAAGCACTACCAAGGACCAGCATACGTTGCTCGGCTAACCCGGCCGCAACACAACAGGACAACATTTTGTTGGCAAAGTGACATTGACACTACCCGGAAACAGCAGGCGTGCTGGAACCAGGATGGGCAGGAGGTAGTACCTGTGCCAAAGACACAGCCGAGAACCAGCTGACGGTGCTGGAACCCGGTTACTAAGCTGGAGGTACCTGTGCTAGAAAGCACTACCAAAGACCAGCTGACGTTGCTGGAACTCGGATACCGAGAAGGAGGCACCTAGGCCAAAGGCTCTGCCTGGAACCAGCTGACGGTGCTGGAACCCGGATGGGTAGCAGAAGGTACCCATGAAAAACAAAGTTGCAAGGCCGCGAGCCGGCCACAGCTACCAAAACCCATAGTCCTTACAGGGGTGCTTGTCCTATTGGCACTAAGGAACCAGCCTTTATTACCAGAACCCGCAGCCCACATTGGAAGCACCTAAACTGCAGGCACCATAGACGCGGCTAACCCGGCCGCAACACAACAGGACAACGTTTTGTTGGCAAAGTGACGTTGACTCTACCCGGAAACAGCAGGCGTGCTGGAACCAGGATGGGCAGGAGGGAGTACCCATGTCAAAGACACTTCTGAGCAGCAACTGGCGATGTTGGAGCTCGGGGTCAATCAGGGTGTAGGCTGAGGCCTAATTTCATCAAGTTTAATATCGGTTGTAGACTACTACTGATTTTAACCGTGCTCCCATTAAGCCTCTGGCATCAGTGTCTCTAGTATTTACCCTGGCCTCCAACACTGCCAGTTGCTGCTCAAAAAAGCAGTCTGCACAATCAACTAGTAGTGGGAATGTGGACAGAGCAGAAGACATTGCCGGGCACACATCAGGGGATTAACTGACGTTACAGAACACCAGTAACACAGGAACAAGTGTTGATTGTGCAGACTGCACTTTTGAGCAGCAACTGGTGGTGTTGAAGGCCAGGGTAAATACTAGAGACACTGGAGCCAGAGGCCTAATTGGAGCACGGTTAAAAATCAGTTGTAGTCTGAATGTGGAAGCAGCAGTAGACATTGCCGTACACACAGCAAGGGACCAGCTGGCATTACTGCACCCGACTAACACTGGAGCATGTGTTTTTCTCTGTGTAGATGGTTCTTCTGAGCAACAACTGGCTGTGTTGAAGCCCAGTGTGTATCATGGTGTATGCTGAGGCCTACATGGAGCAAGTTGAAAAGCTGATGTAGTGTGATTTTGGAGGGAGCAGGAGACTTTGCCATCCACACAGCAGGGGAGCAGCTGGTGTTACTGCACCCCACAAACACAGGAGCTCGTGTTTTTCTCTGTGTGCACGGCACTTCTGAGCAACAACTGGCAACGTTGGAGCCCAGGATCAATCATGGCGCATGCTGAGACCTACTTGGTGCAAGTAGAAAATATGATCTAGTTTGCATGTGGAGGCAGCAGGAGACTTTGCCGTCCACACAGCAGGGGAGCAGATGGCGTTACTGAACCCCACTAACACAGGAGCTAGTATTTTTCTCTGTGCAGACGGCACTTCTTAGCAACAACTGGCTGTGTTGAATCCCAGGGATTACAGTTCAGGTGGTAGAAACATGAACACAGCAGGAGACCTGGATACTGTTGCCAACCAATTATTTATTCTGGAAGAGGACTGGCAAATTCTGGCGAGATCCAGGCCTTGTTCATTTTCAGAAAAGTAAGCAGGTCAACGTTATCGGAGGATAGTCGCGTGCGACGGTCTGTTAGTATACCACCTGCGGCACTAAAGACGTGTTTCGATAATACACTGGCAGCAGGGCAAGCCAGCACCTCCAATGCATACTGGCTAAGCTCTGGCCATGTATCCAGCTTAGAGACCCAAAACTTGAAGGGGGAAGAGCCGTCTGGGAGTACACTGCACCTTTTCACACCTGTACCTACCAAAGAAAAAATTAATGCAGAGCAACCAAAGTTGCAAAAAGCATTCAAATATTGCTTTGAAAAGACAACTTGCTTTGGTTTCAATTCAGTCTGTCTTTGGAAACCTTATCTCTCCTGATGCTGGGTATAGTAACAAACAAGTGTGCATACCCCCCTCCCTACCTGTCTGCTGAGGCTCCCTCAGCAGACTGACACTGGCTGCTGCCGCACAGCTAGAAGACCGTCTGGGCCGCCCAATGTGACACGGGTTCCAATTGTTCCATTGTGACAAACCTGGCTGCTGTAAGTAAATAGGATACTCAGACAGGTGAAGGTAGGTAGGTGGTTAGGTAGGCCGCTGATGCAAACACACCAGACCAATTCATTCTTTGTCATAGAATACATATACCCAAAATTTAGAAGTTGGAGGGCCTCAAGGGGGAGACAATGTTTCACTAAAGAATTCATAAGCGTCAGGAATCTGGTAGAAATTTAATAACTTAACTACACATTGAAGTAATGAGGGAAGGCGCTGATGGTCTTGTAGCAGGTGGGTGTGCAGAAATGTATCCATCCAAACCTAAACACATTACTGCAGCTAATGACACCTGTACCTACCAAATAGCAAAAGCCAAGACAGATGATTTATATTGCAGACTGAATACAATACAATGCCTTCCATATATAGGTGAGTACTTGATGTAGCAGAGTTGGTCAAGTTAAATCAAGCCACATGCATTTGGCATTTGAAATGTGCAACTTGGAAAATTAATGCAGAGCAACAAAAGTTGCAAAAAGCATTAAAATATTGCTTTGAAAAGACAACTTTCTTTGGTTTCAATTCAGTCTGTTTTTGGAAAACTTATCTCTCCTGATGCTGGGTATTGTAACCAACGAGTGTGCATACCATCCTCCCTACCTGTCTGCTGAGGCCCCCTCAGCAGACTGAAGCTGGCTGCTGCCGCACAGCTGGAAGACAGTCTGGACCGTCCATTGTGAAACTTGTTCTATTGTCTCCCTCTTGTGACCTACCTAACTACCTTCACCTGTCTGAGTATCCTCTTGGCTTACAGCAGCCAGGTGTCACAATGGAACAATTGGAACACATGTCACAATGGGCGGCCCAGACTGTCTTCCAGCTGTGCGACAGCAGCCAGCTTCAGTCTGCTGAGGGAGCCTCAGCAGACAGGTAGGGAGGTTGGTATGCATGCTTGTTGATTACAATACCCAGCATCAGGAGAGATAAGGTTTCCAAAAGCAGACTGAATTGAATTGAAACCAAAATCTGGTCTTAAACTCTGGAATAAGAGGCATCTGGTAAGCAGCGGATACTGAAGGTAATAAACTTGTTTTCAGTTGAGGAACACTGGATTTCAAAATTGGGACTGACAAAGGTCCTGGTAAAATGATCTGATTTAATTAGAGGATATGCCACATGTTGTGCATAGCAGGCTTGTGTCCCTGATATGGGACTGGTACTGTTTGAGGACGTATGTCCTGCCCAGGTATGTGTGCCACGGGAGGAGAGGACGCGCTGGTTAGAAAGGCACTTGAGTGCAGGGGAATAGCGATGCATCTGTGTCCGGGCGTGTGTACAGCTGCTGAAGGAGATGCTCCTTCAGTCCCAATTTTGAAATCCAGTGCTCCTCAACTGAAAACAAGGTTATTACGTTCAGTATCTGCTGCTTACCAGACGCCTCTTACTCCAGACGTTTAGACCAGATATTCAGTACTGAATAATACCACACAGGCCAGCTGTCAATTTAATGATATATTAAAAAGACAACTTGCTTTGGATTCAATTCAGTCTGTTTTTGGAAACCTTATCTCTCCTGTTGCTGGGTTTTGAAACCAACACGTGTGCATACCCCCATCCCTACCTGTCTGCTGAGGCTCCCTCAACAGACTGAAGCTGGCTTCTGCCGCACTGCTGGAAGACAGTCTGGGACGCCCATTGTGACACGTGTTTCAATGTTCCATTGTGACACACCTCGGTGCTGTAAGCCGATAGAAAGCTCAGACAGGTGAAGGTAGGTAGGTAGTTAGGTAGGCCTCTAATTCAAACAACACACCAGGGGACTGAACAATCTGCCACAAGCTGTAACGTATGAGCGGTGCCCAGCGCTGCCCCCAGCAGGGAGTACTCTGAACCTTAGCAACAAAGCAGAAAGCAAAAAAAGGCACAACCAAATTAGATGCAAAGGATTAGCAAAGGGTCTTAGTGAAACTTCACACTGCACTCGGATGTCATCCCAGTGCAGTCCGATATACACCAAGTCAGGCCATGGAGGAGACGGAGAACTTACTTGTATCGCATCCGATGTGACTCCACTCCAGCCTTAGGCTCTGTGTCCACAATGAGATTTTGTTGCGTTTTTGACACGACATATTTTTGTTCCATCAAAAACACAGCTTCTTACAGTTCAGCAATGTGGATGGGATTTATAAAACCCTCCTGCCCGCTGGGCTTTTTTTATGCAGTGTAAACTGACCTGGGGTGTGTGCTTCAAACACAACCTGTCACTTTTTCTTGCAGATATGCTAAGTTTTCTGTGCACATATTTCCCATAGACACTTTGGACCAATTGCCCAGGATCAATAACTCTGTAGCATGAGATACCATAAAGCTTAACTTTTAATATATAACAGGTAAACTAATTCAAACACCAATAGAATATATATGTGACACAGACTATTACAAAGTGCTCACGAAAAAAATCAGTGTAGGTAATAAAAAATTGGGGGGGGTTCTTCCCTGTTTCTCTGAAGATCACCCTCAGAAGGCAGCATAGGAGGATGGGTGGAATAGTTCAGTCCTTAATATCCCCTGTCGTGCCCCAAATGCAGGACTCCCATCCTGAGGCCGGAGTAACTCCAGCGATGAATACGGACGAGTGCTATGCAATAAAACATCACATAGCACTCGGACCAGTATTCATCTACGGGACAGCTCCCATCACGGTTTTTTTCCCCAGCCGTTTTCAGTGTCCGAGTGAAATGGTAGCATACAGAGATTGCCACTGACACATGGCAGAGTCTCAGCTCACTCGCACCCATATAAGCCTATGGATGCGGATGAATTAGAAAAAACACAGCACTCGATGACAGAGGGAGGTGCAGAAGTACGGTATCCAATCCACTATAGATTATAGTAAAGACTTGGCACTCAAGAGGGAAAATTGAATTTAACAGTTCCTTTATTGTACAAAGCATCCAGTTCCAAAATTCTTGAATGTTTTCAGTCGTACATTCGACCTTAGTAACATAGTAACAGTTAGTAAGGCCGAAAAAAGACATTAGTCCATCCAGTCCAGCCTATAAAATTCGGTCAGAATAAATCCCCAGATCTATGTCCTTCTAAAAAACCTAACAATAACTGTAAGATACAATATTGTTACGCTCCAGGAAGACATCCAGGCCCCTCTTGAACCCTTCGACTGAGTTTGCCATCACCACCTCCTCAGGAAGGGAATTCCAGATTCTCTCTACCCTAACTGTAAAGAATCCTCTTCTATGTTGGTGGAAAACCCTTTTTCCCGTCTCCCATGATGGCACACATGAGAGAGGGGATCCGCCCAGTCAGGACAGGAACCCTACTGAAGATAAAAGGGCGGTACCTTTCCCTCGCTTCAGTTGGGTTTCCTGTCCTGACAGGGACCCGTGCTGAAGACAGCAGGTCACACTTACCTGCCTCTCTCCCGTGCCGGCGTAGAAGATCAGGCTGGGCTCCTGAGCGCTGGGCGTCGGGATGGAGGAAGCGCCGTCCGCGGGTCCTCCGGGGCTCAGCGTCCGAGCGGGCGCAGGAACAGCACGGCGGGGGTCCTGGGGCTCTGCCGTGGCTGCCGCACCGCCCTCTCCCCCTCTGCCGGTGATTCCCTACTCTGGAGCAGCTCAGGAGCCTTGAGGGAGCGGCCGCTTCCAGGTCGCGCTCCTCTGACGTCACGCGCAGGGCACGCTGGGGAAGGGGCGTGACTTCGGGAGGCGGCGCCGACAATTCAAGATGGCGGCGCCCATGGTGAAGAACGCCGATCGGTGAAGAGAGATCCCGGAGGTATGGCGGGGGGGAGGGGCTGTGGGGGTAACCGGAGGAGGCGGAGAGTGCAGTGGATCCCCCTTACATAAGGGGGATGACCACAGAAGACGCACTCATGCCCAAGGCTTCAGAATGGAAGTGGGGCAAGACGAGCAGCGACAGCAGCAGCGACAGCAGCAGCGACAGCAGCAGCGTCAGCAGCAAGACCTCTCGCCAGATGCCAGGCCGAGCCACCAACATACCAGGAGCAGTCGTTCAAGTGGTAGGAGCAGCAGTCATAAACGCAATCGGCATGACTCTGGGACGTCCAAGAGAAACGTCATGAGTGCATCTGAGGAGCCTCCGAGATCGGTACCCCTGATTGACAGCGGTGGTGAGTGATCTACGTGAATGTCACCCTTATGGTAATGGGGTTCCATTTTCTCTGTTTGATCACTAGGGGGCGAGGAAGGCCAGCAGCAAAACCAAAAATAGAGAATGCGCCCTATGTAAAAACCCGCTGGCAGATCAGTGGCAGAAAGATCTCTGCGCTGACTGTATTAACAGGACTATACAGGAGGAGACCCCTGATTTGGTGACTAGTCTGAAGGAGTTAATACATCAGGAGGTGAAAGGTTCCCTAAAGGCAGCACTTAAAAAAAAAAAGAAACCCTTGAAGGAGCTCCGATTCAGAGGCCTCGCCAAAGCAGAAGGGGCGGGATAGATCTTTGTCCCCCTCCACCTCCTCTTCCTCTACGCAGTCCTCAGAATCCTCCTCGGACAGCGATACAGGCGGCCGTCCATGTTTCCCAACGGAGGACGTAGAAAAACTGGTCAAGGCCATTAGAGCTACAATGGGCCTTTAAAGAAGAAAAAACTCCCAAATCATTAGAGGATGTAATGTTTGGAGGACTGGAGGAAAAGCGAAAGCGTACCTTCCCTGTAAATGATAAAATAAAATTGACAGGGGATGGAAAAAGACAGAGCGGTCAGGGGGCTTACCTTCCACATCAAAGAGGAGGTACCCCTTTGACCAGAAGGACTCAGAAACCTGGGAAAAAGTCCCAAAAATTGATGGGGCTGTAGCCAGATCCTCAAAAAAGGTATCCCTACCATTAGAAGATTCTGGCGTGTTGAAAGACCCGCTTGATAAGAAAGCAGATGGGTTTCTGAAGCACATCTGGGAAGCTTCAGCAGGGGGATTGAAGCCAGCAATAGCCGGTACCTGTACCGCTCGTGCCCTCATGGTCTGGCTGCAACAAATAGAGGACCAGATCAAGGATAGAGTTCCTAGAGACGAAATTCTAGCTAATCTAACATTGGTGCACGGAGCAGCGGCTTTCCTGGCCGATTCCTCTGCAGACTCTGCAAGATTGACAGCTAGAGCAGCAAGCCTGTCAAATGCGGCAAGACGAGCCCTGTGGCTTAAAGGGTGTCCCGGAGATTTACCCTCTAAGCACAAGTTATGTTCCATTCCATGCGATGGCCAATTCCTCTTCGGGAAAAAACTAGAAGAGATTTTGGAGCATGCGGGGGATAGGAAGAAAAGCTTTCCCCGATTTCCGGGAGAACCTAAGAAGCAGCCCTTTCGGAGGAGGAGATTTAACAGGGGTCGTCCCCCGGGAGATAGAAAAAGCTGGGACTTTAAAGAAAAAAGAGGATCGGGCTATATGTTTAAAGGGCCCTCCACTTCCTCCAAAAAATCTCCCCAATGACATTGGGCCGGAGGTAGGGGGAAGGCTTTCTCTCTTCCTTTCCGCCTGGGCAAATATCTCCCCCAGTACATGGATCCTAAATATAATCAAGGACGGCTTAAAAATAAAATTCATCCGTCCGCCCAGGCATACCTTCATAATAACACCCAGAAGGAAAGCCCAAGAGCAACAGCTGGCCCTGGAGACGGAAGTCTTGGGACTAGTGAAAAAACAAGTCCTACAGGAAGTCCCAGCGCAAGAAGAAGGAAGGGGGTTCTACTCCCCCCTCTTCTTAATACAAAAACCAGATGGCTCTTGGAGAACCATTGTCAACCTGAGGAGACTCAATCAGTGGATAGACAATTGCTCCTTCAAAATGGAGTCAATCAACACGGCCACAAATATCCTGTTCCAGCATTGCCTCATGGCAGTGATAGACTTAAAAGATGCCTACTATCACATCCCAATCCATCGGGAGTATCAGAGATGTCTTTTCTGCGATCCAGGGACTTAGTGATCGTCCCATACTTAGACGACTTTCTGGTAATAGGGAGGTCGGAATCCCACTGCACACTTCAAGTGAAGGAAGTAATAGCAACTCTAGTAGGACTAGGATGGATAGTAAACATCCCCAAGTCAAGGATAACCCCAGTAAAAGAGCAATCCTTCCTAGGGTTGATATTGGACTCCGAGCAACAACGCTGCCTCCTACCAGAGGAAAGTGACCAAGATAAGAGGCCTAGCTCGCACAGCAATACAAAGGCCAAATATGACACTGAGGAACGCAATGTCCCTTTTAGGCTCACTGACATCATGTATACCCGCAGTAACATGGGCGCAGTACCACTTAAGGCAACTACAGTGGGAAGTCCTGTCAGCGCAGAAACAATTAAAAGGGCATTTAGAAGGCAAACTATGTCTCTCAGTGGCTGTAAGAGATTCCCTGCTCTGGTGGACTGTAGAAAAGGATCTAACAGCTGGTGTCCCGTGGCAAAAACCAGTTGAGGACATCATTACGACAGACGCGAGTGCCACAGGGTGGGGAGCACACCTGAGATCCCATACAATACAGGGGACCTGGTCCTCACTAGAAAGCGATCAGAATTCAAATGTAAAAGAACTATGGGCAGTGGAAAAAGCCGTGAAACATTTCCTTCCCTTACTTCAGGGCCGCCACACCCGGGTCATGACGGACAATCAGGCAGTAGTAGCCTACATCAATCATCGGGGGGAACGAGATCTCGGGGCCTCATGCAAATATCAGATCTACTCTTCCAGCTAGCAGAACAACATCTCTTATCCATCACAGCATTGCACATAAAGGGGGCAGAAAATATACAAGCAGACTTCCTGAGTCGCAGGCATCTAAGACAAGGGGAATGGTCCCTAAACTCCCGAGTCTTCCAACAAATAGTTCAGGCCTGGGGCAGACCAGAAATAGACCTATTCGCTACCGCACACAACCGGAAGGTCAGGAAGTTCTGCCCGCTAAATCCAAGGGAAAACCCCTTCGCAGTAGATGCCCTACAAATACCCTGGAAGTTCATCCTGGCCTATGCATTTCCCCTGATAACAATGATCCCAGTAGTAGTCAGGAAAATCAGGGAGGATCGGGCAAGAATAATTCTTATAGCTCCTTTTTGGCCAAGAAGGCCTTGGTTCTCCCTTCTGAGGCTCATGTCAGTGACAGATCCATGGATACTACCAGAGATTCCAGACCTGCTTTCCCAGGGACCAGTGGTCCACTCTCAGGTGAAGGGCTTCCATCTAGCAGCCTGGAATTTGAGAGGGCGCTACTGAGTCGCCAGGGATTCTCTCCAGGGTTAGTCTCCACCCTGTTGAAAAGTAGGAAACCAATAACATCCCATATCTACGGTAGAACGTGGAAAAAGTTCCTAGACTTCCTGGGGGAACCTTTAGGGGATGTAGCTCCAGTGGGACCTATCCTAGAGTTCTTACAGTCGGGGCTGCAACTGGGGTTAGCCACTAACACACTCAAAGTTCCAAGTCTCAGCTTTGGGGGCCCTATATAACTGCAATTTAGCAGCCAATAGGTGGGTGTCCCAGTTCATTAAGTCCTGTGGCAGGTCAAGGCCGGTCATTATCCCAAAGATACCACCCTGGGACCTGAACCTAGTTTTGGAGGCTTTAACCAAAGATCCCTTCGAACCACTACTAGAGCTGTCACCAAAGCTACTTACACTTAAAACGGTCTTACTGGTAGCCTTAACGTCAGCCCGAAGAGTCAGCGACCTACAAGCTCTGTCTATATGTCCTCCTTATACACAGATCTTGGATGACCGAGTGGTTCTAAGACCAGACCCGGCCTATCTCCCCAAGGTAGTCCAAAAGTTTCATAGGACTCAGGAGATCTCCTTGCCATCGTTCTGTAACAATCCCCAGAAACCCGGGGGAGCAAACATTCCATACATTAGATGTAAAAAGAGCCATAATACAATATATGTCAATAACTAGTCAGTGGAGGAAAGATCAGTCCCTTTTTGTAGCCTTTCAGGGTAGTAGAAAGGGGCACGGGGTAGCTAAAAGTACCATTGCCAGATGGATCAGGGAGGCCATTATGTTATCCTACTCCGCAAGTGGCGCTCCGGTTCCAGAAGGCATCAAGGCTCACTCCACCAGAGCCGTGGCTACCACCTGGGCAGAGAAGGCTGAGGTATCGATTGAGCAAATTTGTAAAGCCGCTACTTGGTCCTCACCTTCCACCTTTGTTAAACACTACCGACTTGATCTGTCTTCCTCTACTGACCTAACCTTTGGTAGAAGGGTGCTGCAAGCGGTGGTCCCTCCCTAAGGTGTCTTATTCTACAAAAGTCTCTCATGTGTGCCGTCATGGGAGACGGGAAAACACCAAGGTTACTTACCGGTAGCCGGTTTTTCCGGAGCCCATGACGGCACCTGTATATTCCCCCCCTTTTCACTCCTTTGGTGTGCACTATAGTTTGGGTGTTTTTTAGTTAGATAGATATAATGTGGTGATAGTTTTACCATGTGTACTAACCCGGGGGCCTCTCATGCTCTGTAAACCAACTGAAGCGAGGGAGAGGTACCGCCCTTTTATCTTCAGTAGGGTTCCTGTCCTGACTGGGCGGATCCCCTCTCTCATGTGTGCCGTCATGGGCTCCGGAAAAACTGGCTACCGGTAAGTAACCTTGGTGTTTCTCCTCCAGACGCAGAGAATGCCCCCTTGTGACCGTCACCTTCCTTGGTATAAACAGATCCTCGGAGAGATATTTGTATTGTCCCCTTTTATACTTATACATGGTTATTATTTCACCCCTCAGTCGTCTTTTTTCTAGACTAAATAATCCTAATTTTGCTAATCTCTCTGGGTATTGTAGTTCCCCCATCCCCTTTATTAATTTTTTTGCCCTCCTTTGTACCCGCTCTAGTTCCATTATATCTTTCCTGTTCACCGGTGCCCAAAACTGTACACAGTACTCCATGTGCGGTCTAACAAGAGATTTGTACAGAGGCAGTATAATGCTCTCATCATGTTTATCCAGACCTCTTTTAATGCACCCCATGATCCTGTTTGCCTTGGCAGCCGCTGCCTGGCACTGACTGCTCCAGGTAAGTTTATCATTAACTATGATCCCCATGTCCTTCTCCATGTCAGATTTACCCAGTGGTTTACCGTTCAGTGTGTAATGGTGATATTGATTCCTTCTTCCCATGTGAATAACCTTACATTTATCATCATTGTTAAACTGCATCTGCCACCTTTCGGCCCAAGTTCCCAACTTATCCAGATCCATCTGTAGCAGAATACTATCTTCTCTTGTATTGACTGCTTTACATAGTTATGTATCATCTGCAAATATCAATATTTTACTGTGCAAACCTTCTACCAGATCGTTAATAAATATGTTGAAGAGAATAGGTCCCAACACCGACCCCTGCGGTACCCCACTGGTCACAGCGACCCTGTTAGAGAATATACCATTTATAACCACCCTCTGCTTTCTATCACTAAGCCAGTTACTTACCCATTTACATTCATTTTCCCCCAGTCCCAGCATTCTCATTTTGTGTACCAGCCTCTGGTGTGGCAGATATACCACATCCAATGACTCACCTTGGTCCAGTCTATAGCTTACCTCTTCATAAAAACTGATTAGATTGGTTTGACAGGAGCGATTCCTCATAAACCCATGCTGATATGGCGTTAAACAGTTATTCTCATTTAGATAATCCAGAATAACATCCCTCAGAAACCCTTCAAATATTTTACCAACAATAGAGGTTAGACTTTACTGGCCTATAATTTCCAGGTTCACTTTTAGAGCCCTTTTTGAATATTGGTACCACATTTGCTATGCGCCAGTCCTGTGGAACAGACCCCGTCGCTGTAGAGTCTCTAAATATAAGAAATAATGGTTTGTCTATTACATTACTTAGTTCTCTTAGTACTCGTGGGTGTATGCCATCCGGACCCGGAGATTTATCTATTTTATTCTTATTTTGCCGGATTTGCACCTCTTCTTGGGTTAGATTGGTGACCATTAATATAGGGTTTTCTTTGTCTCTTGGCATTTCACCTAGCATTTCATTTTCCACCGTGAATACTGTGGAGAAGAAGGTGTTTAATATATTAGCTTTTTCCTCATCATCTACATCCATACTTTCCTCACAATTTTTTAATGGGCCTACACTTTCACTTTTGATTCTTTTACTATTGATATAGTTGAACTGCTTCGGATTAGTTTTACTCACCTTAGCAATGTGCTTCTCTGTTTCCTTTTTGGCAGCTTTAATTATTTTTTTAGATAAATTTTCTGCTTATAGTTTTTTAGAGCTTCAACGGTGCCATCCTGCTTTAGTAGTTTAAATGCTTTATTTTTACTGTTAATTGCCCCTCTTACTTTTTTGTTTAGCCACATTGGGTTTTTCCTGTTTCTTGTTCTTTTATTCCCACAAGGTATAAACTGCTTACAGTGCCTATTAAGGATGTTCTTAAACATTTCCCATTTATTTTCTGTATTCTTATTTCTGAGGACATTGTCCCAGTCAACCAGATTAAGGACATCTCTAAGCTGGTCAAACTTTGCCTTCCTAAAGTTCAGTGTTTTTGTGACCCCCTGACATGTCCCCCTAGCGAAAGACAAGTGAAACTGTACAATATTGTGGTCGCTATTTCCTAGATACCCAACAACCTGCAGATTTGTTATTCTGTCAGGTCTGTTAGATAGTATTAGGTCTAAAAGTGCTGATCCTCTGGTTGGATTCTGCACAAATTGTGAAAGATAATTATTCTTGGCTATTAGCAGAAACCTGTTGCCTTTGTGGGTTTCGCAGGTCTCTGTTTCCCAGTTAATATCTGGGTAGTTAAAGTCCCCCATAACAAGGACCTCATTATGGGTTGCAGCTTCATCTATCTGCCTTAGTAGTAAACTTGCCATGATTTCTGTTATATTTGGGGGTTTGTAACAGACCCCAAAGAGAATTTTGTTACTATTTTTTCCCTCCATGTGTTTCGACCCATATGGACTCGACATCCTCATTCCCTTCGCTAATATCTTTCCTTAAAATGGACTTTAGACAAGATTTTACATAAAGACAAACCCCTCCTCCTCTCCATCAGGAAAGGAAATTCACAGTTGATTTAACTGAAAGGAGCTGTAATGGAGAATTCCATATATCATTAAAGAGACAGCTGGCCAGTGTGGTAATATTCAGTACTGAATATCTCGCCTAAAAGTCTGGAATAAGAGGCGTCTGATAAGCAGCGGATACTGAAGGCAATAACCTTGTTTTCAGTTTTTAAGCATGTCCAATTTGAATGTTGATGAGGTTAATTTTATTCAAACACCTTTAAAATTTTTTTAACCCACAATTTTTTTTTACTTTTAATGGTTCCTTCTTCCTACAGCTCCAGGGGACAGCCATGGTTGCAGCCTGTGCGCCATCCTATACAAACCTGTTCCTGGGGCTATGGGAGAGGGAGCCATTTTCCACAGATGCCATGAATCTGTTAGGCGTCGGATTCCTGACTCTGCGCAGCGGGGATCCAGAGCCAGACATCCAGCGGTCTCCCATTTTTCTCTGACCGCTCCGGGTGCTGCTCAGACTTACTTTGACAGCCTGGATGTTGCTGCCACCTCTGGTGCAGCAATGGTAGCGCAACCTGCTCTGCAGGGAACAGCTCCAGAGGCTAAGTCCTCATGCCGTGCTACTGGGCATGCCCGCAAGTTTACCTCTCAGTGGAGAGCAGGGGTCACGTGTTCAGGTCCTGTGTCGGATCTGATTGGTCCTTCCTAAAACCAGGGGAAGAGTCTTGAGGAGATCATTTGCATATTCCCAGTGCCTTCTGGGATAAGTGAAGAGTCTCCGCGAGCTCAACGATCACTGGGTTTTGGCCGTTGCAGCTGAAAAGAGGAAATCGGAAAACCAGGGGAAGAGTCTTGAGGAGATCATTTGCATATTCCCAGTGCCTTCTGGGATAAGTGAAGAGTCTCCGCGAGCTCAACGATCACTGGGTTTTGGCCGTTGCAGCTGAAAAGAGGAAATCGGAAAACCAGGGGAAGAGTCTTGAGGAGATCATTTGCATATTCCCAGTGCCTTCTGGGATAAGTGAAGAGTCTCCGCGAGCTCAATGATCACTGGGTTTTGGCCGTTGCAGCTGAAAAGAGGAAATCGGAAAACCAGGGGAAGAGTCTTGAGGAGATCATTTGCATATTCCCAGTGCCTTCTGGGATAAGTGAAGAGTCTCCGCGAGCTCAACGATCACTGGGTTTTGGCCGTTGCAGCTGAAAAGAGGAAATCGGAAAACCAGGGGAAGAGTCTTGAGGAGATCATTTGCATATTCCCAGTGCCTTCTGGGATAAGTGAAGAGTCTCCGCGAGCTCAACGATCACTGGGTTTTGGCCGTTGCAGCTGAAAAGAGGAAATCGGAAAAACCGAATTTTGGCTCATCTTTCATCGTTTTTAAGAAATCTCAAGATGGAAGAGGCCAGGAGCCATTTGGTGAGCTGCATTTCTTGCTACATGTTCACAGACTTACCAGTGGAAAAGCCAAACTTCACATGCCACAAATGCAAGCTTGTGTCCCTGTTGGAGGAAAAGTTGCAAAATCTCGAAGAGAGGTTAACTACGTTGAAGATCATTAAGGAAGGTGAAGAGTTCTTGGACAGAGCAGAATTATCTCTTCATGTTACAGAAAGAGAAGAAATTCGAAGTGCACCTGAAGAAACAGAGGAATGGAGACATGTGACCCAGAGAAGCAGGAGGATCAGGAGGCAGTCAGCACCCATACTGCTCAGAAACCAGTACCAGGCTCTCACGCAGGAAAACAATGAAGAAATACATCAGGATAAGACTTTGCCAACAAGCAGCAACCTTGTACGCCTTCAGAGTCCTCCTGGATGGAGAAAGAAAAATGTTGTGAAGAAACGGAGAGTGGTGGTCATGGGGGATTCCCTGTTGAGAGGAACAGAGGCCGCTATCTGCAGACCGGATATAACTACAAGAGAAATGTGCTGTCTTCCAGGTGCAAAAATTAAAGATGTGTCTGACAGGATATCAGGACTCTTCAGACCTACAGATGAATACCCATTCCTGCTACTACATGTGGGGACAAATGACACTGCAAGAAACGACCTGGAAACCATCTGTAGAGACTTTGAAGACTTAGGTAAGAAAGTGAAAGAACTGGGAGCGCAGGTGGTCTTCTCTTCCATCCTCCCAGTGGATGGCCATGGAACAAGGAGGTGGAATAAGATTCTGCAGGTGAACAACTGGCTACGTCGATGGTGCCGTCAGCAACGATTTGGATTTCTGGATCACGGAGTGAACTACTTATACGATGGACTACTTGCTAGAGATGGGGTGCACCTTACGAAGACTGGTAAGCATGTATTTGGAAGTCGCCTTGCTACACTTGTAAGGAGAGCTTTAAACTAGAACAACATGGGAAGGGAAGCAAAAGACCAGAAAAAGCCATACACCTGACAAATGCTATTGAGAACTCTGCTATTAGAAGTGGAAAGGAAGAACAAAGACGAAAGAATCTAATTTATAAAAATATTGGAGAAAGAGAAACCAATCACAAACTAAAATGTTTCTATACTAATGCACAAAGCATGGGCAACAAACAAGGAGAATTGGAACTACTAACACAGGAAAAGAAATATGATGTCATTGGAATCACTGAAACTTGGTGGGACAATACACATGATTGGAATACAAGACTAGAAGGATACAACTTATTTGCAAGAAACAGACTTGATAAACGAGGAGGAGGTGTCGCATTGTATGTTAGAAACGCGTATATCTGCACAGAGATTGAAGCTTCAGAGACTGGGAGTTCTGTGGAAACTGTTTGGGTAAGAATACAAGGACAGAACAATGGAAAGGACACCATTGTAGGCATTTACTACAGGCCGCCTGTGCAAGCTGAAGCTATGGATGAACTCTTTATGCATCAAATGGCCAAGTTCTCCAAAAAATATGACATAGTTGTCATGGGAGATTTCAACTATCCAGACATTTGTTGGGAATCTCTCTCAGGCAAAACTAACAGGTCAAGGAAATTCTTATCCTCTCTTGCTGACAACTTTATCTTCCAAAAGGTAAGGGAGAAAACAAGGGGAACTGCTACCTTGGATCTAATCCTTATAAACAGGGAGGAAATGGTTGAGGAGGTAAAAGTGGCTGGGACCCTAGGAGGTAGCGACCATGCTATTTTAGAATTTTGGATAACTAGAGGCGGAAGACCTGTGAAGACTCAGACGTCAAGGTTAGATTTCAGAAAGGCAGATTTTAAGGGATTCAGAAAGAGAATTGGAGGGATCCAATGGCTGGATATCCTTAAAGACAAAAATGTCCAGGAAGGATGGGAAATCTTGAAAAATGAAATTCTCAAAGCACAGTTGTTAACAATTCCGAAAAGAGGGAAGAATAGGAAGCAGTTAAGGAAACCAGGATGGATGAACACAGAACTTAAGCACATGCTAAAAAGGAAGAAAAAAATGTTTATAAAATGGAAAGAGGGAGGCATATCTAAAGAAGAATATAATGCTGTCTGCAGAACCTGCAGGGCACAAATCAGATTAGCTAAAGCTGAAAATGAATTGAGGCTTGCAAGAGATGTCAAAAGCAATAATAAAGGATTTTGGGGATATGTCAAAAGTAAAAGAAAAGTCAAAGATGCTATAGGATTTTTACAGGATGAAAATGATGAAATGGTAAGACAGGATGTTGAGAAGGCTGAACTTTTAAATTCCTATTTTGCATCTGTTTTCTCTCAGAAAGGAAATGTAACATCAACTGTTATTCACTGTCCTATTAAGGGAATAGAAGAATCCAGGATATCTATAAACAGAAAGATAGTGAGGAAACACTTAGCTAGCCTAAATGAATTAAAGTCTCCAGGTCCAGATGAATTACACCCCAGAGTACTGAAGGAGATAGCAGAAGAAATTTTTGAACCCCTCTCTATAATCTTTGAAAATTCTTGGAGAACAGGAGAAGTGCCAGAAGACTGGAGAAGAGCAAATGTTGTTCCTATCTTCAAAAAGGGGAAGAAGGTGGACCCAGGTAACTATAGGCCGGTGAGTCTGACTTCTATACCAGGAAAGATCTTTGAACAAATTATTAAACAACATGTATGTCAATACCTGGATAAGAATGAAGTGATTAAACAGAGTCAGCATGGGTTTGTAACTAATAAGTCATGTCAGACTAACTTAATTTCCTTCTATGACGGTATCACTGATTGGGTGGATCAAGGAAATGCTGTAGATATAGTATATCTTGACTTCAGCAAAGCATTTGACAAAGTCTCTCATACAATCCTTATTGAAAAAATGATTAAGTATGGAATGGACAAGGCAACTGTTAGGTGGATTCATAACTGGCTTAGTGATCGGAACCAAAGAGTGGTCGTAAATGGCTGCACATCCAGTTGGAAGAATGTCTCAAGTGGGGTACCACAGGGCTCTGTCCTGGGCCCTGTATTGTTCAACATCTTTATCAACGATTTAGATGAAGGCATTGAGGGTAAACTGATT
This sequence comes from Dendrobates tinctorius, assembly GCF_039654945.1. Lineage (NCBI taxonomy): Eukaryota > Metazoa > Chordata > Amphibia > Anura > Dendrobatidae > Dendrobates > Dendrobates tinctorius. The sequence goes on from NW_027361958.1 coordinate 281,045, forward strand.
AAATTTGCTGATGACACAAAGCTAGGAGGGATAGCTAATACTAGAGAAGAGAGAGAGAGGATTCAAAAAGATTTAAATAAACTGGAGAAGTGGGCAGCAACAAACAGAATGGTTTTTAACAGGGAGAAATGCAAAGTACTACATCTGGGCAATAAAAATGGAAAAAGCATATATAGAATGGGAGGAATAGGGCTAAGTGACAGCACATGTGAAAAAGACTTGGGTATACTAATAGATCACAGACTGAATATGAGTCAACAGTGTGATGCAGCAGCAAAAAAGGCAAATGCAATTCTAGGATGTATTAACAGAAGCATACAGTCTAGATCACGTGAAGTCATTATTTCCCTCTACTCCTCTTTGGTCAGACCTCATCTGGAATATTGTGTCCAGTTTTGGGCACCACATTTTAAAAAAGACATCAACAAACTGGAGCAAGTTCAGAAAAGAGCGACCAGAATGGTGACCGGTCTGCAAACCCTGTCTTATGAGGAAAGGTTGCAGGATTTGGGAATGTTTAGTTTGCAAAAGAGAAGACTGAGAGGAGACTTAATAGCTGTCTACAAATATCTAAAGGGCTGTCACATTGTAGAAGGATCAACTTTATTCTCATTTGCACAAGGAAAGACTAGAAGCAATGGGATGAAACTGAATGGGAGGAGACACAGATTAGATATTAGAAAAAACTTTTTGACAGTTAGAGTGATCAATGAGTGGAACAGGCTGCCACGAGAAGTGGTGAGTTCTCCTTCAATGGAAGTCTTCAAACAGAGGCTGGACAGACATCTGACTGGGATGATTTAGCGAATCCTGCTTTGAGCAGGGGGTTGGACCAGATGGCCCAGGAGGTCCCTTCCAACTCTACGATTCTATGATTCTATGATTCTATGATTCCCAGGGTCCTTCAGCAGACTGAAAGGATTGAAATTTTTGATGTTTTTTTACTCCTCTCAACAGCCCAAACAAGTTTCTAAAAGGATGAGTTTGCAACTACTTTACTTTTGGAGAAAATTCAAAACATTCATTATTCAATAGGGCCCAAAATAGCAAAAACCAGCGGTTTGAATGAACACTCACATTTCTTGGTAGAATCGTGCAGGATTTAAATTTTTGATGTTTTTCTACTCCTCTCAACAGCCCAAACAAGTTTCTAAAAGGATGAGTTTGCAACTACTTTACTTTTGGAGAAAATTCAAAACGTTCATTATTCAATAGGGACCAATAGCAAAAAGCAGCGGTTGCTATATAAAACTTGCTGCAAGTTGGCCTCCGCCTGCTGCATGATTGATCCTGGGCTTCAACACAGCCAGTTGTCGCTCGGAAGTGCTGTCCGCACAGAGAAAAACACTAGCTCCTGTGTTAGTGGGGTTCAGTAACGTCTGCTGGTACCCTGCTATGTGGATTGCAATGTCTCCTGCCGCCTCCACATTCAAAAACCATCAGGCCTCTGCCTGCTCCATGCTTGATCCTGGGCTCCAACAATGCCAGTTCGTGTTCAGAAGTGCCATCTTCACAGAGAAAAACACACTAGCTCCTGTGTTAAGGCCCTTTTACATTTAGCGATGCACCAGCGATCCGACCAGCGATCCGACCCGGTCAGGATCACTGGTGCATCGCTAAATGATCGCTAGTGAGCTTTCATACAGAAAGATCTCACAGCGATGCAGCAGCGACGCAGCGCACGATACTTACCATTCACACACAGCGATCCTGGCGTCCTCCCGCCCGCCTCCACGCTTCGCTCGTCGTCACAGCAGAAAGTCTCAGCAGGAAGCGCCCGACGAGAAATGGAGCCGGACATTCTCGCGCGATCAGCGATGGACAGCGGGGGAGCCGGTCACTGGTAAGTATCACACATAGCGATATCGCTAGCAATATCGCTATGACGTCACAAAACCAGTGACGTTTTAGCGATATTGCTAGCGATATCGCTTAGTGTAAAACCCCCTTTAGTGGGGTTAAGTAACTTCTGCTGTTCCCCTGCTGTGTGGACGGCAATGTCTCCTGCTGCCTCCACATTCAAAAACCATCAGGCCTCTGCCTGCTCCATGCTTGATCCTGGGCTTGGGGTTGGCAGAACACGTACAGCGCCACTCTCCAGATCTGTACCCGGCTCCACAACATTGACCCAATGGGCAGTGAGGGAAAGGTATCGTCCCTGTCCATGGTTACTGGTCCACGCATCGGTGGTCAGGTGGACCTTGCTACTGACGGCATTAAGTAGTGCATGTTTTATTTTTCCCTCCACATGTTTTTGCAGGGCAGGGACGGCTTGCCTGCTGAAATAAAAGCGGCTGGGCATGGTGTATTGTGGGACTGCCAATGCCATGAAGTTCCGGAAGGTGTCAGTCTCCACCAGTCTGAATGAGAGCATTTCAAGGGCCAGTAGTTTGGCAATGCCAGCATTCAGAGCCTGTGCTCGGGGATGATTTGCCGAGTATGGCCGGGTTTTATCCCATGCCTGTGCTACCGATGGCTGTAGAGTGGCCTGGGAGTGTGAGGATGACTGGGAAAGTGGTGCTGTGGGTGGAATGTCACTGGGTCTTCGGACAACAGTGCCAGAGGTTCTTCCTTGGCGATCCTGTGAGGAAGCCGAACCAGCTGTGTGTGAGCTGGAGGAAGAGGCGCCAACACGAGCTGAAGAGGTGGTAGGTGGTGCGGTACGCTGGCCTACGTCTTCAGTGTGTCTGTGTAACTCCACCTCGTGCTTGGTCTGCACATGTTTCCACATATTTGTGGTATTGAGGTTGCTGACATTTTTCCCTCTTTTGACTTTCTGATGACACAGCTTGCATTTGACAAAGCAAATGTCATCTGCAACTGTGTCAAAAAAGGACCACGCACTGCAAGTCTTGGGAGCGCCCACTTTGGCTTTTGAAAGAGGAATGCTCCTAACGGGTGCCGAAGTGGAGGCTACAGGCAACCAAGTCTGCCCCCTCCCTCTCCCTCCTGGGAGAGGTCCTTGACCTCACGCCATGATGGGTCAAGGACCTCATCATCTACACTCCCCTCTTGAAACACCTGCTTCTCCTGGGTTGTCTCGCCAGCACCGTACACACCAGAAAGTGGCACCTGAGTCTCATCATCTGATGCGTACCGAGGTGTGCTGACCATAGGCACTGGCCCACCCGCCTCTTCAGATTCCGAGGGACAAAGAAGTTGCGCATCACTGCATACTCTCTCTTCTTCACATTCTTGAATGCTGCTTGGCTGGCCCCCTCTTTCCAAGCCAACAGATTCAGAGAACAGAAGTAGAGACTGATGGCTCCTGTCCAGGGCTCTCTGACTGCCTGGGCACTTTGGCAGGTGGTGAAGAGACAGATGGTTGCTCTTCAGTGCTCTGGCCCTGAGAGGACGTGGAAGTCATTGAAGTCGATGCGTTATCTGCCATCCATCCGACAACGGCTTCAATTTGTTCCTCCCGCAGCAGTGGGGTACGGCGAGGTCCTACAAAGCTGCGCATAAAGGACTGTTGCCTACTAAAACTGGGGGATGCTGACTAATTGGTGCCCGCAGCAGGCACAGAATCCCCACGTCCTCTCCCTGCTGAAACTCCACGCCCACGGGCCTTACTTCCTGCCTTCTTCATCTTGGTATACTGATAAAGATAGGCAGAAAAGTACAAAGGGGGGGCTTAGTGTGCTTATTCCTGAACAGCTGGTAACAGGTATAAGAAACACTAATTTTATGAAGTGTGTGTGTGGACTACACTTTAATAGGAGCTAATGTGGCCTACACAACTGTCAAATGGAGTGTTTGGTGAACTTTATTTTGTTTTTGTTTTTTGTAAAAACTAAAAGGATGTGACCAAAGATTTGAACACGATAGTATCACAAACTTTTTGGAGCTATTACAATGCAGGAAGGTAACCTACAATGCAAAAGATGAGGCTCCAAAAAATAGGGTAATACTAATCTGGCTGCAGCTGAAGGGCACAAGCCAGAAAAAAGGCTCCTCTATCTACTCCTATATAGTGTTTGCAACCAACCAATGTAGATGGATACGGATGGATGCACACTAATAGGAGAATAAAAAATGAGCTGCAATAAAAGAAAAATGTGTGAGGCAGTGACGCACACTGAGCGGCCTACAACCAGACGTAGCTGAAGGACACACTACTCAGCGTGAGCTGCACTCACACACAGGGACCTCTCAGACAGCCGTGAACAGTGCAGCAAACTGAGGTTGCTGACATTTTTCCCTCTTTTGACTTTCTGATGACACAGCTTGCATTTGACAAAGCAAATGTCATCTGCAACTGTGTCAAAAAAGGACCACGCACTGCAAGTCTTGGGAGCGCCCGCTTTGGCTTGAAAGGCTGCAGAAAGGCTCCGCTGTCTACTCCTATAGTGTTTGCAACCAACGTATATGGATACGGATGGATTCACACTAATAGGAGAATGAAAAATTTGCAGCAAGAAAAAGAAAAAATTTGTATGAGGCAGTGACACGCTGAACGTCCTACAAGCAGACGTGTCTGCAGGACACACTACACAGTGTGAGCTACACTCACACAGACCTTGCAGACAGCTGTGACTAGCGCTGCTGCAAGGCAAAAGAAAGCTGGCTCATAGCATTATGGGAACTTCCGATTCCGGTATTCGATATGCTAAAAGTATCGGAAACTCAGTATCGGAATTCCGATACAGTGAATATCGGCCAATACCCGATACTTGCGGTATCGGAATGCTCAAACTAATCCCAAATATCATACCTCACTGTTTTTTTCTGGAGGATATCCCACTCAGAGTCCTCCCTTGGTTGACTAACCCCAAATACGTGGATGTTTATGATCTGTGGGATGGTCTCCCAAACATTCCTATCTCCCATCTCTTGTGAGGTGATATACCATGTGTGGAGGGTTGGCCGAGAGATGCTACAAAACGTCCTAAGGACTTCTTGCAGAAACAGCATGTCCATTTCATCTTAAAATTTAAAGCAGACCTGAAGCATTCCTTGGATCTGTTATGGCTGGAGCTCATGGTTAAGCTCCATTCTATCTCCAAACTAGTGTCTAAACTATATGCTAATCTTATCAAGCCACCAGAGAACTTCGAGCCTCTTTATATAACCTCTTGGGAATCGGAGCTAAAGATAACCCTATCTCACCAAGAAGTGAGTCAAGTGCTTGCCAACTCTCACGGTTTTTCCAGGTGTATTCTATTACAGGAGAATGCATTCAAGATTCTGGTACAAAACTCTGGAACGCTTGGTCCACCTAGGTTTAAGCAATACACCATTGTGTTGGAGATGTTCTGGTGCAATAGGATCTCTTGTGCATATTTTCTGGTTTTGCCCGGGTATTTCAACTTTCTGGAAAGATATTAATGGCTCACTTCGTTGTATGGGTTTGACACCAACAGATCTTACTCCTCAAGAGATTTTATTGTCACTCCCTTCGAAAACTTTTTGAATGGAAAATATGCTGGAATATTTAGCGGTTGCCATGTCGCGTTTGGAGAGCCCCTGTGTGCTTAAACATTGGAGCTCTCCCACAATTGACCCCATTTTGGAAACTAGACGCCCCAAGGAACTTATCTAGATGCAGAGTGCTCACTTTGAACCCCCAGGTGCTTCACAATTGATCAGTAAATAAAAAAGGTACTTTTTTTTCACAAAAATTTTCTTTTAGCCTATTTTTTCATTTTCACATGGGCAACAGGATAAAATGGATCCTAAAATGTGTTAAGCAATTTCTCCTGAGTACACCGATACCTCATATGTGGTCATAAACCACTGTTTAGGCGCAAGGCAGGGTCCGGAAGCGAAGGAGCGCCATTTGACTTTACATTTATTACATTTATTACATTTATTTATACATGGTTATTATTTCACCCCTCAGTCGTCTTTTTTCTAGACTAAATAATCCTAATTTTGCTAATCTCTCTGGGTATTGTAGTTCCCCCATCCATTTATAAGTGTGACCTGCTGTCTTCAGCACGGGTCCCTGTCAGGACAGGAAACCCAACTGAAGCGAGGGAAAGGTACCGCCCTTTTATCTTCAGTAGGGTTCCTGTCCTGACTGGGCGGATCCCCTCTCTCATGTGTGCCATCATGGGAGACGGGAAAAAGGGTTTTCCACCAACATAGAAGAGGATTCTTTACAGTTAGGGTAGAGAGAATCTGGAATTCCCTTCCTGAGGAGGTGGTGATGGCAAACTCAGTCGAAGGGTTCAAGAGGGGCCTGGATGTCTTCCTGGAGCGTAACAATATTGTATCTTACAGTTATTGTTAGGTTTTTTAGAAGGACATAGATCTGGGGATTTATTCTGACCGAATTTTATAGGCTGGACTGGATGGACTAATGTCTTTTTTCGGCCTTACTAACTGTTACTATGTTACTAAGGTCGAATGTACGACTGAAAACATTCAAGAATTTTGGAACTGGATGCTTTGTACAATAAAGGAACTGTTAAATTCAATTTTCCCTCTTGAGTGCCAAGTCTTTACTATAATCTATAGTGGATTGGATACCGTACTTCTGCACCTCCCTCTGTCATCGAGTGCTGTGTTTTTTCTAATTCATCCGCATCCATAGGCTTATATGGGTGCGAGTGAGCTGAGACTCTGTCATGTGTCAGTGGCAATCTCTGTATGCTACCATTTCACTCGGACACTGAAAACGGCTGGGGAAAAAAACCGTGATGGGAGCTGTCCCGTAGATGAATACTGGTCCGAGTGCTATGTGATGTTTTATTGCATAGCACTCGTCCGTATTCATCGCTGGAGTTACTCCGGCCTCAGGATGGGAGTCCTGCATTTGGGGCACGACAGGGGATATTAAGGACTGAACTATTCCACCCATCCTCCTATGCTGCCTTCTGAGGGTGATCTTCAGAGAAACAGGGATGAACCCCCCCCAATTTTTTATTACCTACACTGATTTTTTTCGTGAGCACTTTGTAATAGTCTGTGTCACATATATATTCTATTGGTGTTTGAATTAGTTTACCTGTTATATATTAAAAGTTAAGCTTTATGGTATCTCATGCTACAGAGTTATTGATCCTGGGCAATTGGTCCAAAGTGTCTATGGGAAATATGTGCACAGAAAACTTAGCATATCTGCAAGAAAAAGTGACAGGTTGTGTTTGAAGCACACACCCCAGGTCAGTTTACACTGCATAAAAAAAGCCCAGCGGGCAGGAGGTTTTTATAAATCCCATCCACATTGCTGAACTGTAAGAAGCTGTGTTTTTGATGGAACAAAAATATGTCGTGTCAAAAACGCAACAAAATCTCATTGTGGACACAGAGCCTAAGGCTGGAGTGGAGTCACATCGGATGCGATACAAGTAAGTTCTCCGTCTCCTCCATGGCCTGACTTGGTGTATATCGGACTGCACTGGGATGACATCCGAGTGCAGTGTGAAGTTTCACTAAGACCCTTTGCTAATCCTTTGCATCTAATTTGGTTGTGCCTTTTTTTGCTTTCTGCTTTGTTGCTAAGGTTCAGAGTACTCCCTGCTGGGGGCAGCGCTGGGCACCGCTCATACGTTACAGCTTGTGGCAGATTGTTCAGTCCCCTGGTGTGTTGTTTGAATTAGAGGCCTACCTAACTACCTACCTACCTTCACCTGTCTGAGCTTTCTATCGGCTTACAGCACCGAGGTGTGTCACAATGGAACATTGAAACACGTGTCACAATGGGCGTCCCAGACTGTCTTCCAGCAGTGCGGCAGAAGCCAGCTTCAGTCTGTTGAGGGAGCCTCAGCAGACAGGTAGGGATGGGGGTATGCACACGTGTTGGTTTCAAAACCCAGCAACAGGAGAGATAAGGTTTCCAAAAACAGACTGAATTGAATCCAAAGCAAGTTGTCTTTTTAATATATCATTAAATTGACAGCTGGCCTGTGTGGTATTATTCAGTACTGAATATCTGGTCTAAACGTCTGGAGTAAGAGGCGTCTGGTAAGCAGCAGATACTGAACGTAATAACCTTGTTTTCAGTTGAGGAGCACTGGATTTCAAAATTGGGACTGAAGGAGCGTCTCCTTCAGCAGCTGTACACACGCCCGGACACAGATGCATCGCTATTCCCCTGCACTCAAGTGCCTTTCTAACCAGCGCGTCCTCTCCTCCCGTGGCACACATACCTGGGCAGGACATACGTCCTCAAACAGTACCAGTCCCATATCAGGGACACAAGCCTGCTATGCACAACATGTGGCATATCCTCTAATTAAATCAGATCATTTTACCAGGACCTTTGTCAGTCCCAATTTTGAAATCCAGTGTTCCTCAACTGAAAACAAGTTTATTACCTTCAGTATCCGCTGCTTACCAGATGCCTCTTATTCCAGAGTTTAAGACCAGATTTTGGTTTCAATTCAATTCAGTCTGCTTTTGGAAACCTTATCTCTCCTGATGCTGGGTATTGTAACCAACAAGCATGCATACCAACCTCCCTACCTGTCTGCTGAGGCTCCCTCAGCAGACTGAAGCTGGCTGCTGTCGCACAGCTGGAAGACATTCTGGGCCGCCCATTGTGACATGTGTTCCAATTGTTCCATTGTGACACCTGGCTGCTGTAAGCCAAGAGGATACTCAGACAGGTGAAGGTAGTTAGGTAGGTCACAAGAGGGAGACAATAGAACAAGTTTCACAATGGACGGTCCAGACTGTCTTCCAGCTGTGCGGCAGCAGCCAGCTTCAGTCTGCTGAGGGGGCCTCAGCAGACAGGTAGGGAGGATGGTATGCACACTCGTTGGTTACAATACCCAGCATCAGGAGAGATAAGTTTTCCAAAAACAGACTGAATTGAAACCAAAGCAAGTTGTCTTTTCAAAGCAATATTTTAATGCTTTTTGCAACTTTTGTTGCTCTGCATTAATTTTCCAAGTTGCACATTTCAAATGCCAAATGCATGTGGCTTGATTTAACTTGACCAACTCTGCTACATCAAGTACTCACCTATATATGGAAGGCATTGTATTGTATTCAGTCTGCAATATAAATCATCTGTCTTGGCTTTTGCTATTTGGTAGGTACAGGTGTCATTAGCTGCAGTAATGTGTTTAGGTTTGGATGGATACATTTCTGCACACCCACCTGCTACAAGACCATCAGCGCCTTCCCTCATTACTTCAATGTGTAGTTAAGTTATTAAATTTCTACCAGATTCCTGACGCTTATGAATTCTTTAGTGAAACATTGTCTCCCCCTTGAGGCCCTCCAACTTCTAAATTTTGGGAAAAGGGGACAATACAAATATCTCTCCGAGGATCTGTTTATACCAAGGAAGGTGACGGTCACAAGGGGGCATTCTCTGCGTCTGGAGGAGAAACACCAAGGTTACTTACCGGTAGCCAGTTTTTCCGGAGCCCATGACGGCACACATGAGAGAGGGGATCCGCCCAGTCAGGACAGGAACCCTACTGAAGATAAAAGGGCGGTACCTCTCCCTCGCTTCAGTTGGTTTACAGAGCATGAGAGGCCCCCGGGTTAGTACACATGGTAAAACTATCACCACATTATATCTATCTAACTAAAAAACACCCAAACTATAGTGCACACCAAAGGAGTGAAAAGGGGGGGAATATACAGGTGCCGTCATGGGCTCCGGAAAAACCGGCTACCGGTAAGTAACCTTGGTGTTTTCCCGTCTCCCATGACGGCACACATGAGAGACTTTTGTAGAATAAGACACCTTAGGGAGGGACCACCGCTTGCAGCACCCTTCTACCAAAGGTTAGGTCAGTAGAGGAAGACAGATCAAGTCGGTAGTGTTTAACAAAGGTGGAAGGTGAGGACCAAGTAGCGGCTTTACAAATTTGCTCAATCGATACCTCAGCCTTCTCTGCCCAGGAGGTAGCCACGGCTCTGGTGGAGTGAGCCTTGATGCCTTCTGGAACCGGAGTGCCACTTGCGGAGTAGGATAACATAATGGCCTCCCTGATCCATCTGGCAATGGTACTTTTAGCTACCCCGTGCCCCTTTCTACTACCCTGAAAGGCTACAAAAAGGGACTGATCTTTCCTCCACTGACTAGTTATTGACATATATTGTATTATGGCTCTTTTTACATCTAATGTATGGAACTTTTGCTCCCCCGGGTTTCTGGGATTGTTACAGAACGATGGCAAGGAGATCTCCTGAGTCCTATGAAACTTTTGGACTACCTTGGGGAGATAGGCCGGGTCTGGTCTTAGAACCACTCGGTCATCCAAGATCTGTGTATAAGGAGGACATATAGACAGAGCTTGTAGGTCGCTGACTCTTCGGGCTGACGTTAAGGCTACCAGTAAGACCGTTTTAAGTGTAAGTAGCTTTGGTGACAGCTCTAGTAGTGGTTCGAAGGGATCTTTGGTTAAAGCCTCCAAAACTAGTTTCAGGTCCCAGGGTGGTATCTTTGGGATAATGACCAGCCTTGACCTGCCACAGGACTTAATGAACCGGGACACCCACCTATTGGCTGCTAAATTGCAGTTATATAGGGCCCCCAAAGCTGAGACTTGAACTTTGAGTGTGTTAGTGGCTAACCCCAGTTGCAGCCCCGACTGTAAGAACTCTAGGATAGGTCCCACTGGAGCTACATCCCCTAAAGGTTCCCCCAGGAAGTCTAGGAACTTTTTCCACGTTCTACCGTAGATTTGGGATGTTATTGGTTTCCTACTTTTCAACAGGGTGGAGACTAACCCTGGAGAGAATCCCTGGCGACTCAGTAGCGCCCTCTCAAATTCCAGGCTGCTAGATGGAAGCCCTTCACCTGAGAGTGGACCACTGGTCCCTGGGAAAGCAGGTCTGGAATCTCTGGTAGCATCCATGGATCTGTCACTGACATGAGCCTCAGAAGGGAGAACCAAGGCCTTCTTGGCCAAAAAGGAGCTATAAGAATTATTCTTGCCCGATCCTCCCTGATTTTCCTGACTACTACTGGGATCATTGTTATCAGGGGAAATGCATAGGCCAGGATGAACTTCCAGGGTATTTGTAGGGCATCTACTGCGAAGGGGTTTTCCCTTGGATTTAGCGGGCAGAACTTCCTGACCTTCCGGTTGTGTGCGGTAGCGAATAGGTCTATTTCTGGTCTGCCCCAGGCCTGAACTATTTGTTGGAAGACTCGGGAGTTTAGGGACCATTCCCCTTGTCTTAGATGCCTGCGACTCAGGAAGTCTGCTTGTATATTTTCTGCCCCCTTTATGTGCAATGCTGTGATGGATAAGAGATGTTGTTCTGCTAGCTGGAAGAGTAGATCTGATATTTGCATGAGGCCCCGAGATCTCGTTCCCCCCGATGATTGATGTAGGCTACTACTGCCTGATTGTCCGTCATGACCCGGGTGTGGCGGCCCTGAAGTAAGGGAAGGAAATGTTTCACGGCTTTTTCCACTGCCCATAGTTCTTTTACATTTGAATTCTGATCGCTTTCTAGTGAGGACCAGGTCCCCTGTATTGTATTGGATCTCAGGTGTGCTCCCCACCCTGTGGCACTCGCGTCTGTCGTAATGATGTCCTCAACTGGTTTTTGCCACGGGACACCAGCTGTTAGATTCTTTTCTACAGTCCACCAGAGCAGGGAATCTCTTACAGCCACTGAGAGACATAGTTTGCCTTCTAAATGCCCTTTTAATTGTTTCTGCACTGACAGGACTTCCCACTGTAGTTGCCTTAAGTGGTACTGCGCCCATGTTACTGCGGGTATACATGATGTCAGTGAGCCTAAAAGGGACATTGCGTTCCTCAGTGTCATATTTGGCCTTTGTATTGCTGTGCGAGCTAGGCCTCTTATCTTGGTCACTTTCCTCTGGTAGGAGGCAGCGTTGTTGCTCGGAGTCCAATATCAACCCTAGGAAGGATTGCTCTTTTACTGGGGTTATCCTTGACTTGGGGATGTTTACTATCCATCCTAGTCCTACTAGAGTTGCTATTACTTCCTTCACTTGAAGTGTGCAGTGGGATTCCGACCTCCCTATTACCAGAAAGTCGTCTAAGTATGGGACGATCACTATGTCCCTGGATCGCAGAAAAGACATCTCTGATACTCCCGATGGATTGGGATGTGATAGTAGGCATCTTTTAAGTCTATCACTGCCATGAGGCAATGCTGGAACAGGATCTTTGTGGCCGTGTTGATTGACTCCATTTTGAAGGAGCAATTGTCTATCCACTGATTGAGTCTCCTCAGGTTGACAATGGTTCTCCAAGAGCCATCTGGTTTTTGTATTAAGAAGAGGGGGGAGTAGAACCCCCTTCCTTCTTCTTGCGCTGGGACTTCCTGTAGGACTTGTTTTTTCACTAGTCCCAAGACTTCCGTCTCCAGGGCCAGCTGTTGCTCTTGGGCTTTCCTTCTGGATGTTATTATGAAGGTATGCCTGGGCGGACGGATGAATTTTAATTTTAAGCCGTCCTTGATTATATTTAGGATCCATGTACTGGGGGAGATATTTGCCCAGGCGGAAAGGAAGAGAGAAAGCCTTCCCCCTACCTCCGGCCCAATGTCATTGGGGAGATTTTTTGGAGGAAGTGGAGGGCCCTTTAAACATATAGCCCGATCCTCTTTTTTCTTTAAAGTCCCAGCTTTTTCTATCTCCCGGGGGAAGACCCCTGTTAAATCTCCTCCTCCGAAAGGGCTGCTTCTTAGGTTCTCCCGGAAATCGGGGAAAGCTTTTCTTCCTATCCCCCGCATGCTCCAAAATCTCTTCTAGTTTTTTCCCGAAGAGGAATTGGCCATCGCATGGAATGGAACATAACTTGTGCTTAGAGGGTAAATCTCCGGGACACCCTTTAAGCCACAGGGCTCGTCTTGCCGCATTTGACAGGCTTGCTGCTCTAGCTGTCAATCTTGCAGAGTCTGCAGAGGAATCGGCCAGGAAAGCCGCTGCTCCGTGCACCAATGTTAGATTAGCTAGAATTTCGTCTCTAGGAACTCTATCCTTGATCTGGTCCTCTATTTGTTGCAGCCAGACCATGAGGGCACGAGCGGTACAGGTACCGGCTATTGCTGGCTTCAATCCCCCTGCTGAAGCTTCCCAGATGTGCTTCAGAAACCCATCTGCTTTCTTATCAAGCGGGTCTTTCAACACGCCAGAATCTTCTAATGGTAGGGATACCTTTTTTGAGGATCTGGCTACAGCCCCATCAATTTTTGGGACTTTTTCCCAGGTTTCTGAGTCCTTCTGGTCAAAGGGGTACCTCCTCTTTGATGTGGAAGGTAAGCCCCCTGACCGCTCTGTCTTTTTCCATTCCCTGTCAATTAGCGCTTTTATTTTATCATTTACAGGGAAGGTACGCTTTCGCTTTTCCTCCAGTCCTCCAAACATTACATCCTCTAATGATTTGGGAGTTTTTTCTTCTTTAAAGGCCCATTGTAGCTCTAATGGCCTTGACCAGTTTTTCTACGTCCTCCGTTGGGAAACATGGACGGCCGCCTGTATCGCTGTCCGAGGAGGATTCTGAGGACTGCGTAGAGGAAGAGGAGGTGGAGGGGGACAAAGATCTATCCCGCCCCTTCTGCTTTGGCGAGGCCTCTGAATCGGAGCTCCTTCTACGGTTTCTTTTCTTTTTAAGGGCTGCCTTTAGGGAACCTTTCACCTCCTGATGTATTAACTCCTTCAGACTAGTCACCAAATCAGGGGTCTCCTTCTGTATAGTCCTGTTAATACAGTCAGCGCAGAGATCTTTCTGCCACTGATCTGCCAGCGGGTTTTTACATAGGGCGCATTCTCTATTTTTGGTTTTGCTGCTGGCCTTCCTCGCCCCCTAGTGATCAAACAGAGAAAATGGAACCCCATTACCATAAGGGTGACATTCACGTAGATCACTCACCACCGCTGTCAATCAGGGGTACCGATCTCGGAGGCTCCTCAGATGCAGTCGTGACGTTTCTCCTGGACGTCCCAGAGTCATGCCGATTGCGTTTATGACTGCTGCTCCTACCACTTGAACGACTGCTCCTGGTATGTTGGTGGCTCGGCCTGGCATCTGGCGAGAGGTCTTGCTGCTGACGCTGCTGCTGTCGCTGCTGCTGTCGCTGCTGACGCTGCTCGTCTTGCCCCACTTCCATTCTGAAGCCTTGGGCATGAGTGCGTCTTCTGTGGTCATCCCCCTTATGTAAGGGGGATCCACTGCACTCTCCGCCTCCTCCGGTTACCCCCACAGCCCCTCCCCCCCGCCATACCGCCGGGATCTCTCTTCACCGATCGGCGGTCTTCACCATGGGCGCCGTCATCTTGAATTGTCGGCGCCGCCTCCCGAAGTCACGCGGGCACGCCCCTTCCCCAGCGTGCCCTGCGCGTGACGTCAGAGGAGCGCGACCCGGAAGCGGCCGCTCCCTCAAGGCTCCTGAGCTGCTCCAGAGTAGGGAATCACCGGCAGAGGGGGAGAGGGCGGTGCGGCAGCCACGGCAGAGCCCCAGGACCCCCGCCGTGCTGTTCCTGCGCCCGCTCGGACGCTGAGCCCCGGAGGACCCGCGGACGGCGCTTCCTCCATCCCGACGCCCAGCGCTCAGGAGCCCAGCCTGATTTTAAATGCGATTCTCCCGCGGAATGGAATCTGGAATTCTCACGGTAATTTCCGCAAGAGATCCGCTACGTGTGCACATAGCCTAAAAGTTAAGTTTTATGATATCTCTTGCTACAGAGTTATTGATCCTTGGCAATCGGTCCAAAGTGTCTATGGGAAAAATGTATACAGAAAACTTAGCATATCTGCAAGAAAAAGTGACAGGTTGTGAATTTGAAGCACACACTCCCGGTCAGTTTACACTGCATAAAAAAAGCCCAGCGGGTAGGAGGTTTTTATAAATCCCATCCACATTGCTGATCTGTAAGAAGCTGCATTTTTGATGGAACAAAAATATGTAGTGTCAAAAACGCACCATAGCCTAAGGCTGGAGTGGAGTCACATCGGATGCGATATACTAATGATACTCGGCTCCAGCTGTGCTGCAAGCGTGATCTGAGTGTCCGTGCTCTGTGCTCCAATCCTCTCTCATGAGAGAATCACAGCACAGAAGCGAAGGAGACGGAGAAAGTAATTTCTCCATCTCCTCCATGGCCTGACTTTGTGTATATCGGACTGCACTGGGATGACATCCGAGTGCAGTGTGAAGTTCCACTAAGACCCATAGGCTTATATGGGTTCGAGTGAGCCGAGTCTCGCTGCCAATCACAGCATGCTGCCATTGTTCTCTCATGACGATTTGACATGAGAAAATAATTACTGATCTCCTCTGCCCCATAGAATAACACTGGGCCGAGTGCTATCCGATAAAACATCACATGGCACTACCCCCCACGTTGTTTGTTTTAAAAATAACAACCTGTGCTTTATTCACACTGTGCAGATGCAGCGTCTACAGTTCTGTTGTCTCGTCAGTAGTGCTGCAGCCAATCAGGAGCTCAGCAGCTCATTCTCTGGAGCGCTATTGACGTGACCGTCAGAGATGCAAATAATGATAGACGCCGGGCGCAGCAGCAGTGTGAATTATTTTACAATAAACTGCTGAAGAGGAACAAGTGTAAGTCTTCAAGCTGACTGTGAAATATAAATGACCTCCGGCCACTTCCTCCACCAATCAGCATGTGAAACAGCTGACATGATGACATCATGTCATCGTGTCAGTTGTGTACCGCCGGAGAGTAAGTGCTTTGGCGTTGGCTTCCTCGGGGGAAACGCGCATTGGGGCTGTGTGCTCCAGGAACTCTTAGCGCGGAATTATGGGTAAGAGTGACATTTGCTACAATATGCATTTTTGATATATGAGAAACTGCTAGGGATCTCACAGGAGACCCTGCACCCGGCACGTCTATTGAATCTACTCTTTTTTTATGGTTTACATTCTGGCACATGCACTTTAAAGCCGTGCATTATGGTACACATATATAACCTATATGACTTTAAACCTTCTTCCCACCTCTTGATGTTTATCTAAGGCCCGGTTTCTATATACTTTCTTGTCTGCTCATTCCCCGTATGTGAACCCTTTTATGCTTTTATGTACATCTATATGAACTTTTGTATATTGAATACTTAATAAAATTTGTATTTTATTGGATTTACACTCAGTTGTTTTTGTTTATCAAAGTTATAGATATAGGTCATCAATAATAGTTCAGTGAGTATCTGACTCCCTGCCCATCAGCTATATGAAGAGGCCGTAGCACTATGGAGAGCACAGCATCATCTTCATTATCTACGAGACCCCGCTCTGTGTAAAGTAGCAACTTTTATTGGTACTGCAACTAAGGCTGTAATCACAAGAGTGCATAAAATCTGATGCGAGAGCATCGGATGCGATATGCCAATAACCCTGTGCTCCATCTTTGCTGCAAGCGGGAACCTAGTATCAGTGTTGTCTGCTCCCATCCTCTCGCATGACAGAATCGCAGCTCAGGTGCAGAGTGGATGGAAAAAGTAATTTCTCCATCTCCTCTATTACCTGTCTCGGCGTATATCGGACTGCACTGGGATGACATCAGAATGCAGTCCAATGTTTCACATGCATCCATAGACTCACTGCCTGTCGCAGCATGCAGCTATTGTTCTCATGTCCAATCGACATGAGAAAATAATCACAGATTTGAGCTGCACCATAGAGTAACACTGGGCCGAGTGCTATGGGATGTTTTATCACATAGCACTCAGCCATGTTATATGCTTGTATGACCTCGGCCTTAGAGCAATAAATAGGACTGAACTGTTATACTTGGCCTTCTGAGACTGTATGTTATATAGTCGTGTTACGCTCGCCTCACGTCTTGTAATCTACAGGTTCACACAGATTGCATTTTCACGATGCAACAAGTGGGCCTGTGCTCCTTCAAATGCCAGGGCTGAATTTTAGTCCCAGTCAGGCCCAGATCACACCTGTACCTACCAAGCAGCAAAAGCCAAGATAGATGATTTCAATTGCAGACTGAATACAATACAATGCCTTCCATATATAGGTGGAGATGATGTAGCAGAGTTGGTCAAGTTAAATCAAGCCATATGTATTTGGCATTTGAAATGTGCAACTTGGACCAAGAAAAAGCTAATGCAGAGCAACCAAAGTTGAAAAAAGCATTCAAATATGGCTTTGATTTCAATTCAATTCTGTCTTTTTTTTGGAAACCTTATCTCTCCAGATGCTGGGTGTTGTAACCAACGAGCGTGCATACCCCCCTCTCTACCTGTCTGCTGAGGTTACCTCAGCAGACTGAAGCTGGCTGCTGCCGCACAGCTGGAAGACAGTCTGGGCCGCCTATTGTGACACGTGTTCCAATTGTTCCATTGTGACACACCTGGCTGCTGTAAGCCAATAGGATACTCAAACAGGTGAAGGTAGTTAGGTAATTAGGTAGGCCACTAATTCAATCAACACACCAGGGGACTGAACAATCTGCCACAAGCTGTAACGTATGAGCGGTGCCCAGCGCTGCCCCCAGCAGGGAGTACTCTGAACCTTAGCAACAAAGCAGAAAGCAAAAAAAGGCACAACCAAATTAGATGCAAAGGATTAGCAAAGGGTCTTAGTGAAACTTCACACTGCACTCGGATGTCATCCCAGTGCAGTCCGATATACACCAAGTCAGGCCATGGAGGAGACGGAGAACTTACTTGTATCGCATCCGATGTGACTCCACTCCAGCCTTAGGCTCTGTGTCCACAATGAGATTTTGTTGCGTTTTTGACACGACATATTTTTGTTCCATCAAAAACACAGCTTCTTACAGTTCAGCAATGTGGATGGGATTTATAAAAACCTCCTGCCCGCTGGGCTTTTTTTATGCAGTGTAAACTGACCTGGGGTGTGTGCTTCAAACACAACCTGTCACTTTTTCTTGCAGATATGCTAAGTTTTCTGTGCACATATTTCCCATAGACACTTTGGACCAATTGCCCAGGATCAATAACTCTGTAGCATGAGATACCATAAAGCTTAACTTTTAATATATAACAGGTAAACTAATTCAAACACCAATAGAATATATATGTGACACAGACTATTACAAAGTGCTCACGAAAAAAATCAGTGTAGGTAATAAAAAATTGGGGGGGGTTCATCCCTGTTTCTCTGAAGATCACCCTCAGAAGGCAGCATAGGAGGATGGGTGGAATAGTTCAGTCCTTAATATCCCCTGTCGTGCCCCAAATGCAGGACTCCCATCCTGAGGCCGGAGTAACTCCAGCGATGAATACGGACGAGTGCTATGCAATAAAACATCACATAGCACTCGGACCAGTATTCATCTACGGGACAGCTCCCATCACGGTTTTTTTCCCCAGCCGTTTTCAGTGTCCGAGTGAAATGGTAGCATACAGAGATTGCCACTGACACATGACAGAGTCTCAGCTCACTCGCACCCATATAAGCCTATGGATGCGGATGAATTAGAAAAAACACAGCACTCGATGACAGAGGGAGGTGCAGAAGTACGGTATCCAATCCACTATAGATTATAGTAAAGACTTGGCACTCAAGAGGGAAAATTGAATTTAACAGTTCCTTTATTGTACAAAGCATCCAGTTCCAAAATTCTTGAATGTTTTCAGTCGTACATTCGACCTTAGTAACATAGTAACAGTTAGTAAGGCCGAAAAAAGACATTAGTCCATCCAGTCCAGCCTATAAAATTCGGTCAGAATAAATCCCCAGATCTATGTCCTTCTAAAAAATCTAACAATAACTGTAAGATACAATATTGTTACGCTCCAGGAAGACATCCAGGCCCCTCTTGAACCCTTCGACTGAGTTTGCCATCACCACCTCCTCAGGAAGGGAATTCCAGATTCTCTCTACCCTAACTGTAAAGAATCCTCTTCTATGTTGGTGGAAAACCCTTTTTCCCGTCTCCCATGATGGCACACATGAGAGAGGGGATCCGCCCAGTCAGGACAGGAACCCTACTGAAGATAAAAGGGCGGTACCTTTCCCTCGCTTCAGTTGGGTTTCCTGTCCTGACAGGGACCCGTGCTGAAGACAGCAGGTCACACTTATAAATGGATGGGGG
Source organism: Dendrobates tinctorius (assembly GCF_039654945.1). Classification (NCBI taxonomy): domain Eukaryota; kingdom Metazoa; phylum Chordata; class Amphibia; order Anura; family Dendrobatidae; genus Dendrobates; species Dendrobates tinctorius. Next base: position 299,979 of record NW_027361958.1, read on the forward strand.
AACTACAATACCCAGAGAGATTAGCAAAATTAGGATTATTTAGTCTAGAAAAAAGACGACTGAGGGGTGAAATAATAACCATGTATAAATAAATGTAATAAATGTAATAAATGTAAAGTCAAATGGCGCTCCTTCGCTTCCGGACCCTGCCTTGCGCCTAAACAGTGGTTTATGACCACATATGAGGTATCGGTGTACTCAGGAGAAATTGCTTAACACATTTTAGGATCCATTTTATCCTGTTGCCCATGTGAAAATGAAAAAATAGGCTAAAAGAAAATTTTTGTGAAAAAAAAGTACCTTTTTTATTTACTGATCAATTGTGAAGCACCTGGGGGTTCAAAGTGAGCACTCTGCATCTAGATAAGTTCCTTGGGGCGTCTAGTTTCCAAAATGGGGTCACTTGTGGGAGAGCTCCAATGTTTAAGCACACAGGGGCTCTCCAAACGCGACATGGCAACCGCTAAATATTCCAGCATATTTTCCATTCAAAAAGTTTTCGAAGGGAGTGACAATAAAATCTCTTGAGGAGTAAGATCTGTTGGTGTCAAACCCATACAACGAAGTGAGCCATTAATATCTTTCCAGAAAGTTGAAATACCCGGGCAAAACCAGAAAATATGCACAAGAGATCCTATTGCACCAGAACATCTCCAACACAATGGTGTATTGCTTAAACCTAGGTGGACCAAGCGTTCCAGAGTTTTGTACCAGAATCTTGAATGCATTCTCCTGTAATAGAATACACCTGGAAAAACCGTGAGAGTTGGCAAGCACTTGACTCACTTCTTGGTGAGATAGGGTTATCTTTAGCTCCGATTCCCAAGAGGTTATATAAAGAGGCTCGAAGTTCTCTGGTGGCTTGATAAGATTAGCATATAGTTTAGACACTAGTTTGGAGATAGAATGGAGCTTAACCATGAGCTCCAGCCATAACAGATCCAAGGAATGCTTCAGGTCTGCTTTAAATTTTAAGATGAAATGGACATGCTGTTTCTGCAAGAAGTCCTTAGGACGTTTTGTAGCATCTCTCGGCCAACCCTCCACACATGGTATATCACCTCACAAGAGATGGGAGATAGGAATGTTTGGGAGACCATCCCACAGATCATAAACATCCACGTATTTGGGGTTAGTCAACCAAGGGAGGACTCTGAGTGGGATATCCTCCAGAAAAAAACAGTGAGGTATGATATTTGGGATTAGTTTGAGCATTCCGATACCGCAAGTATCGGGTATCGGCCGATATTCACTGTATCGGAATTCCGATACTGAGTTTCCGATACTTTTAGCATATCGAATACCGGAATCGGAAGTTCCCATAATGCTATGAGCCAGCTTTCTTTTGCCTTGCAGCAGCACTAGTCACAGCTGTCTGCAAGGTCTGTGTGAGTGTAGCTCACACTGTGTAGTGTGTCCTGCAGACACGTCTGCTTGTAGGACGTTCAGCGTGTCACTGCCTCATACAAATTTTTTCTTTTTCTTGCTGCAAATTTTTCATTCTCCTATTAGTGTGAATCCATCCGTATCCATATACGTTGGTTGCAAACACTATAGGAGTAGACAGCGGAGCCTTTCTGCAGCCTTTCAAGCCAAAGCGGGCGCTCCCAAGACTTGCAGTGCGTGGTCCTTTTTTGACACAGTTGCAGATGACATTTGCTTTGTCAAATGCAAGCTGTGTCATCAGAAAGTCAAAAGAGGGAAAAATGTCAGCAACCTCAGTTTGCTGCACTGTTCACGGCTGTCTGAGAGGTCCCTGTGTGTGAGTGCAGCTCACGCTGAGTAGTGTGTCCTTCAGCTACGTCTGGTTGTAGGCCGCTCAGTGTGCGTCACTGCCTCACACATTTTTCTTTTATTGCAGCTCATTTTTTATTCTCCTATTAGTGTGCATCCATCCGTATCCATCTACATTGGTTGGTTGCAAACACTATATAGGAGTAGATAGAGGAGCCTTTTTTCTGGCTTGTGCCCTTCAGCTGCAGCCAGATTAGTATTACCCTATTTTTTGGAGCCTCATCTTTTGCATTGTAGGTTACCTTCCTGCATTGTAATAGCTCCAAAAAGTTTGTGATACTATCGTGTTCAAATCTTTGGTCACATCCTTTTAGTTTTTACAAAAAACAAAAACAAAATAAAGTTCACCAAACACTCCATTTGACAGTTGTGTAGGCCACATTAGCTCCTATTAAAGTGTAGTCCACACACACACTTCATAAAATTAGTGTTTCTTATACCTGTTACCAGCTGTTCAGGAATAAGCACACTAAGCCCCCCCTTTGTACTTTTCTGCCTATCTTTATCAGTATACCAAGATGAAGAAGGCAGGAAGTAAGGCCCGTGGGCGTGGAGTTTCAGCAGGGAGAGGACGTGGGGATTCTGTGCCTGCTGCGGGCACCAATTAGTCAGCATCCCCCAGTTTTAGTAGGCAACAGTCCTTTATGCGCAGCTTTGTAGGACCTCGCCGTACCCCACTGCTGCGGGAGGAACAAATTGAAGCCGTTGTCGGATGGATGGCAGATAACGCATCGACTTCAATGACTTCCACGTCCTCTCAGGGCCAGAGCACTGAAGAGCAACCATCTGTCTCTTCACCACCTGCCAAAGTGCCCAGGCAGTCAGAGAGCCCTGGACAGGAGCCATCAGTCTCTACTTCTGTTCTCTGAATCTGTTGGCTTGGAAAGAGGGGGCCAGCCAAGCAGCATTCAAGAATGTGAAGAAGAGAGAGTATGCAGTGATGCGCAACTTCTTTGTCCCTCGGAATCTGAAGAGGCGGGTGGGCCAGTGCCTATGGTCAGCACACCTCGGTACGCATCAGATGATGAGACTCAGGTGCCACTTTCTGGTGTGTACGGTGCTGGCGAGACAACCCAGGAGAAGCAGGTGTTTCAAGAGGGGAGTGTAGATGATGAGGTCCTTGACCCATCATGGCGTGAGGTCAAGGACCTCTCCCAGGAGGGAGAGGGAGGGGGCAGACTTGGTTGCCTGTAGCCTCCACTTCGGCACCCGTTAGGAGCATTCCTCTTTCAAAAGCCAAAGTGGGCGCTCCCAAGACTTGCAGTGTGTGGTCCTTTTTTGACACAGTTGCAGATGACATTTGCTTTGTCAAATGCAAGCTGTGTCATCAGAAAGTCAAAAGAGGGAAAAATGTCAGCAACCTCAATACCACAAATATGTGGAAACATGTGCAGACCAAGCACGAGGTGGAGTTACACAGACACACTGAAGACGTAGGCCAGCGTACCGCACCACCTACCACCTCTTCAGCTCGTGTTGGCGCCTCTTCCTCCAGCTCACACACAGCTGGTTCGGCTTCCTCACAGGATCGCCAAGGAAGAACCTCTGGCACTGTTGTCCGAAGACCCAGTGACATTCCACCCACAGCACCACTTTCCCAGTCATCCTCACACTCCCAGGCCACTCTACAGCCATCGGTAGCACAGGCATGGGATAAAACCCGGCCATACTCGGCAAATCATCCCCGAGCACAGGCTCTGAATGCTGGCATTGCCAAACTACTGGCCCTTGAAATGCTCTCATTCAGACTGGTGGAGACTGACACCTTCCGGAACTTCATGGCATTGGCAGTCCCACAATACACCATGCCCAGCCGCTTTTATTTCAGCAGGCAAGCCGTCCCTGCCCTGCAAAAACATGTGGAGGGAAAAATAAAACATGCACTACTTAATGCCGTCAGTAGCAAGGTCCACCTGACCACCGATGCGTGGACCAGTAACCATGGACAGGGACGATACCTTTCCCTCACTGCCCATTGGGTCAATGTTGTGGAGCCGGGTACAGATCTGGAGAGTGGCGCTGTACGTGTTCTGCCAACCCCAAGCCCAGGATCAAGCAGGGAGCAGGCAGAGGCCTGATGGTTTTTGAATGTGGAGGCAGCAGGAGACATTGCCGTCCACACAGCAGGGGAACAGCAGAAGTTACTTAACCCCACTAAAGGGGGTTTTACACTAAGCGATATCGCTAGCAATATCGCTAAAACGTCACTGGTTTTGTGACGTCATAGCGATATTGCTAGCGATATCGCTATGTGTGATACTTACCAGTGACCGGCTCCCCCGCTGTCCATCGCTGATCGCGCGAGAATGTCCGGCTCCATTTCTCGTCGGGCGCTTCCTGCTGAGACTTTCTGCTGTGACGACGAGCGAAGCGTGGAGGCGGGCGGGAGGACGCCAGGATCGCTGTGTGTGAATGGTAAGTATCGTGCGCTGCGTCGCTGCTGCATCGCTGTGAGATCTTTCTGTATGAAAGCTCACTAGCGATCATTTAGCGATGCACCAGCGATCCTGACCGGGTCGGATCGCTGGTCGGATCGCTGGTGCATAGCTAAATGTAAAAGGGCCTTAACACAGGAGCTAGTGTGTTTTTCTCTGTGAAGATGGCACTTCTGAACACGAACTGGCATTGTTGGAGCCCAGGATCAAGCATGGAGCAGGCAGAGGCCTGATGGTTTTTGAATGTGGAGGCGGCAGGAGACATTGCAATCCACATAGCAGGGTACCAGCAGACGTTACTGAACCCCACTAACACAGGAGCTAGTGTTTTTCTCTGTGCGGACAGCACTTCCGAGCGACAACTGGCTGTGTTGAAGCCCAGGATCAATCATGCAGCAGGCGGAGGCCAACTTGCAGCAAGTTTTATATAGCAACCGCTGCTTTTTGCTATTGGTCCCTATTGAATAATGAACGTTTTGAATTTTCTCCAAAAGTAAAGTAGTTGCAAACTCATCCTTTTAGAAACTTGTTTGGGCTGTTGAGAGGAGTAGAAAAACATCAAAAATTTAAATCCTGCACGATTCTACCAAGAAATGTGAGTGTTCATTCAAACCGCTGGTTTTTGCTATTTTGGGCCCTATTGAATAATGAATGTTTTGAATTTTCTCCAAAAGTAAAGTAGTTGCAAACTCATCCTTTTAGAAACTTGTTTGGGCTGTTGAGAGGAGTAAAAAAACATCAAAAATTTCAATCCTTTCAGTCTGCTGAAGGACCCTGGGAAGGACCAATCAGATCCGACACAGGACCTGAACACGTGACCCCTGCTCTCCACTGAGAGGTAAACTTGCGGGCATGCCCAGTAGCACGGCATGAGGACTTAGCCTCTGGAGCTGTTCCCTGCAGAGCAGGTTGCGCTACCATTGCTGCACCAGAGGTGGCAGCAACATCCAGGCTGTCAAAGTAAGTCTGAGCAGCACCCGGAGCGGTCAGAGAAAAATGGGAGACCGCTGGATGTCTGGCTCTGGATCCCCGCTGTGCAGAGTCAGGAATCCGACGCCTAACAGATTCATGGCATCTGTGGAAAATGGCTCCCTCTCCCATAGCCCCAGGAACAGGTTTGTATAGGATGGCGCACAGGCTGCAACCATGGCTGTCCCCTGGAGCTGTAGGAAGAAGGAACCATTAAAAGTAAAAAAAAATTGTGGGTTAAAAAAATTTTAAAGGTGTTTGAATAAAATTAACCTCATCAACATTCAAATTGGACATGCTTAAAAACTGAAAACAAGGTTATTGCCTTCAGTATCCGCTGCTTATCAGACGCCTCTTATTCCAGACTTTTAGGCGAGATATTCAGTACTGAATATTACCACACAGGCCAGCTGTCTCTTTAATGATATATGGAATTCTCCATTACAGCTCCTTTCAGTTAAATCAACTGTGAATTTCCTTTCCTGATGGAGAGGAGGAGGGGTTTGTCTTTATGTAAAATCTTGTCTAAAGTCCATTTTAAGGAAAGATATTAGCGAAGGGAATGAGGATGTCGAGTCCATATGGGTCGAAACACATGGAGGGAAAAAATAGTAACAAAATTCTCTTTGGGGTCTGTTACAAACCCCCAAATATAACAGAAATCATGGCAAGTTTACTACTAAGGCAGATAGATGAAGCTGCAACCCATAATGAGGTCCTTGTTATGGGGGACTTTAACTACCCAGATATTAACTGGGAAACAGAGACCTGCGAAACCCACAAAGGCAACAGGTTTCTGCTAATAGCCAAGAATAATTATCTTTCACAATTTGTGCAGAATCCAACCAGAGGATCAGCACTTTTAGACCTAATACTATCTAACAGACCTGACAGAATAACAAATCTGCAGGTTGTTGGGTATCTAGGAAATAGCGACCACAATATTGTACAGTTTCACTTGTCTTTCGCTAGGGGGACATGTCAGGGGGTCACAAAAACACTGAACTTTAGGAAGGCAAAGTTTGACCAGCTTAGAGATGTCCTTAATCTGGTTGACTGGGACAATGTCCTCAGAAATAAGAATACAGAAAATAAATGGGAAATGTTTAAGAACATCCTTAATAGGCACTGTAAGCAGTTTATACCTTGTGGGAATAAAAGAACAAGAAACAGGAAAAACCCAATGTGGCTAAACAAAAAAGTAAGAGGGGCAATTAACAGTAAAAATAAAGCATTTAAACTACTAAAGCAGGATGGCACCGTTGAAGCTCTAAAAAACTATAAGCAGAAAATTTATCTAAAAAAATAATTAAAGCTGCCAAAAAGGAAACAGAGAAGCACATTGCTAAGGTGAGTAAAACTAATCCGAAGCAGTTCAACTATATCAATAGTAAAAGAATCAAAAGTGAAAGTGTAGGCCCATTAAAAAATTGTGAGGAAAGTATGGATGTAGATGATGAGGAAAAAGCTAATATATTAAACACCTTCTTCTCCACAGTATTCACGGTGGAAAATGAAATGCTAGGTGAAATGCCAAGAGACAAAGAAAACCCTATATTAATGGTCACCAATCTAACCCAAGAAGAGGTGCAAATCCGGCAAAATAAGAATAAAATAGATAAATCTCCGGGTCCGGATGGCATACACCCACGAGTACTAAGAGAACTAAGTAATGTAATAGACAAACCATTATTTCTTATATTTAGAGACTCTACAGCGACGGGGTCTGTTCCACAGGACTGGCGCATAGCAAATGTGGTACCAATATTCAAAAAGGGCTCTAAAAGTGAACCTGGAAATTATAGGCCAGTAAAGTCTAACCTCTATTGTTGGTAAAATATTTGAAGGGTTTCTGAGGGATGTTATTCTGGATTATCTCAATGAGAATAACTGTTTAACGCCATATCAGCATGGGTTTATGAGGAATCGCTCCTGTCAAACCAATCTAATCAGTTTTTATGAAGAGGTAAGCTATAGACTGGACCAAGGTGAGTCATTGGATGTGGTATATCTGCCACACCAGAGGCTGGTACACAAAATGAGAATGCTGGGACTGGGGGAAAATGAATGTAAATGGGTAAGTAACTGGCTTAGTGATAGAAAGCAGAGGGTGGTTATAAATGGTATATTCTCTAACAGGGTCGCTGTGACCAGTGGGGTACCGCAGGGGTCGGTGTTGGGACCTATTCTCTTCAACATATTTATTAACGATCTGGTAGAAGGTTTGCACAGTAAAATATTGATATTTGCAGATGATACATAACTATGTAAAGCAGTCAATACAAGAGAAGATAGTATTCTGCTACAGATGGATCTGGATAAGTTGGGAACTTGGGCCGAAAGGTGGCAGATGCAGTTTAACAATGATGATAAATGTAAGGTTATTCACATGGGAAGAAGGAATCAATATCACCATTACACACTGAACGGTAAACCACTGGGTAAATCTGACATGGAGAAGGACATGGGGATCATAGTTAATGATAAACTTACCTGGAGCAGTCAGTGCCAGGCAGCGGCTGCCAAGGCAAACAGGATCATGGGGTGCATTAAAAGAGGTCTGGATAAACATGATGAGAGCATTATACTGCCTCTGTACAAATCTCTTGTTAGACCGCACATGGAGTACTGTGTACAGTTTTGGGCACCGGTGAACAGGAAAGATATAATGGAACTAGAGCGGGTACAAAGGAGGGCAAAAAAATTAATAAAGGGGATGGGGGAACTACAATACCCAGAGAGATTAGCAAAATTAGGATTATTTAGTCTAGAAAAAAGACGACTGAGGGGTGAAATAATAACCATGTATAAGTATAAAAGGGGACAATACAAATATCTCTCCGAGGATCTGTTTATACCAAGGAAGGTGACGGTCACAAGGGGGCATTCTCTGCGTCTGGAGGAGAAACACCAAGGTTACTTACCGGTAGCCAGTTTTTCCGGAGCCCATGACGGCACACATGAGAGAGGGGATCCGCCCAGTCAGGACAGGAACCCTACTGAAGATAAAAGGGCGGTACCTCTCCCTCGCTTCAGTTGGTTTACAGAGCATGAGAGGCCCCCGGGTTAGTACACATGGTAAAACTATCACCACATTATATCTATCTAACTAAAAAACACCCAAACTATAGTGCACACCAAAGGAGTGAAAAGGGGGGGAATATACAGGTGCCGTCATGGGCTCCGGAAAAACCGGCTACCGGTAAGTAACCTTGGTGTTTTCCCGTCTCCCATGACGGCACACATGAGAGACTTTTGTAGAATAAGACACCTTAGGGAGGGACCACCGCTTGCAGCACCCTTCTACCAAAGGTTAGGTCAGTAGAGGAAGACAGATCAAGTCGGTAGTGTTTAACAAAGGTGGAAGGTGAGGACCAAGTAGCGGCTTTACAAATTTGCTCAATCGATACCTCAGCCTTCTCTGCCCAGGTGGTAGCCACGGCTCTGGTGGAGTGAGCCTTGATGCCTTCTGGAACCGGAGCGCCACTTGCGGAGTAGGATAACATAATGGCCTCCCTGATCCATCTGGCAATGGTACTTTTAGCTACCCCGTGCCCCTTTCTACTACCCTGAAAGGCTACAAAAAGGGACTGATCTTTCCTCCACTGACTAGTTATTGACATATATTGTATTATGGCTCTTTTTACATCTAATGTATGGAACGTTTGCTCCCCCGGGTTTCTGGGGATTGTTACAGAACGATGGCAAGGAGATCTCCTGAGTCCTATGAAACTTTTGGACTACCTTGGGGAGATAGGCCGGGTCTGGTCTTAGAACCACTCGGTCATCCAAGATCTGTGTATAAGGAGGACATATAGACAGAGCTTGTAGGTCGCTGACTCTTCGGGCTGACGTTAAGGCTACCAGTAAGACCGTTTTAAGTGTAAGTAGCTTTGGTGACAGCTCTAGTAGTGGTTCGAAGGGATCTTTGGTTAAAGCCTCCAAAACTAGGTTCAGGTCCCAGGGTGGTATCTTTGGGATAATGACCGGCCTTGACCTGCCACAGGACTTAATGAACTGGGACACCCACCTATTGGCTGCTAAATTGCAGTTATATAGGGCCCCCAAAGCTGAGACTTGGAACTTTGAGTGTGTTAGTGGCTAACCCCAGTTGCAGCCCCGACTGTAAGAACTCTAGGATAGGTCCCACTGGAGCTACATCCCCTAAAGGTTCCCCCAGGAAGTCTAGGAACTTTTTCCACGTTCTACCGTAGATATGGGATGTTATTGGTTTCCTACTTTTCAACAGGGTGGAGACTAACCCTGGAGAGAATCCCTGGCGACTCAGTAGCGCCCTCTCAAATTCCAGGCTGCTAGATGGAAGCCCTTCACCTGAGAGTGGACCACTGGTCCCTGGGAAAGCAGGTCTGGAATCTCTGGTAGTATCCATGGATCTGTCACTGACATGAGCCTCAGAAGGGAGAACCAAGGCCTTCTTGGCCAAAAAGGAGCTATAAGAATTATTCTTGCCCGATCCTCCCTGATTTTCCTGACTACTACTGGGATCATTGTTATCAGGGGAAATGCATAGGCCAGGATGAACTTCCAGGGTATTTGTAGGGCATCTACTGCGAAGGGGTTTTCCCTTGGATTTAGCGGGCAGAACTGCCTGACCTTCCGGTTGTGTGCGGTAGCGAATAGGTCTATTTCTGGTCTGCCCCAGGCCTGAACTATTTGTTGGAAGACTCGGGAGTTTAGGGACCATTCCCCTTGTCTTAGATGCCTGCGACTCAGGAAGTCTGCTTGTATATTTTCTGCCCCCTTTATGTGCAATGCTGTGATGGATAAGAGATGTTGTTCTGCTAGCTGGAAGAGTAGATCTGATATTTGCATGAGGCCCCGAGATCTCGTTCCCCCCGATGATTGATGTAGGCTACTACTGCCTGATTGTCCGTCATGACCCGGGTGTGGCGGCCCTGAAGTAAGGGAAGGAAATGTTTCACGGCTTTTTCCACTGCCCATAGTTCTTTTACATTTGAATTCTGATCGCTTTCTAGTGAGGACCAGGTCCCCTGTATTGTATGGGATCTCAGGTGTGCTCCCCACCCTGTGGCACTCGCGTCTGTCGTAATGATGTCCTCAACTGGTTTTTGCCACGGGACACCAGCTGTTAGATTCTTTTCTACAGTCCACCAGAGCAGGGAATCTCTTACAGCCACTGAGAGACATAGTTTGCCTTCTAAATGCCCTTTTAATTGTTTCTGCGCTGACAGGACTTCCCACTGTAGTTGCCTTAAGTGGTACTGCGCCCATGTTACTGCGGGTATACATGATGTCAGTGAGCCTAAAAGGGACATTGCGTTCCTCAGTGTCATATTTGGCCTTTGTATTGCTGTGCGAGCTAGGCCTCTTATCTTGGTCACTTTCCTCTGGTAGGAGGCAGCGTTGTTGCTCGGAGTCCAATATCAACCCTAGGAAGGATTGCTCTTTTACTGGGGTTATCCTTGACTTGGGGATGTTTACTATCCATCCTAGTCCTACTAGAGTTGCTATTACTTCCTTCACTTGAAGTGTGCAGTGGGATTCCGACCTCCCTATTACCAGAAAGTCGTCTAAGTATGGGACGATCACTATGTCCCTGGATCGCAGAAAAGACATCTCTGATACTCCCGATGGATTGGGATGTGATAGTAGGCATCTTTGAAGTCTATCACTGCCATGAGGCAATGCTGGAACAGGATCTTTGTGGCCGTGTTGATTGACTCCATTTTGAAGGAGCAATTGTCTATCCACTGATTGAGTCTCCTCAGGTTGACAATGGTTCTCCAAGAGCCATCTGGTTTTTGTATTAAGAAGAGGGGGGAGTAGAACCCCCTTCCTTCTTCTTGCGCTGGGACTTCCTGTAGGACTTGTTTTTTCACTAGTCCCAAGACTTCCGTCTCCAGGGCCAGCTGTTGCTCTTGGGCTTTCCTTCTGGGTGTTATTATGAAGGTATGCCTGGGCGGACGGATGAATTTTATTTTTAAGCCGTCCTTGATTATATTTAGGATCCATGTACTGGGGGAGATATTTGCCCAGGCGGAAAGGAAGAGAGAAAGCCTTCCCCCTACCTCCGGCCCAATGTCATTGGGGAGATTTTTTGGAGGAAGTGGAGGGCCCTTTAAACATATAGCCCGATCCTCTTTTTTCTTTAAAGTCCCAGCTTTTTCTATCTCCCGGGGGACGACCCCTGTTAAATCTCCTCCTCCGAAAGGGCTGCTTCTTAGGTTCTCCCGGAAATCGGGGAAAGCTTTTCTTCCTATCCCCCGCATGCTCCAAAATCTCTTCTAGTTTTTTCCCGAAGAGGAATTGGCCATCGCATGGAATGGAACATAACTTGTGCTTAGAGGGTAAATCTCCGGGACACCCTTTAAGCCACAGGGCTCGTCTTGCCGCATTTGACAGGCTTGCTGCTCTAGCTGTCAATCTTGCAGAGTCTGCAGAGGAATCGGCCAGGAAAGCCGCTGCTCCGTGCACCAATGTTAGATTAGCTAGAATTTCGTCTCTAGGAACTCTATCCTTGATCTGGTCCTCTATTTGTTGCAGCCAGACCATGAGGGCACGAGCGGTACAGGTACCGGCTATTGCTGGCTTCAATCCCCCTGCTGAAGCTTCCCAGATGTGCTTCAGAAACCCATCTGCTTTCTTATCAAGCGGGTCTTTCAACACGCCAGAATCTTCTAATGGTAGGGATACCTTTTTTGAGGATCTGGCTACAGCCCCATCAATTTTTGGGACTTTTTCCCAGGTTTCTGAGTCCTTCTGGTCAAAGGGGTACCTCCTCTTTGATGTGGAAGGTAAGCCCCCTGACCGCTCTGTCTTTTTCCATCCCCTGTCAATTTTATTTTATCATTTACAGGGAAGGTACGCTTTCGCTTTTCCTCCAGTCCTCCAAACATTACATCCTCTAATGATTTGGGAGTTTTTTCTTCTTTAAAGGCCCATTGTAGCTCTAATGGCCTTGACCAGTTTTTCTACGTCCTCCGTTGGGAAACATGGACGGCCGCCTGTATCGCTGTCCGAGGAGGATTCTGAGGACTGCGTAGAGGAAGAGGAGGTGGAGGGGGACAAAGATCTATCCCGCCCCTTCTGCTTTGGCGAGGCCTCTGAATCGGAGCTCCTTCAAGGGTTTCTTTTTTTTTTTAAGTGCTGCCTTTAGGGAACCTTTCACCTCCTGATGTATTAACTCCTTCAGACTAGTCACCAAATCAGGGGTCTCCTCCTGTATAGTCCTGTTAATACAGTCAGCGCAGAGATCTTTCTGCCACTGATCTGCCAGCGGGTTTTTACATAGGGCGCATTCTCTATTTTTGGTTTTGCTGCTGGCCTTCCTCGCCCCCTAGTGATCAAACAGAGAAAATGGAACCCCATTACCATAAGGGTGACATTCACGTAGATCACTCACCACCGCTGTCAATCAGGGGTACCGATCTCGGAGGCTCCTCAGATGCACTCATGACGTTTCTCTTGGACGTCCCAGAGTCATGCCGATTGCGTTTATGACTGCTGCTCCTACCACTTGAACGACTGCTCCTGGTATGTTGGTGGCTCGGCCTGGCATCTGGCGAGAGGTCTTGCTGCTGTCGCTGCTGCTGTCGCTGCTGCTGTCGCTGCTCGTCTTGCCCCACTTCCATTCTGAAGCCTTGGGCATGAGTGCGTCTTCTGTGGTCATCCCCCTTATGTAAGGGGGATCCACTGCACTCTCCGCCTCCTCCGGTTACCCCCACAGCCCCTCCCCCCCGCCATACCGCCGGGATCTCTCTTCACCGATCGGCGTTCTTCACCATGGGCGCCGCCATCTTGAATTGTCGGCGCCGCCTCCCGAAGTCACGCCCCTTCCCCAGCGTGCCCTGCGCGTGACGTCAGAGGAGCGCGACCTGGAAGCGGCCGCTCCCTCAAGGCTCCTGAGCTGCTCCAGAGTAGGGAATCACCGGCAGAGGGGGAGAGGGCGGTGCGGCAGCCACGGCAGAGCCCCAGGACCCCCGCCGTGCTGTTCCTGCGCCCGCTCGGACGCTGAGCCCCGGAGGACCCGCGGACGGCGCTTCCTCCATCCCGACGCCCAGCGCTCAGGAGCCCAGCCTGATCTTCTACGCCGGCACGGGAGAGAGGCAGGTAAGTGTGACCTGCTGTCTTCAGCACGGGTCCCTGTCAGGACAGGAAACCCAACTGAAGCGAGGGAAAGGTACCGCCCTTTTATCTTCAGTAGGGTTCCTGTCCTGACTGGGCGGATCCCCTCTCTCATGTGTGCCATCATGGGAGACGGGAAAAAGGGTTTTCCACCAACATAGAAGAGGATTCTTTACAGTTAGGGTAGAGAGAATCTGGAATTCCCTTCCTGAGGAGGTGGTGATGGCAAACTCAGTCGAAGGGTTCAAGAGGGGCCTGGATGTCTTCCTGGAGCGTAACAATATTGTATCTTACAGTTATTGTTAGGTTTTTTAGAAGGACATAGATCTGGGGATTTATTCTGACCGAATTTTATAGGCTGGACTGGATGGACTAATGTCTTTTTTCGGCCTTACTAACTGTTACTATGTTACTAAGGTCGAATGTACGACTGAAAACATTCAAGAATTTTGGAACTGGATGCTTTGTACAATAAAGGAACTGTTAAATTCAATTTTCCCTCTTGAGTGCCAAGTCTTTACTATAATCTATAGTGGATTGGATACCGTACTTCTGCACCTCCCTCTGTCATCGAGTGCTGTGTTTTTTCTAATTCATCCGCATCCATAGGCTTATATGGGTGCGAGTGAGCTGAGACTCTGCCATGTGTCAGTGGCAATCTCTGTATGCTACCATTTCACTCGGACACTGCAAACGGCTGGGGAAAAAAACCGTGATGGGAGCTGTCCCGTAGATGAATACTGGTCCGAGTGCTATGTGATGTTTTATTGCATAGCACTCGTCCGTATTCATCGCTGGAGTTACTCCGGCCTCAGGATGGGAGTCCTGCATTTGGGGCACGACAGGGGATATTAAGGACTGAACTATTCCACCCATCCTCCTATGCTGCCTTCTGAGGGTGATCTTCAGAGAAACAGGGAAGAACCCCCCCCAATTTTTTATTACCTACACTGATTTTTTTCGTGAGCACTTTGTAATAGTCTGTGTCACATATATATTCTATTGGTGTTTGAATTAGTTTACCTGTTATATATTAAAAGTTAAGCTTTATGGTATCTCATGCTACAGAGTTATTGATCCTGGGCAATTGGTCCAAAGTGTCTATGGGAAATATGTGCACAGAAAACTTAGCATATCTGCAAGAAAAAGTGACAGGTTGTGTTTGAAGCACACACCCCAGGTCAGTTTACACTGCATAAAAAAAGCCCAGCGGGCAGGAGGGTTTTATAAATCCCATCCACATTGCTGAACTGTAAGAAGCTGTGTTTTTGATGGAACAAAAATATGTCGTGTCAAAAACGCAACAAAATCTCATTGTGGACACAGAGCCTAAGGCTGGAGTGGAGTCACATCGGATGCGATACAAGTAAGTTCTCCGTCTCCTCCATGGCCTGACTTGGTGTATATCGGACTGCACTGGGATGACATCCGAGTGCAGTGTGAAGTTTCACTAAGACCCTTTGCTAATCCTTTGCATCTAATTTGGTTGTGCCTTTTTTTGCTTTCTGCTTTGTTGCTAAGGTTCAGAGTACTCCCTGCTGGGGGCAGCGCTGGGCACCGCTCATACGTTACAGCTTGTGGCAGATTGTTCAGTCCCCTGGTGTGTTGTTTGAATTAGAGGCCTACCTAACTACCTACCTACCTTCACCTGTCTGAGCTTTCTATCGGCTTACAGCACCGAGGTGTGTCACAATGGAACATTGAAACACGTGTCACAATGGGCGTCCCAGACTGTCTTCCAGCAGTGCGGCAGAAGCCAGCTTCAGTCTGTTGAGGGAGCCTCAGCAGACAGGTAGGGATGGGGGTATGCACACGTGTTGGTTTCAAAACCCAGCAACAGGAGAGATAAGGTTTCCAAAAACAGACTGAATTGAATCCAAAGCAAGTTGTCTTTTTAATATATCATTAAATTGACAGCTGGCCTGTGTGGTATTATTCAGTACTGAATATCTGGTCTAAACGTCTGGAGTAAGAGGCGTCTGGTAAGCAGCAGATACTGAACGTAATAACCTTGTTTTCAGTTGAGGAGCACTGGATTTCAAAATTGGGACTGAAGGAGCATCTCCTTCAGCAGCTGTACACACGCCCGGACACAGATGCATCGCTATTCCCCTGCACTCAAGTGCCTTTCTAACCAGCGCGTCCTCTCCTCCCGTGGCACACATACCTGGGCAGGACATACGTCCTCAAACAGTACCAGTCCCATATCAGGGACACAAGCCTGCTATGCACAACATGTGGCATATCCTCTAATTAAATCAGATCATTTTACCAGGACCTTTGTCAGTCCCAATTTTGAAATCCAGTGTTCCTCAACTGAAAACAAGTTTATTACCTTCAGTATCCGCTGCTTACCAGATGCCTCTTATTCCAGAGTTTAAGACCAGATTTTGGTTTCAATTCAATTCAGTCTGCTTTTGGAAACCTTATCTCTCCTGATGCTGGGTATTGTAACCAACAAGCATGCATACCAACCTCCCTACCTGTCTGCTGAGGCTCCCTCAGCAGACTGAAGCTGGCTGCTGTCGCACAGCTGGAAGACAGTCTGGGCCGCCCATTGTGACATGTGTTCCAATTGTTCCATTGTGACACCTGGCTGCTGTAAGCCAAGAGGATACTCAGACAGGTGAAGGTAGTTAGGTAGGTCACAAGAGGGAGACAATAGAACAAGTTTCACAATGGACGGTCCAGACTGTCTTCCAGCTGTGCGGCAGCAGCCAGCTTCAGTCTGCTGAGGGGGCCTCAGCAGACAGGTAGGGAGGATGGTATGCACACTCGTTGGTTACAATACCCAGCATCAGGAGAGATAAGTTTTCCAAAAACAGACTGAATTGAAACCAAAGAAAGTTGTCTTTTCAAAGCAATATTTTAATGCTTTTTGCAACTTTTGTTGCTCTGCATTAATTTTCCAAGTTGCACATTTCAAATGCCAAATGCATGTGGCTTGATTTAACTTGACCAACTCTGCTACATCAAGTACTCACCTATATATGGAAGGCATTGTATTGTATTCAGTCTGCAATATAAATCATCTGTCTTGGCTTTTGCTATTTGGTAGGTACAGGTGTCATTAGCTGCAGTAATGTGTTTAGGTTTGGATGGATACATTTCTGCACACCCACCTGCTACAAGACCATCAGCGCCTTCCCTCATTACTTCAATGTGTAGTTAAGTTATTAAATTTCTACCAGATTCCTGACGCTTATGAATTCTTTAGTGAAACATTGTCTCCCCCTTGAGGCCCTCCAACTTCTAAATTTTGGGTATATGTATTCTATGACAAAGAATGAATTGGTCTGGTGTGTTTGCATCAGCGGCCTACCTAACCACCTACCTACCTTCACCTGTCTGAGTATCCTATTTACTTACAGCAGCCAGGTTTGTCACAATGGAACAATTGGAACCCGTGTCACATTGGGCGGCCCAGACGGTCTTCTAGCTGTGCGGCAGCAGCCAGTGTCAGTCTGCTGAGGGAGCCTCAGCAGACAGGTAGGGAGGGGGGTATGCACACTTGTTTGTTACTATACCCAGCATCAGGAGAGATAAGGTTTCCAAAGACAGACTGAATTGAATTGAAACCAAAGCAAGTTGTCTTTTCAAAGCAATATTTGAATGCTTTTTGCAACTTTGGTTGCTCTGCATTAATTTTTTCTTTGGTAGGTACAGGTGTGAAAAGGTGCAGTGTACTCCCAGACGGCTCTTCCCCCTTCAAGTTTTGGGTCTCTAAGCTGGATACATGGCCAGAGCTTAGCCAGTATGCATTGGAGGTGCTGGCTTGCCCTGCTGCCAGTGTATTATCGAAACACGTCTTTAGTGCCGCAGGTGGTATACTAACAGACCGTCGCACGCAACTATCCTCCGATAACGTTGACCTGCTTACTTTTCTGAAAATGAACAAGGCCTGGATCTCGCCAGAATTTGCCAGTCCTCTTCCAGAATAAATAATTGGTTGGCAACAGTATCCAGGTCTCCTGCTGTGTTCATGTTTCTACCACCTGAACTGTAATCCCTGGGATTCAACACAGCCAGTTGTTGCTAAGAAGTGCCGTCTGCACAGAGAAAAATACTAGCTCCTGTGTTAGTGGGGTTCAGTAACGCCATCTGCTCCCCTGCTGTGTGGACGGCAAAGTCTCCTGCTGCCTCCACATGCAAACTAGATCATATTTTCTACTTGCACCAAGTAGGTCTCAGCATGCGCCATGATTGATCCTGGGCTCCAACGTTGCCAGTTGTTGCTCAGAAGTGCCGTGCACACAGAGAAAAACACGAGCTCCTGTGTTTGTGGGGTGCAGTAACACCAGCTGCTCCCCTGCTGTGTGGATGGCAAAGTCTCCTGCTCCCTCCAAAATCACACTACATCAGCTTTTCAACTTGCTCCATGTAGGCCTCAGCATACACCATGATTCACACTGGGCTTCAACACAGCCAGTTGTTGCTCAGAAGAACCATCTACACAGAGAAAAACACATGCTCCAGTGTTAGTCGGGTGCAGTAATGCCAGCTGGTCCCTTGCTGTGTGTACGGCAATGTCTACTGCTGCTTCCACATTCAGACTACAACTGATTTTTAACCGTGCTCCAATTAGGCCTCTGGCTCCAGTGTCTCTAGTATTTACCCTGGCCTTCAACACCACCAGTTGCTGCTCAAAAGTGCAGTCTGCACAATCAACACTTGTTCCTGTGTTACTGGTGTTCTGTAACGTCAGTTAATCCCCTGATGTGTGCCCGGCAATGTCTTCTGCTCTGTCCACATTCCCACTACTAGTTGATTGTGCAGACTGCTTTTTTGAGCAGCAACTGGCAGTGTTGGAGGCCAGGGTAAATACTAGAGACACTGATGCCAGAGGCTTAATGGGAGCACGGTTAAAATCAGTAGTAGTCTACAACCGATATTAAACTTGATGAAATTAGGCCTCAGCCTACACCCTGATTGACCCCGAGCTCCAACATCGCCAGTTGCTGCTCAGAAGTGTCTTTGACATGGGTACTCCCTCCTGCCCATCCTGGTTCCAGCACGCCTGCTGTTTCCGGGTAGAGTCAACGTCACTTTGCCAACAAAACGTTGTCCTGTTGTGTTGCGGCCGGGTTAGCCGCGTCTATGGTGCCTGCAGTTTAGGTGCTTCCAATGTGGGCTGCGGGTTCTGGTAATAAAGGCTGGTTCCTTAGTGCCAATAGGACAAGCACCCCTGTAAGGACTATGGGTTTTGGTAGCTGTGGCCGGCTCGCGGCCTTGCAACTTTGTTTTTCATGGGTACCTTCTGCTACCCATCCGGGTTCCAGCACCGTCAGCTGGTTCCAGGCAGAGCCTTTGGCCTAGGTGCCTCCTTCTCGGTATCCGAGTTCCAGCAACGTCAGCTGGTCTTTGGTAGTGCTTTCTAGCACAGGTACCTCCAGCTTAGTAACCGGGTTCCAGCACCGTCAGCTGGTTCTCGGCTGTGTCTTTGGCACAGGTACTACCTCCTGCCCATCCTGGTTCCAGCACGCCTGCTGTTTCCGGGTAGTGTCAATGTCACTTTGCCAACAAAATGTTGTCCTGTTGTGTTGCGGCCGGGTTAGCCGAGCAACGTATGCTGGTCCTTGGTAGTGCTTTCTAGCACAGGTACATCCTGCTTAGTAATCGTGCTCCAGCACCGTCAGCTGGTCCTCGGTAGTGTTATTGATTCTTGTTCCTTCTGCTGCCCCTCCGGGTTCCAGCACGTCAGCTGGTTCCAGGCAGAGCCTTTGGCCTAGGTGCCTCCTTTTCGGTATCAGAGTTCCAGCAACGTCTGCTGGTCCTTGGTAGTGCTTTCTAGCACAGGTACCTCCTGCTTAGTAATCGTGCTCCAGCACCGTCAGCTGGTCCTCGGTAGTGTCATTGATTCTTGTTCCTTCTGCTGCCCCTCTGGGTTCCAGCACCGTCAGCTGGTTCTCGGCTGTGTCTTTGGCACGGGTACCCCCTCCGGCCCAGCCTGGTTCCAGCACGCCAGCTGTTTCCGGGAAGTGTCAACGTCACTGTCACCAATACGTTGTCCTGTCGTGTTGCGGTCGGGTTAGCCGAGTCTATGGTGCCTGCAGTTTAGGTGCTTCCTATGTGGGCTGTGGGTTCTGGTAATAAAGGCTTTTTCCATAATGCCAATAGGACAAGGGGTTAGGACTGTGGGTTTCGGTAACTGCGGCTGGCTCACGACCTTGCAAATTTGTTTTTCATGGGTACCTTCTGCTGCCCTTCCGGGTTCCAGCACCGTCAGCTGGTTCCAGGCAGAGCCTTTGGCCTAGGTGCCTCCTTCTCGGTATCCGAGTACCAGCAATGTCTGCAGTTACTTGGTAGAGCTTTCTAGCACAGGTACCTCCTGCTTAGCAACCGGGTTCCAGCACCGTCAACTGGTCCTCGGTAGTGCCATTGGCTCTTGTTCCTTCTGCTGCCCTTCCGGGTTCCAGTAGCGTCAGCTGGTTCCAGGCAGTGCCTTTGGCCTAGGTGCCTCCTTCTCAGTATCCGAGTTCCAGCAACGTCTGCTGGTCCTTGGTAGTGCTTTCTAGCACAGGTACCTCCTGCTTAGTAACCGGCTTCCAGCACCATCAGCTGGTCCTCGGTAGTGCCATTGGCTCTTGTTCCTTCTGCTGCCCTTCCGGGTTCCAGCACAGTCAGCTGGTTCTCGCTAGTATCATTTGCTCTTCCAGCTTCTGCTGCCCTTCCGGGTTCCAGCACCATCAGCTGGTTCCAGGCAGAGCCTTTGGCCTAGGTGCCTCCTTCTCGGTATCTGAGTTCCAGCAACGTCTTCTGGTACTTGGTAGTGCTTTCTAGCACAGGTACCTCCTGCTTAGTAACCGGGTTCCAGCACCGTCAGTTGGTCCTCAGTAGTTCCATTAGCTCTTGTTCCTTCTGCTTCCCTTCCGGGTTCCAGCACCGTCAGCTGGTCCTCGCTAGTTCCATTGGCACTTGCAGCTTCGGCTACCCATCCGGATTCCAGCACCGTCAGCTGGTTCTCGGCAGTTCCTCAGCCTTCTTGTACATTCTACTACATTTCCAAGTTCAAGCTTTTAGAAATGTTTTCTGTTTATTATCACTCTGGATCTCCCTGAAGATGACGACCCGGAAGACTATCCCGAAGAAGACCAAAAAGATGACCCTGAAGAAGATGACCAAGAGGACTAAGAGCATGAAGACAACCACCAAGATACAGAACAACTAGAGACAGAAGACCAAGAAGCAGAAGACCAAGAAGCAGAAGAAAAAGCAGAAGAACATTAAGCATAAGACTAAAAATCAGAGCAAAAGATATTATCTAAATTATAAGCAGAAGACGACTAAGCAGTGTATGGGGATGAGTCCGTTCCTCCTCGTGGTGCCTCTGGAAAATGCCTGCTACTGCAGGCCAAACTGAACGCGGACAAATCCTGTTGTAAATCTTTTGTGACAGGCAGAAAGGAAGGTGTAATCTTCAAACTTTTATACATAACAACTACAGGAAGACTGTCACAAATAAGAATATGATGAAGAAGAAGAATGGGAAGAAGATGAGGAAGTAGAATATGAAGAATAGTTGAATAAGAAGAATATGAAGAATGTAAAAAAAGAATAATAGGAAGATGGTGAAGAAGAAGTTGATTAAAAAGATGGTGCTGCTGCTGAGGATGATGAAGGAGAAAGTGTGGGAGAAGTAAAAAAAGAATGTGAAGAGCATGGAAGTAGTGAAACTTACATATCTGACAAAATATAGAAAAGGTTAACATAGTCAATATTTTTGTAACTCCGAACGTCTTTAAAAAAAAAAAATTAATTCCTGCTATTCCATTTGATTGGGCTAAACCTCTATGCCTTTAATGTCTCGTCCACCTCCCCCAATACATTCTACATTATTCTTAGTTGTTTTTCTTCATGTAGAATTAACCTACAAGGAAAGAAAGGGTTTTTTTTAATTCCAATATTTCTGTCCCATTGACTTGAATTTGGCTTCCGGTATCGGAATCGGCGATACCCGATACTTTTGTGATATCGATCCGATATTTCACGATATCTGATGGTATCGCTCAACACTATTGACCAGCGATTTCTCATTTTTGCAACACCATTTTATTTTTACGGACCACATCACATTTGAAGTCACTTTGAGGGGTCTATATGATAGAAAATACCAAAAAGTGACACAATTCTAAAAACTGCACCCCTCAAGATGCTCAAAACCACATTCAAGAAGTTTATTAACCCTTCAGGTGCTTCACAGGAATTTTTTGAATGTTTAAAAATAAAAAATGAACATTTAACTTTTTTTCACAAAAAAATTACTTCAGGTTCAATTTTTTTATTTTACCAAGGGTATCGGGAGAAATTGGACTGGAAATGTTTTTGTGCAATTTGTCCTGAGTACGCCGATACCTGAATTGTTGGAAGGAACCACTGTTTGGGCGCATGGCAGAGCTCGGAAGGGAAGGAGCGCCGTTTGACTTTTTCAATGCAAAATTGGCAGGAATTCAGATTGGACGCCATGCCACGTTTGTAGAGCCCCTGATGTGCCTAAACAGTGGAAACCCCCCACAAGTGACCCCATTTTGGAAACTAGACCCCCCAAGGAACTTATCTAGGATTTTCTTCTCCAATAATGAGGGAAGAAAAAAAGCTGGGGTAGCCATTGCCTTTCATAAGGATCTATCCGTGGTAATTTCAGACGTACATAAAGACAACAAAGGCAGACAGCTGGCCATTAACTTTTCTTTAGAGGGTATAGAATATACTGTGGTCAATGTGTACACCCCCAATATAAGACAAATTAATTTTCTTAAAGTTAAGAGAAAACTCTCTAGCTTTAGCAAAGGACAAATTATATGGGGAGGAGACTTCAACTGTATTGTAAACCCAGACACTGACTGTTCTTCCTCAGATTTACACTCCTATAGTATGAAGCAGAGAAAGTGGCTGGAAGACTCCAACCTACACGATAGCTGTAAAATATTAAACCCCACCTCAAAAGAATATACCCGATTCTGCCCTCACAACAAATCTTATACCAGAATAGACCACATATTTACCAGTTTCTCATTACTAGATCTATACGTAGATTTCCAAACTGGTCCTATCACATGGTCAGACCATGCTCCTATTCTGTTGACACTTTGTGTCTCCTCACTAGACCAAAGACATTACAACTGGAGATACAGCAAATTTGTTGTAGACTCCTCAGACAATATAACATTAATAAGAAATACTCTGATGGATTACTTTAGAGAGAACAAAGCCCAGGAGATCACACCTGAGACTTTATGGCTGGCGCATAAGTGTGTCATCAGGGGACATTTGATCCAGATGGCCTCAAGACAAAAGAGAGCGCAAACAAAAAACATTACTAGAACACATCACAAAATTAGAGGGTCTAGCCAAAGCAGATAAAAATTTAACCAAATATAAAGAGTTATATTCTCTCAGACTGGAATTAAGAAACCTTCTTATAAATATCTATGAGAAAAAGACTCTGTTCAACAGAGCAGGGTTTTATATAAATAACAATAAAACTTCAAGAAGTATGGCCAACAGATTTAAACCTATAAATAAGAAGCACTTAATCAAAAAAATATCCCAGAATTCACTAACTATAGAAAAACCAAAAGAAATAGCCTTGGCCTTTGAGAAATTTTATTCTAATTTATACAACATAGGGGAAAATGGGGCTAATCCCCCTCCTACAGAAGAGACGATAAAATTTTTTCTAGATAATGTAAAACTAGGATCTCTATCTCCAGATCAGAGAGAACTCCTTGACACACCTTTCTCGGAAGACGAGGTCTCTCTTGTGATCAATAATCTGAAAAGTAACAAAGCTCCAGGCCCTGACGGTTTCCCAATAGAATAATACAAAACATTTCAAAAAGACCTTGTCCCATATCTAACAAATACTCTTAATTTCATAAGGTCAAGAGGTATATGTAGTGCAGACATGCTGAGGGCCACAATAGTGGTAATTCCTAAGCCGGACAAAGACTCTACAAAAATCAAAAACTATAGACCCATATCCCTTTTGAATGCAGATATTAAAATTTATGCAAAAATATTAGCGGAGAGGGTACAGAATGTTATTCCTTACCTTATACATCCCGATCAGGCGGGTTTTGTAAAACATAGACAAACCTCTGACAGCTCTAGAAGCATTCTGCACCATTTACATTTATGCAACAAGAAAAATATTCCCAGTCTGTTTATAGCCCTTGATGCCGAGAAGGCTTTTGACCGTGTCAATTGGGCTTACGCCTTCGCAGTACTTGAAAGGATGGGTTTTAGTGGGGAGATGATAAAGGGAATTCGAGCTCTTTATTCTCAGCCATCTGCCTCTGTACTGGTCAATAGCACTATGTCTGAAAAATTCTTTATAACAAATGGGACAAGACAGGGTTGCCCCCTGTCCCCAATTATTTTAATTTTGAGTCTGGAGCCACTGGCTCAAATGATAAGAGACTCGGGTAGGATACGGGGTGTCCGGCTGGGAGATTCAGAGCATAAAAAAAATCTATATGCGGATGACATCATCCTCACATTGACAGACCCTGTTGCCTCTCTGAAGCAGACTTGGGACATCATAGACCTGTTTGGATCGGTTTCATATTACAAGCTTAACATAAAGAAAACTAATGTTTTGTCACTTTTTATTCCAGCACCCATTAAGCAGCAACTAAGAGACAGATACCCTTTCAATTGGGACTGTACTAAGATTCCATATCTTGGAATATGGCTCACAGGTAATCTCACACACATGGGTGAGGTGAACACTGAATGTCTTTTGCAGTCTCTCGAGATCAAGTTGGGAGAACTGTCAAAGACCCCGGCCACTTGGATGGGTAGAATAGTTCTGTACAAAATGTTCTGCCTCCCAAAGGTATTGTTTTTCTATAGAAATGTACCTTTACCTCTCTCAATGCAGTCTATACAGAAACTCACCTATCAAATGAATAAATTTATATGGAACAACCAAAAATCAAGAGTGAGGAAACATACTCTGCTCAAATCCAAAGAAAATGGTGGGATAGCCCTCCCAGACCTAGAGGCATACTACTTTGCTACCATGGCTGAGCTAACAAAAATGTGGTTTACGGGGTGGACCGAGATGGGGTGGCCAGAAATTGAGAGAAATCTGATGCCTAAAAAAGAGCCACTACTATACATATCTTATTTTCTCATCCACAGGAAAGAGATTACATATATAGAGAACCCAATACTTAGGGCTTCTATGATTTGCTGGTCACATTTGTGCAGGAGGAAGTTTAAGGCTTACCCTCATTCGACTAAACAGTTGAGAATTCCCTTTTTGTCGCCTGTCCGAGTCTCTTTGAGACCATTGTTTGACAGCTGGACAAAATTCTCCATCATGTTTGTTGATGATTTACTTGACAACAATAGAGTCATACCTTTTGAACTGGTTAAAACCAAGTTTGGAGTCCCCAATACTGAGTACATGACATATCTCCTGCTCAAAGAGGAGTATAGTAATTATAAGAAAAACTTCTGTGGAGTGATCATGATTAACCATACTATTTACAATTTTTTAATTAACACCTCCCAGCCACAAGAGTTTCTTGAAACCCTTATACACTATTCTAAATAACAAATACACCTTTTCCAATAAAGGATGTTTTGAAAAGTGGGAAACCACTCTACAGAAACAAATAAAAAATTCCCCAATGGACAACATTATTCAAAATAGCGGCAAAAGCCACAAAATGTATGAATATTCTTGAGACTCATTATAAGCTGGTCCATAGATACTATCTCACTCCGAATAGACTCAGATATTTTGGAGGAGGGGGGTCTGGACTATGCTGGTGCGGATGTGGATCACAAGCTGACTTGCTTCATGTGTTTTGGGGATGCCCTATCTTAAAAGTATATTGGCTCAAGGTTTTTCAATTAATCTCGATTATATGTAACTGTCGTGTCCACCCACACCCAGCTCTAGCCTTGTTACTCATTGGAATCTATAGGTTTAAAAAAGAAAAATTTCTGGTCGCTCATATTCTAATGTCTGCTGTGTATCTAATAGCGAAAGGTTGGAACAACATGCAACCACTTGATGTTGTTACATCGATTATGTTGGTCGACAAACATTACACATATGAAAAAATTCATTAATAATTTATCAATAAAACTATTTGGAGATAGATGGAATAAATGGTTTGAACTTAAATCTAAAATAGAAAATGTTTTCATATCTTGAACCCTTTTTTTTCTTCCTTTTCTCACTCATATCATGCTCAAAAACTTCATATTTCCAGATGCCCGCCGGCGTTTCTACATTTGCCTATTGGTTGATTTGTTTATTGTTGATTACATTCATCTCAAGTGTCTTTGATTTTGATACATGATGGAAAATAGTACCATATTGTATTGTATTGTTACACAATGTTTAAAATGCCATATGGAAATGACTCACACTATATGAATGTATGTTTTATATTTCTGTTATCTTGAAAAACCTTAATAAAAACATTGTTTAAGAAAATTCAAAACATTCATTATTCAATAGAGCCCAATAGGAAAAAGCAGCGTTTTGAATGAACAATCACATTTCTTGGTAGAATCATGCAGGATTGAAATTTTTGATGTTTTTTTACTCCTCTCAACAGCCCAAACAAGTTTCTAAAAGGATGAGTTTGCAACTACTTTACTTTTGGAGAAAATTCAAAACATTCATTATTCAATAGAGCCCAATATAGCAAAAAGCAGCGTTTTGAATGAACACTCACATTTCTTGGTAGAATCGTGCAGGATTGAAATTTTTGATGTTTTTCTACTCCTCTCAACAGCCCAAACAAGTTTCTAAGAGGATGAGTTTGCAACTACTTTCTTTTGGAGAAAATTCAAAACATTCATTATTCAATAGGGACCAATAGCAAAAAGCAGCGGTTTGAATGAACAATCACATTTCTTAGTTGTTATAGTTATATGATGCACATACACATTATGCGAATTGTTAAAAAAAAAATTTTATTACTTGCATAGTGTGCTTATAATTGACACATATGTGTGTGCCTTTGCACTCTATGTCAGGCATATTCACTTTAATGGTTCATACACACCGCTATAATTATTTCAGTATCATTATATTTTATCCCCTCACTTTCAACACTTGCTATCACTTTAAATAGTGATTATTATTCTTCATAATTATTTTATTTTCTTGTCCTCACTTGAGCGCATGCCCAGTTCTGTCCTCCCTAGGAGCCTTCTGACGTGCTCAGTCTGGTATGTGGCTGTCTCTGGCTGTTTTGCAGCTTGAGCCGCTTTCATGCTGATGAGCGCTGATCATAGTCTCCCTGTTCATAGTGGGGACTCAACAGCGCATGCGCCGATAATGCTGTGGACGTTTAGAACTGAATACTATTAACGTCATTGTGGACACTACAGCGCAGGTCCTGAATTTTACAAGCTTTATTAGGGAAAGCGGTTTATTGGTTGACGGCACTATATAAACTAGATCCAGGGCAATTGTAAACCACGCCTCCTGAGGAAGCTGCGGCGTAACGCGCGTAGAGGTGGCAGGTTTTACAGCGACATACACAGCACATGTAATTTGTTACTTTCTAATGCAGTCCTTGTATCTTACTCTGGAATTTGTATAGACAGTTTTTACTCTGTGTACACTTAACGCCTACCAGGCTTATTTGATACAAGGCACTTATGCACTTTATATTCAGCAGTTTACTCTGGGCACTTATTGTATGCAAAACCTTATCTGGGCATACATATGTAAATGTGGAGTTTGCTGTTTACTATGCATTCTATTTGTGAAAGGAAAGCAAAGAAATTACATGTTTTATACAGATAAAAACTTTATTAACTGTCAAGGTGCTGGTTTAATTATATTGTGTTTATGTCTGCTGTAACTTGCATTTAGCATTTATGCTGCTCTGTTAATTATTCTAAATAAATTAATTATTTAGCTTGAAAAACTCCAATTTTGATCTCTTGTGATGCTTAATAGCTCATTTATGAGATTTTTTTTGCTATTATATTTCCAGTGAGTTGAGCCTTTGCAGAATTTTTTCCAGTATTTGGGATATATTTGTACTTTATCCTATATACAGTATGAGCCTGTACATTGCTTCCTATATACAGTATGAGGCCGCATATAGCCTTCTATATACAGTATGAGGCCGCATATAGTCTCCTATATACAGTATGAGACTGCACATCGCTTCCTATATACAGTATGAGGCCACATATAGCCTCCTATGTATGGTATGAGCCTGCACATCGCTTCCTATATACAGTATGAGGCCGCATATAGCCTCCTATATACAGTATGAGCACCCACATATAGCCTCCTGAATACAGTTTTTGCCTCCTATATACAGTATGAGCCTGCACATAGCCTCCTCTATACAGTATGAGCCTGCACAAAGCCTCCTATATACAGTATGAGCCTGTACATCACTTCCTATACACAGTATGAGGCCGCATATAGCCTTCTATATACAGTATGAGCACCCACATATAGCCTCCTACGTACAGTATGAGCCTGCGCATTGCTTCCTATAAACAGTATGAGCCTACAAATCACTTCCTATATACAGTATGAGCCCACATATAGCCTCCTGAATACAGTGTTGGCCTCCTATATACTGTGTGAGTCCCCATATAGCCTTCTATATACAGTATGAGCCTGCACATTGCTTTCTATATACAGTATGAGGCCACACATATAGCCTTCTATATACAGTATGAGGCCGCATATAGTCTCCTATATACAGTATGAGCCTGCACATCGCTTCCTATATACACAATATGAGCCCACATAGCCTCCTATATAAAGTATGTGCCTGCACATCGCTTCCTATATACATTATGAGGCCGCATATAGCCTCCTATATACAGTATGAGCATCCACATATAGCCTCTTATGTACAGTATGAGCCTGCGCATTGCTTCCTATAAACAGTATGAGCATCCACATAGCCTCCTATGTACAGTATGAGCCTGCACATCGCTTCCTATAAACAGTATGAGCCTGCAAATCGCTTCCTATATACAGTATGAGCCCACATATAGCCTCCTGAATACAGTGTTTGCCTCCTATATACAATGTGAGTCCCCATATAGCCTCCTATATACAGTATGAGCCCCTATATAGCATCCCATATCTAACTGCATTTACCTTGGTATCATTAATTTTCTATGAGACTGCTCTGTTCTCATATTGTGCATTTATGCATTTAGTAGGGCTTAATGGAATGATTGCGCTTGTTACACATCAACTCTAGATGCGCTCACTTATTAAAATTTGGTTGGGGCAACTTTAAAATATAATAATGATAATGGTCCTGTCTAGTGACAAGTTTATTTTACAGGCTTCTGGAGAAAGGCACAATACCAGTCATTCAAGGGTTAATTCTTTGGAACACTGAGAGGGACTTTCTAGCCAATGAAACCACAGTATAAAACACCTGTGATAACTATGGCAACTGCGCTGATGTCATAAACACATGCATCTACGATGCAGGAGAAGATTCCAGAACCACAAGTCATTTAGCCGTAGACGGAGCCATACTTGATGTGTCTGGAGACCTGGAGCTTCATCACTCCACAATGGGAGGAAGGGGACACCGCCTAGCCAGCCAGATCAGCCATAGCGCCTAGCCAGCCAGATCAGCCATACCGCCTAGCCAGCCAGATCAATGGGGTGACAGATGTTGCAGCCAGATCTCCCTCACGTCCGGTACTCGCCGCCTTCACTTTATGTGTACGGCCTGGAGAGGTCGCATTAGGCTTCTCCAAAACAAATATGACACAATGTACAAATTCAGGTACAATTTGCTGTTACATGTTGGCACTAACCTTCTAAGCCCAAGGGAAGGGCAGTCCTGCAGCCATGGTTCCCTAGAGGTTTCCACCACAGGGGTTTTTTCCCTCTCCTGAGTGCTGAAGGACGATTCTTCATGAGTCAGGGGTTCTGCCATTTAAGGTGTCTCTTTCATAGTAATTGGCTGATTCTAAATTTCAGACACTGAAAGAAATAATAATGATGAGATTTGGAATAAAATTCGGTCAATTTAATATCCAATAAAAGTGTTTTGTGTGTTACTTCCACAATCTTCAGTTGGTGAGATTTTGTTGGGGATCAGGATCCAGCATCTATGATCAAGCCATGAAGCCAGATATGAAGTCAGAGCAATTTAACCCTGCGCTGGAAGACAGGACGGAGCAGAGATGACAAAGTGTGACTGTACAATTAGCACAAGTTCACACTCTTCCTCCCATTCAGATACACGAGGGGATTCAGGGCCGAGTTGGGACTAAAAAGCAGCCCTGGCACACAAAATTCACCAGCCCACATACAATAAGTGTCCTCAACCCAAATCGTAGAACACTGATAGGTCATGTAGGATTTTGCTTTATCCGTTACCAGGGCTGAAACAAAGTATTTTGGGTGCCCAAGGCAGATGAAGCCGAAGGCGCCCATTTTGCATCTCTACCCAGCTAATAAGGTAAGGGAGAAAACAAGGGGAACTGCTACCTTGGATCTAATTCTTATAAACAGGGAGGAAATGGTTGAGGAGGTAAAAGTGGCTGGGACCCTACGAGGTAGCGACCATGCTATTTTAGAATTTTGGATAACTAGAGGCGGAAGACCTGTGAAGACTCAGACGTCAAGGTTAGATTTCAGAAAAGCAGATTTTAAGGGATTCAGAAAGAGAATTGGAGGGATCCAATGGCTGAATATCCTTAAAGACAAAAATGTCCAGGAAGGATGGGAAATCTTGAAAAATGAAATTCTCAAAGCACAGTTGTTAACAATTCCGAAAAGAGGGAAGAATAGGAAGCATTTAAGGAAACCAGGATGGATGAACACAGAACTTAAGCACATGCTAAAAAGGAAGAAAAAAATGTTTATAAAATGGAAAGAGGGAGGCATATCTAAAGAAGAATATAATGCTGTCTGCAGAACCTGCAGGACACAAATCAGATTATCTAAAGCTGAAAATGAATTGAGGCTTGCAAGAGATGTCAAAAGCAATAATAAAGGATTTTGGGGATATGTCAAAAGTAAAAGAAAAGTCAAAGATGCTATAGGATTTTTACAGGATGAAAATGATGAAATGGCTTACCAGGATGTTGAGAAGGCTGAACTTTTATATTCCTATTTTGCATCTGTTCTCTGTCTACATCAGCACAATTTTGGAACCAAAATTTTTTTTTGTTAGGAAGTTATAAGGGTTAAAAGTTGACCAGCGATTTCTCATTTTTACAACACCATTTTATTTTTAGGACCACATCACATTTGAAGCCACTTTGAGGGGTCTATATGATAGAAAATACCCAAAAGTGACACCATTCTAAAAACTGCACCCCTTAAGGTGCTCAAAACCACATTCAAGAAGTTTATTAACCCTTTAGGTGCGTCACAGGAATTTTTTTGAATATTTAAAAAAAAATGAACATCTAACTTTTTTTCATAAAAAAAATACTTCAGGTTCAATTTTTTTTATTTTACCAAGGGTAACAGGAGAAATTGAACTGCAAAAGTTATTGTGCAATTTGTCCTGAGTACGCAGATACCTGATATGTGGGGGGGAACGACTGTTTCGGCGCATGGCAGAGCTCAGAATGGAAGGAGCGCCGTTTGACTTTTTCAATGCAAAATTGGCTGGAATTCAGATTGGACGCCATGTCACATTTGGAGAGTCCCTGATGTACCTAAACAGTGGAAACCCCCTACAAGTGACCCCATTTTGGAAACTAGACCCCCCAAGGAACTTATCTAGATATGTGGTGAGAACTTTGAACCCACAAGGGCTTTACAGAAGTTTATAACGTACAGCGGTACAATTAAAAAATCATATTTTTTCCACAAAAATGATCTTTTCACCCCAATTTTTATTTTCCCAAGGGTAGCAGGACCCTAAAAGTTATTGTGCAATTTGTCCTGAGTACGCTGATACCCCACATGTGGGGGTAAACCACTATTTGGGCGCATGGCAGAGCTCGGAAGGGAAGCAGCGCCATTTGACGTTTTTGGCTGGAATTGAGATCGGACACCATGTCGCGTTTGGAAAACCCCTGATGTACCAAAACAGTGGAAACCCCCCACAAATGACACCATTTTGGAAAATAGACCCCCTAAGGAACTTATCTAGATGTGTGGTGAGAACTTTGAACCCCCATGGGCTTCACAGAAGTTTATAACATAAAGCCATACAATTAAAAAATCATATTTTTTCAACAAAAATGATCTTTTCACCCTCAATTCTTATTTTTCCAAGGGTAACAGGACCCTAAAAGTTATTGTGCAATTTGTCCTGAGTACGCTGATACCCCACATGTGGGGGTAAACCACTATTTGGGCGCATGGCAGAGCTCGGAAGGGAAGCAGCGCCATTTGACGTTTTTGGCTGGAATTGAGATCGGACACCATGTCGCGTTTGGAAAACCCCTGATGTACCAAAACAGTGGAAACCCCCCACAAATGACACCATTTTGGAAACTAGACCCCCTAAGGAACTTATCTAGATGTGTGGTGAGAACTTTGAACCCCCATGGGCTTCACAGAAGTTTATAACATAAAGCCATACAATTAAAAAATCATATTTTTTCCACAAAAATGATCTTTTCACCCTCAATTCTTATTTTTCCAAGGGTAACAGGACCCTAAAAGTTATTGTGCAATTTGTCCTGAGTACGCTGATACCCCACATGTGGGGGTAAACCACTATTTGGGCGCATGGCAGAGCTCGGAAGGGAAGCAGCGCCATTTGACGTTTTTGGCTGGAATTGAGATCGGACACCATGTCGCGTTTGGAAAACTCCTGATGTACCAAAACAGTGGAACCCCCCACAAATGACACCATTTTGGAAACTAGACCCCCTAAGGAACTTATCTAGATGTGTGGTGAGCACTTTGACCCCCCCAGTGCTTCACAGAAGTTTACAACGCCCGGGCGTGAAAATAAAAAATTCGTATTTTTTCCACAAACATGATCTTTTAGTCACCATTTTTTTATTTTCCCAAGGGTACCAGGAGAAATTGGACCCCAAAAGTTGTTGTCCAATTTGTCCTGAGTATGCTGATAACCCATATGTGGGAGAAAACTACTGTATGGGCACACGTCGGGGCTCGGAAGGGAAGTAGTGACGTTTTGGAATGCAGACTTTGATGGAATGGTCTGCTGGTGTCATGTTGCCTTTGGAGAGCCCCTAATGTACCTAAACAGTGGAAACCCCCCACAAATGACACCATTTTGTAAACTAGACCCCCCAAGGAACTTATCTAGATGTGTGGTGAGCACTTTGACCCCCCCAGTGCTTCACAGAAGTTTACAACGCCCAGGCGTGAAAATAAAAAATTCGTATTTTTTCCACAAACATGATCTTTTAGTCACCATTTTTTTATTTTCCCAAGGGTACCAGGAGAAATTGGACCCCAAAAGTTGTTGTCCAATTTGTCCTGAGTACGCTGCTACCCCATATGTGGGAGAAAACTACTGTATGGGCACACGTCGGGGCTCGGAAGGGAAGTAGTGACGTTTTGGAATGCAGACTTTGATGGAATGGTCTGCGGGTGTCATGTTGCCTTTGGAGAGCCCCTAATGTACCTAAACAGTGGAAACCCCCCACAAATGACACCATTTTGTAAACTAGACCCCCCAAGGAACTTATCTAGATGTGTGGTGAGCACTTTGACCCCCCCAGTGCTTCACAGAAGTTTACAACGCCCGGGCGTGAAAATAAAAAATTCGTATTTTTTCCACAAACATGATCTTTTAGTCACCATTTTTTTATTTTCCCAAGGGTACCAGGAGAAATTGGACCCCAAAAGTTGTTGTCCAATTTGTCCTGAGTACGCTGACACCCCATATGTGGGAGAAAACTACTGTATGGACACACGTCGGGGCTCGGAAGGGAAGCAGTGACGTTTTGGAATGCAGACTTTGATGGAATGGTCTGCGGGTGTCATGTGCGTTTGGAGAGCCCCTGATGTACCTAAACTATTGAAACTCCCCACAAGTGACCCCATTTTGGACACTAGACCCCCCCACGGAACTTATCTAGATGTGTGGTGAGCACTTTGAACCCCCAAGTGCTTCACAGAAGTTTATAACACTCGGATGTGAAAATAAAAAAATCATTTTTTTCCACAAAAATGATATTTTTGCCCCCAATTTTTTATTTTCCTAAGGGTAACAGGAGAAATTGGACCCCAAAAATTGTTTTGCAATTTGTCCTGAGTAGGCTGCTACCCTACATGTGGGGGTAAAACACTGTTTGGGCGCATAGCAGATCTTGGAAGGGAAGGAGCACCATTTGACTTTTTCAACTCAGAATTGGCTGGAATTGAGATCAGACGCCATGTTGCATTTGGAGAGCCCCTGATGTGCCCAAACAGTGGAAACCCCCAATTCTAACTCCAACCCGAACCCCAACACGCCCCTAACCCTAGCCCTAACCCTAGCCCTAACCCTAGCCCTAACCCTAGCCCTAGCCCTAACCCTAGCCCTAACCCTACCCCAACCCTACCCCAACACACCCCTAGCCCTAACCCTAGCCCTAACCCTAATGGAAAAATGGAAATAAATACATTTTTTTAATTTTATTATTTTTCCCTAACTAAGGGGGTGATAACGGGGGGTTTGATTTACTATTTATGGCGGTTTTTATGTTTGGCGGCTGTCGCACGCTAAAAGACGCTTTTTATTGTAAAATAGTTTTTGCATCACCACATATTGAGAGCTATAATTTTTCCATATTTTGACCCACCGAGTCATGTGAGGTCTTATTTTTTGCGGGACGAGTTGACGTTTTTATTGGTACCATTTTCGGGCACGTGAAATTTTTTGATCGCTTTTTATTCCGATTTTTGGGAAGCAGAATGAACAAAAACCAGCGTTTCATGAATTTCTTTTGGGGGGGGTGCGTTTACACCGTTCCGCGTGCGGTAAAATTGATAAAGGGGTTTTATTCTTCGGGTCAGTACGGTTACAGCGATACCTCATTTACGTCGTTTTTTTATGTTTTTGTCGGTTTTATGCAATGAAAACTATTTTATATAAAAAATAATTATTTTTGCATCGCTTTATTCTGCGAGTTATAACTTTTTTATTTTTTCGCTGATGATGCTGTGTGGCAGCTTGTTTTTTGCGGGACAAGATGACGTTTTCAGCGGTACCATGGATATTTATATGCGTCTTTTTGATCGCGCGTTATTGCACTTTTTGTTTGGCGGTATGATAATAAATCATTATTTTTTGCTTCGTTTTTTATTTTTATTTTTTAAGGGGTTCGCTAAAGGGGTTAACTAATGGGACAGTTTTATAGGGCAGGTCGTTACGGACGCGGAGATACCTAATATGTGTACTTTTATCGTTTTTTTTTTTTATTATTTTCAAAAAATGAATTTATTGGGGAATATTTTTTTTTTTTTTTACTAATTTATTTGGCGATTTTTTTAAATTTATTTTTACACTTTTTTTTAATTTTTTTTTTACTTTATTACATAGTCCCAGGTGGGACATCACTGTCCTGTGACAGATCGCTGATCTGTCACATCACAGATCACTGTGACAGATCAGCAATCTGTCACAGGCAGTGCACAAGGCTTCCTCATGCCTGCGCTTTGCAGGCACTGAGGAAGCCAGCTTCCCCAGGCCCCCGAAGGCCCCCGTCACCATCTTGGATTCGGGGGCCTGGAGGAAAGGAGCCCCCCGCAGCAGCGCTGCACATTGCGCTGCCGTGGGGGGCTCAGGGAAGCACGGAGGGAGCCCCCTCCCTGCCGATGCTTCCCTTTAACTCCCGGTACACCGCGATCGCGTTTGATCGCGGTGTGCAAGGGGTTAACGTGTCGGGGGCGGTCCGTGACCGCCCCTGACACATTGTGCCGTGGGTCAGCTGTGATAATCAGCTGACACCCGGCCGCGATCAGCGGCGCTCACCACGTGGGCGCCGCTGATCGCGGTAGACGTACTATCCCGTCCCCGGTCATACGGGCCCGGGTACCGTGGACGGGATAGTACGTCTCATGTCAGGAAGGGGTTAAACAGAGTCAGCATGGGTTTGTAACTAATAAGTCATGTCAGACTAATTTAATTTCCTTCTATGACGGTATTACTGATTGGGTGGATCAAGGAAATGCTGTAGATATAGTATATCTTGACTTCAGCAAAGCATTTGACAAAGTCTCTCATACAATCCTTATTGAAAAAATGACTAAGTATGGAATGGACAAGGCAACTGTTAGGTGGATTCATAACTGGCTTAGTGATCGGACCCAAAGAGTGGTCGTAAATGGCTGCACATCCAGTTGGAAGAATGTGTCAAGTGGGGTACCACAGGGCTCTGTCCTGGGCCCTGTATTGTTCAACATCTTTATCAACGATTTAGATGAAGGAATTGAGGGTAAACTGATTAAATTTGCTGATGACACAAAGCTAGGAGGGATAGCTAATACTAGAGAAGAGAGAGAGAGGATTCAAAAAGATTTAAATAAACTGGAGAAGTGGGCAGCAACTAACAGAATGGTTTTTAACAGGGAGAAATGCAAAGTACTACATCTGGGCAATAAAAATGAAAAAAGCATATATAGAATGGGAGGAATAGGGCTAAGTGACAGCACATGTGAAAAAGACTTGGGTATACTAATAGATCACAGACTGAATATGAGTCAACAGTGTGATGCAGCAGCAAAAAAGGCAAATGCAATTCTAGGATGTATTAACAGAAGCATACAGTCTAGATCACGTGAAGTCATTATTTCCCTCTACTCCTCTTTGGTCAGACCTCATCTGGAATATTGTGTCCAGTTTTGGGCACCACATTTTAAAAAAGACATCAACAAACTGGAGCAAGTTCAGAAAAGAGTGACCAGAATGGTGACCGGTCTGCAAACCCTGTCTTATGAGGAAAGGTTGCAGGATTTGGGAATGTTTAGTTTGCAAAAGAGAAGACTGAGAGGAGACTTAATAGCTGTCTACAAATATCTAAAGGGCTGTCACATTGTAGAAGGATCAACTTTATTCTCATTTGCACAAGGAAAGACTAGAAGCAATGGGATGAAACTGAATGGGAGGAGACACAGATTAGATATTAGAAAAAACTTTTTGACAGTTAGAGTGATCAATGAGTGGAACAGGCTGCCACGAGAAGTGGTGAGTTCTCCTTCAATGGAAGTCTTCAAACAGAGGCTGGACAGACATCAGACTGGGATGATTTACCGAATCCTGCTTTGAGCAGGGGGTTGGACCAGATGGCCCAGGAGGTCCCTTCCAACTCTACGATTCTATGATTCTATGATTCTATGATTCTTCCCTTTTCCATTAGGTCTATGACATCATGTGATTAATAACTAATGAGCTGAATCCTTCTAAGTCAGGCCCATATACATTTGTATCTCATGAACCTACAACTCCCAGTATGTCCTTAACAATGGTAAGGAGATGCTGGGAGTTATCAGTCTTTATCAGACTGTGGACTATACAGGAACCATAGTACTGACGAGACGCAGTCAGTACCAATAGCTAAAAATGTACATCCTGGTACCTTATAGGTGACCTCTTCTCAGATTGAGTCTTTTCTTTCTCTTAGGCCTGTTTCACACTTCAGTTTTCTGGCGTTAGTCAAAATCCGCCAGTGTGCAAAAACGGATCCGTTTACGTTTTGTGGCAAACGGATGCAACTGGATCTGTTTTTTGTACGGATCCGCTTTAGACGCTAGTGCATGAAATTTAAAGTAAGGCCTGTTTCACGAGAGAGAGAGATTTAGCTGCAAGAATGGGATTTGGGGTTAAATATCATGAAAGGACATTCATTCGGGCATGCTCAGTATAAAAAGGAGGATCCGTTGGCGGATTCCTTCAATTAACGGTTGGCAACGGATCCACCGCCTTTTCTCATCCACATCTCGCTTCTTAAGGCCCCTTTCACACTCCAGTCTTTTGCAATCAGTCACAATCTGTCAAAGTGTTCAGATCCGTCAAGTGGACGGATCCTGCGTATATTGCAAAAAACTGATGCACTGGATCCGTTTTTATGACTGATCCGTTGTAGCAGCCTTGCTGTAGGAATTAAAGAAACAGAATTCTGGAGCGAGAGAGAGAGAGGGATTTTGTGCCAGAATAGAAAAAGCAGCCGCAGGGGTAAAATAAAGGAATTAAAATGATTTCGGGCATGCTCAGTTTTAAAAGACGGAATCCGTCGCTATCCGACTTTTCGACGTACACAAAAAAGTTCATCTGTCCGTTGTCTCCGGCCGACGGACAGAGAATTTCTGACGGATCTGTTGGACGACGGATGAAACGTGTGGCCATCCGTCACAATCTGTCACTAATACAAGTCTATGAGAAAAAAAACGGATCAAGCATGAAAAAATGATGGAAAGCCAAAATTAAAAATATATATATTGTATACCAAATTATAATGTGATGACATAAAAATCTGAATAATAAATATATCAATACATCTTGCCAAAATTAGTATATTATCAACACAAAAAATAGAATAAAAAATATATATCAAAAAGTGCTAAGTGCTAAAATATAAAATCTGAATACATACAATAAATAAATCAATACATCTTGCCAAAATTTGTATAATATCAGCACCAGAAAAAAATAAATAAAAAATATGTAAAAAAAAATGCTAAGTGCTAAAATATATCGCTCAAAAAACTTTTCTATTAATAATGTGTAAGTTAAATATATAGTGTAGACAATAATATCGTGAAAAGTACTACCATAATATTCTAAAAATTGCACTAAAAAGTGCTATAGTGCTGTAAAACAAAAATTGTGCAAAAGTGAAAAGTATTGCAAGATATAGAATTAAATCCACTGTAAATGATTCAGTACTATAAAGTGCTAGAGGACAAAACATACAATGCACATTGAAAATAAATGAATATACAAGTATAACCAAGAAATAATGTTCTACAAAAAGTACTGCAGTGCTATGGATGAATTGCAGAGTACTGCAAAATATGAGGGATAAATACAAATGAAAGTTTACGTATACTAAAATATGCCAAGATATAAATGACTATAATATGACCCAGTAATATAAGGTGCTATAGTGCTACACCGCCATACACATTAAGTTT
This sequence comes from Dendrobates tinctorius, assembly GCF_039654945.1. Lineage (NCBI taxonomy): Eukaryota > Metazoa > Chordata > Amphibia > Anura > Dendrobatidae > Dendrobates > Dendrobates tinctorius. The sequence continues at coordinate 338,322 of NW_027361958.1, forward strand.
GGAGTTGTGACCAAGCTCACCCCAGCGAAGAGCGCTTGACACTGGACGCCAGAGTCCGTGGCTGCACGGGTACAACAGTCCCAGCAGCCAAATCCGGAGGGCAGGAGACTGCCGGCCTCCTGACCCCATCACACACCTGAATGCACAGCAGCATACCAGAGCCAGAGCCACCACGAAGGAGTGACACCTGTGAAAGGCTCAAGCTGCCTGCCATACAGGCAAGGACTAAAGAACCGCAAGGAACAGAGGACTGAGCATAGCTTTAGACCTCATGGGACAGCGTAGAAAGGAGGCCTCCAACCCATCTGGCTTAGTGGATCCTAAATTGCTTCCAGGCTGGCTGGATCTCCATTACCATCTATACTCAGTGCCCTGGTTAGCAACTCAAAATGTGAGTAAAAGCGTAAAGACTGCACCCCGCTGTGTTCTCCTGTTTATTTGCTGCGTCACCTCAGCACTGCATTACATCCATCATCACTATCTTTTATAATATAATTGCCCTGGGACTTAGCTCCACCTGTGGAGAGCTGTACCAACTCTGCTGCATCACCATCAGCCTCAGCGGTCTTTTTAAGCAGCGTCGGCTATCCCTTGCCGAATACCACAGGTGGCGTCACAAACTATATCTTATATAGGGTCCAGGATCCAGCAGGATGATGAGGAGCTCTCCTAGCCAGCGTCCTCTCCCGATCACGGCATAGCCACGCCCCACCTTGAGATTGTTGATATCTTTCAACAATTTTAGTTCTCAAGTCCTCACAGTTCTCATTTTTTCTTTATGTCCTCCATGCTTAGTGTGGCACAGAGACAAACATTGCAAAGATTGAGTCAACTTCTCCCCTTTTTATCTGGTGTCAGGTGTTATTTTCATATTGCCCCCAATTGGTTTTAAATTCTGCCTGGAATCTGCCTTAAAAAGAGCCTCAAAACCACTGCAAAAAGTGAATATAATCCACAGCAATCCTACACAATGATCCCCCACTTATCGCGGGCATTACATTCTAAACCTCCAACACGATAGTTGAAAATCCACCAAGTAAGAAACTTACATTTATTTTAGCATTTATATATTTTAAGGATTTACAAACCCCTCCCACACACTTATTTACCATTACTAGTCCCTTATTAGTCGGCCCCGTTCCTTATTAACCTTTTGCACCTTTTTATAAACACTACTTACTACACTACTACAAATTCTACATGATGAAGATGATGAATTAGCTGTGTAGTACTGATGATTGAAGGTGATGAAAATGGGATGAATGTACAGTACTGTACTGCACAGCATGGAAGAGCATTACAGCTCTCCTATTGGCACCACTTCATCAGGAGCTTCTTCAGGTGTGGCAGTAGTATCTTCAGCCTCATCCGTAACTTTTAATACCACTAAATGCGTAACCAACCTCTTGTTCGAGTGATGAACATAGTCATGGAGAGATGCTGGTTCTGCTTCTTAAGAACCATACGGAGGTCCTATTCCTCTGCCAATCGATGAAGTACATTGCCCATTATGACCATGATTACAAGTCGATCAAGTGTTAGGCCAACCTCCTCCTCTTCTTAAACCCGTTGTTCAAACTGTTCCTCATCCTCTTCTTCACTTGCTGAAGGGTGTTTCCGTCTTCAGTAGTCATGTCACTGAAGCCCTCTCCTCCCGGTATTTTCACCAGCTTCACAGCCTAATCCACCGCAGAGTGATACATTTCATCAAGAGAAAGTCTGACACATCATTTTCTTTATGGTTTTTTGAACATTTTTTCAATATATATTTTGTTTTTAAATATTTGATAGACTCAAAAAAACAAGAAGTGGGACAAAAGGTAGTCACCAGGGCCGGACTGGGACTAAAATTCAGCCCTGGCATTTGAAGTTACATAGGCCCACTAGTCACATGGTGACTATATAATATCTTTGTACAGTTGTAGTTTACAAGAAGTGAGAGGAGATTAACACAACTATATAACATGTAGTCACAGCTGTGCCCAGGATTTCAGCTCAGTCCTATTTATTGCTTTTAGGTACAGTACTCCTCCCAAAGCGCTGTCCCCTTTTGTATGCATGATTACAGAATTCCTGGCAGAACTGCTCTCTATTGGGCAACCAGACCCCCTGGTCATAGCCGCCCCTATCATACCTCCCAACTTTTGAAGAAGGGAAAGACGGACAAAGACTGCGGCGCGCCGCTGTAAATTTTGGCCACGCCCAACCACACCCATTTCACAACTAGTCACACCCATGTCCACACCTAATCGCACCCATTTAGCACTGCTGATCACACTGACTGGTACTGAGGGCACAGTGGCTGGCATTATGGGCACACTGACTGGCACTAAGGAAGAGAGAAAACAGAGAGAGAGAGAAAAAAGAAAACAGAGAGAGCGAGAAAGAAAGGGGAAAGAAAGAAAGAACAGTGAGAGACAAAGAAAGAACAGTGAGAGACAGAGAAAGAACAGAGAGAAAGAAAGAGGGGAAAGAAAGAAAGAACAGAGAGAGAAAGAAAGAAGTAAAGAAAAGAAAGAAAGAACAGAGAGAAAGAGAGGAAAGAAAAAGAAAGAAAGAGGGGAAGAAAGAACAGAGAGAAAAAAGAAAGATTAGAGAGAGAAAGAACAGAGACAGAATGAAAGAACAGAGAAAGAAAGAAAAAGAGAGAAAGAAATAAAGAAAGATTCTACAAAGATACTATAGCAGCCCGGCTCCCATTGTAGTGCCCACCTGAGCCTCCCGGTGCAGGACCTATCATGATCCGCTCACATGGCCGGCATCCCCGATTCCAAGGCGATCCTGCTGTCTGCGCTGTCGGAGGAGAACACGGTGATGGATCTGAAGCATTCCTGGTTCCGTCACAATCTCCTCAAGAAATTATCTCATTTCCGGTCAGCTTCCAGCACATCACTTCAGGTGGAACGTCATGTGTGTGTTTTAAAATGCTCCTCGGGGCTCCGCCGTGTACTCCTGTGTCCGTGGGAAAAGCACGCTTCGTATGCTTTGTACACACTTGGCTCCGCTCCGTACATCCCGTACACATATGGCTCCACTCCATACACACACGGTTCCACTCCGTCCACCTTGTACACTCGTGGCTCCTCTCCGTACACCTCGTACACGCGCGGCTCCTCTCCGTACACCTCATACACACACGGCTCCACCTCGTACACACACGGCTCCTCTCCGTACACCTCATACACGCGCGGCTCCACCTCGTACACACACGGCTCCGCTCCGTACACCTCGTACACACACGGCTCCTCTCTGTACACCTCGTACACACGGCTCCGCTCCGTACACCTCGTACACACGGCTCCGCTCCGTACATCTCGTACACACACGGCTCCGCTCCGTACACCTCGTACACACACGGCTCCGCTCCGTACACCTCGTACACACGCGGCTCCGCTCCGTACACCTCGTACACACGCGGCTCCGCTCCGTACACCTCGTACACACGCGGCTCCGCTCCGTACACCTCGTACACACGCGGCTCCGCTCCGTACACCTCGTACACAAGCGGCTCCGCTCCGTACACCTCGTACACACACGGCTCCGCTCCGTACACCTCGTACACACACGGCTCCGCTCCGTACACCTCGTACACACACGGCTCCGCTCCGTACACCTCGTACACACACGGCTCCGCTACATCCACACTGTAAATCCTGACCCCACACATACTTACCTCAACCAGCACCATGACAACAGCAAAGCAGAGTCTTGCAGACGGTAGAGGCAAGGCTGAGCGCACAGGACCTGTGATGAGGTCACAGGAGGGGCAGAGTCAGGGGTGATATGATCGGGGGTCTGGACAAAGGCTCCTGATCATGTGACCCCCTGACTCCTCCCCTCCTGTGATCTCATCACAGGTCCTGCGAACAGAGCGAGCAGGCAAGCGAGTGCGACGCTGTGAGTGGCTGCGGGGGGGAGGGGGTCTCATGCTATGGCGAGGATGGGGTGCGTGGGGGGGCGTGGCGGCTTATCTCCCTGCAGTGTGGGAGGAACTTGAATCTATCACCGCCGTGCCCACAGAGGGCCGGCGGCAGGAGCAACAGTGGCCGCAGCAGCTGGCAAGCGGCCAGATGTTCGGGCGCTGCCGCCCGCGGCCCACATGACAGCGGCCCAGCGGGAAAATGCCCGGTTGGTTATATTGCCAATCCGGGCCTGGTAGTCACTTATTAAAGAGACAAATAGAAGAATATTTACTGTATACACTTGTGTATAAGCCGAGTTTTTCAGCACTTTTTTTGTGCTGAAAACACCCCCTTTGGCTTATACACGAGTCACGGTCCCAGAAAGCCGGCAGAGGAGGGGAGCAGCAGGTCACAGAGGTCACCAGCTTCCAGCACACCATATTCACATGCCTGCACGCCTCTCCGCTCCCTTAGGCATGGAGCGCATATTCATTACCTAAATGAGCAGTACCACGTGATCACTCGACAGGAAGAGCTGCAGGCTCCGGCAGCCAGAACGAGCTGCAAAGCCACCAGGTAGGTAAAAAGGATGGTTTTACCAGTTATAGGGCGTGCTGGGTCTGCTGGACAATTGTTTCTCCAAGGATCATTGTGGATACAGGGACCTCATTGCCTACTGATCAGGCACCAGGAAGCCCTGGATGAGATCTGGAGTTTCCGCTGTGGAGTCTCTGATACTTGCCTGGAGTTCATCCTGAGCCATCTGATTCATGAATACAATGCCAGTCCTGTAGTGAACATTGTCACCGGTGTATAATGAAGCTCTGCAGATTCCTGAGGGCTGGTTAACTCTTCAGCCACTGCGCAGGTCTCTGCTGATGTCAGGGGGTGGTCTAACGGGCCCCCTGACTATTGTGCTCAGTGTTATAATTGTGTCCCCTTTATGTTGAGGGCTGGTCCTGGCCTATGAATGGCTGATAACAGGGACCCATAGCTGCAGCACTGCAGTAGCGTGGGGGGGCAGTCCGCCCCAGGCGCACGTGTGTTGGGGAGGCGCGGCAGCATGACAGCTCTTCGGCTGCTTTTAGGAAAGGCCCCAGCAGCCGTGTTGCTATGGTAACACTGTAGGACTACATTACCCGTCATGCCTCGGGCGTGCATTCCTGGTATGACCCCGCTGCAGCGCTGTAGATTGGCAATCACATGACCGTGGGATCTGCCGAGGCTCCGGCTGTCACATGCCCAAACAGCGAGCGGAGCGGCCGCACAGCACAGAGCATGGCCAATGTGGCCAACAAGGTGTCGTGGTCCGGCCGGGAGCAGCTGGAGGAGGCCGGGGAGAGCACGCCGCTGCTGAACGGAGCCGGCAACCGGCAGGTGAGGGCGAGAGGGATACTGGGAATTGGGGGGCTGTGCAGATAGGTGACCATGGCGAGGCTGTGCAGGGGAGGACATGGGGGGGCTCTGTAGTGGGCGGACGTAGTGGGCTGTGCAGGGGAGGACATGGGGGGCTCTGTAGAGGGAGGACATGGGGGGCTCTGTAGGGGAGGACATGGGGGGGCTGTGTATGGGAGAACATGGGGGCTCTGTAGGAGGGACATGGGGGGCTGTGCAGGGGGGGTACATGGGGAGGCTGTGTAGGGGAGAACATGGGAGGCTGTGCTGGGGGGGTACATGGGTAGGCTGTGTAGGGGAGGACATGGGGGGCTGTGCAAGGGGAGAACATGAGGGCTCTGTAGGGAGTGTACTGTGGGTCTGTGCAGGGGAAGGACACGTGGGTCTCCTTACACTGTTTTATGGTGCGGCTCTATGCAGGGCAGTGGTGGAGGTTCAGTAGGGTCATCAAGCTAATACATACATATATATATATATATAGAGAACTGCAAGAAGATGAAAGTCTAGAAATTTAGAAATAACAGCAGAGTTAGTAGTAGACTAAAAATTAGATCTTTGAGTGTAGTGTGGGCTCTTCGGATGCTTGCGGAATATCAACGACCAAAGGGGCGGCAAATTTTTCGACCGCCCCGGGCGCCACAAACAGTTGCTACGCCACTGAGCTGCAGGAATGTATAATGTGTATAATGTGCACAGTAATTAATGTTCTAAATATTCACTGTCATTACCAAGAATTATCCGTGTTATATGGCCGGAACAAGATGCAGTGCCACCGACGGCGCGCAGGCAGGTAAATAGGATGTTTTTTTTCTTAACAGGAATCATACATACAAAGATAGGGGATAAGGAGCCATGCATACAATGACAGGGACGGGGGAACATGCATACCACGGTAGGGATGAGTGGTCAATGCACACCCGGCTTATACTCAAGACAATAAGTTTACCCAGTTTTCCGTGGCAAAAGTAGGTGCCTCTGCTTATACTCTGGTTGGCTTATACTCGAGTATATACGGTAATAGGTAAAATCTGACAAGAATAAACAATAATTTGCAGTTAGCCCAATCGTGGGGATAAATAGCTGAGAAATAAATAGTGATTAGTATATCTTAATAAATATATTGCAATTCGCCCAGTACAAAGCTGTGAAAAAAAATGGTAGTTACTATTTCCATTAAGTATTGCACTCAAACAGTTGATTAACCAAGAGATGGCATGTACCAGAATAGAATTCTCCTAGAGGCTGCAAATAAAAGCGGCAGGAAGTAAAGGGTTAATAGGTACATAGAACACACAATTGGGTGAAAATATTAAATGGTCATGAGCAATATGTCCCGGCATAAAGAGTGTGATTATATCCTTAGTCCATAGTTAATGCTTGGTATAAACCTGCATTCATAAAATAGTCCAATGTCTATAGCCGTGGGGAGAGCTGCCCCGGCCGATGACGGATACACCAAGTACTTTCTCCAATGAGTGGAGGGCTCATGCCCTGTGAAATAGCGCGCTGAACAGTACATGGTGATTTCACCATATATACTGTAGTTGTATGTGAGTGTTGCTACTCACAATACCTCCGATGGTCTGTGTAGAATCCAGTGACTGCGTTCTGGCTGGTGCAGTAAAGGTCGGACCTGGGAGATGCAGCGATATGCCGAGGTGTAGTGTGAGACCAGCGCTCCTGCGCTCCAGCTGTCGGCAGGGATCCGGTCACTCTGGTCAATAGCTGAGTCCTGGCAGATGTGCAGTAGGAGCAGGACCTGTGTGACGCGGTGGATCACGTGGTGCCGCGTAACTGCTGCTAGATGGAGGTACGGGTGGCAAAAAGGGCCGAAACCAACGCGTTTCGGAAAACTCAGCTTCTTTCTTCAGGTCCGGGACATATTGTTTATGACCATTTAATATTTTCACCCAATTGTGTTCTATGTACATATTAACCCTTTACTTCTAGGAGAATTCTATTCGGGTACATGCCATCTCTCCTTGGTTAATCAACTGAGTGCAATACTTACTATTTCCATTAACTACCATTTTTTTCACAGCTTTGTACTGGGCGAGTTGCAATATATTCATTAAGATATACTAATCACAATTTATTTCTCAGCTATTTATCCCCACGATTGGGTTAACTGCAGTTTATTGTTTATTCTTGTCAGGTTTTACCTATTAAATATTCTTCTATTTGTCTCATTAATAAGTGACTAGCTTTTCTCCCACATTTTGGTTTTTTCAGCGTGAGTCTATCACAAATATTTATAATCCTTTCGATTTCCTTGTGGTTGGTATCTAGAGTCGCAGCAGTTACAAAACCTTTTACACAGGCGCCACTTTATCGCTCTCCTTCATTTTTTGTTTTTAACAATTTTTCCCTGGATCTGTAGCTGGATATTTCCTGCTTTTGAATTGCCTCCTACATACAGTATGAGGCCGCACATAGCCTCCTACATACAGTATGAGGCCGCATATAGCCTCCTACATACAGTATGAGGCCGCATATAGCCTCCTACATACAGTATGAGGCCGCATATAGCCTCCTACATACAGTATGAGCCTGCACAGCGCTTCCTATATAGAGTATGAGCCTGCACATAGCCTCCTATATACAGTATGAGCCTGTACATCGCTTCCTATATTCAGTATGAGGCTGCATATAGCCTCCTATATACAGTATGAGCCCACATAGCCTCCTGTATACAGTATGAGGCCGCATATAGCCTTCTATATACAGTATGAGGCCACATATAGCCTTCTATATACAATATGAGGCCACATATAGTCTCCTATATACAGTATGAGCCTGAACATTGCTTCCTATATACAATATGAGCCCACATCGCTTCCTATATACAGTATGAGGCCGCATATAGCCTCCTATATACAGTATGGGCACCCACATATAGCCTCCTGAATACAGTGTTTGCCACCATATTGCCTCCTATATACAGTGTGAGTCCCCATATAGCTCCTATATACAGTATGAGCCCCTATATAGCATCCCATATCTAACTGCATTTACCTTGGTATCATTAATTTTCTATGAGACTGCTCTGTTCTCATATTGTGCATTTATGCATTTAGTAGGGCTTAATGGAATGATTGCGCTTGTTACACATCAACTCTAGATGCGCTCACTTATTAAACTTTGGTTGGGGCAACTTTAAAATATAATAATGATAATGGTCCTGTCTAGTGACAAGTTTATTTTACAGGCTTCTGGAGAAAGGCACAATACCAGTCATTCAAGGGTTAATTCTTTGGAACACTGAGAGGGACTTCCTAGCCAATGAAACCACAGTATAAAACACCTGTGATAACTATGGCAACTGCGCTGATGTCATAAACACATGCATCTATGATGCAGGAGAAGATTCCAGAACCACAAGTCATTCAGCCGTAGACGGAGCCATACTTGATGTGTATGGAGACCTGGAGCTTCATCACTCCACAATGGGAGGAAGGGGACACCGCCTAGCCAGCCAGATCAGCCATAGCGCCTAGCCAGCCAGATCAGCCATACCGCCTAGCCAGCCAGATCAATGGGGTGACAGATGTTGCAGCCAGATCTCCCTCACGTCCGGTACTGGCCGCCTTCACTTTATGTGTACGGCCTGGAGAGGTCGCATTAGGCTTCTCCAAAACAAATATGACACAATGTACAAATTCAGGTACAATTTGCTGTTACATGTTGGCACTAACCTTCTAAGCCCAAGGGAAGGGCAGTCCTGCAGCCATGGTTCCCTAGAGGTTTCCACCACTGGGGGTTTTCCCCTCCTGAGTGCTGAAGGACGATTCTTCGTGAGTCGGGGGTTCTGCCATTTTCAGTGTCTCTTTCATAGTAATTGGCTGATTCTAAATTTCAGACACTGAAAGAAATAATAATGATGAGATTTGGAATAAAATTCGGTCAATTTAACATCCAATAAAAGTGTTTTGTGTGTTTCTTTCACAATCTTCGGTTGGTGATATTTTGTTGGGGATCAGGATCCAGCATCTATGATCAAGCCATGAAGCCAGATATGAAGTCAGAGCAATTTAACCCTGCGCTGGAAGACAGGACGGAGCAGAGATGACAAAGTGTGACTGCACAATTAGCACAAGTTCACACTCTTCCTCCCATTCAGATACACGAGGGGATTCAGGGCCGAGTTGGGACTAAAAAGCAGCCCTGGCACACAAAATTCACCAGCCCACATACAATAAGTGTCCTCAACCCAAATCGTAGAACACTGATAGGTCATGTAGGATTTTGCTTTATCCGTTACCAGGGCCGAAACAAAGTATTTTGGGTGCCCAAGGCAGATGAAGCCGAAGGCGCCCATTTTGCATTTCTACCCAGCTAATTCTTCCCTTTTCCATTAGGTCTATGACATCATGTGATTAATAACTGATGAGCTGAATCCTTCTAAGTCAGGCCCATATACATTTGTATCTCATGAACCTACAACTCCCAGTATGTCCTTAACAATGGTAAGGAGATGCTGGGAGTTATCAGTCTTTATCAGACTGTGGACTATACAGGAACCATAGTACTGATGAGACGCAGTCAGTACCAATCGCTAAAAATGTACATCCTGGTACCTTATAGGTGACCTCTTCTCAGATTGAGTCTTTTCTTTCTCTTAGGCCTGTTTCACACTTCAGTTTTCTGGCGTTAGTCAAAATCCGCCAGTGTGCAAAAACGGATCCGTTTACGTTTTGTGGCAAACGGATGCAACTGGATCTGTTTTTTGTACGGATCCGCTTTAGACGCTAGTGCATGAAATTTAAAGTAAGGCCTGTTTCACGAGAGAGAGAGATTTAGCTGCCAGAATGGGATTTGGGGTTAAATATCATGAAAGGACATTCATTCGGGCATGCTCAGTATAAAAAGGAGGATCCGTTGGCGGATTCCTTCAATTAACGGTTGGCAACGGATCCACCGCCTTTTCTCATCCACATCTCGCTTCTTAAGGCCCCTTTCACACTCCAGTCTTTTGCAATCAGTCACAATCCGTCAAAGCGTTCAGATCCGTCAAGTGGACGGATCCTGCGTATATTGCAAAAAACTGATGCACTGGACCCGTTTTTATGACTGATCCGTTGTAGCAGCCTTGCTGTAGGAATTAAAGAAACAGAATTCTGGAGCGAGAGAGAGAGAGAGGGATTTTGTGCCAGAATAGAAAAAGCAGCCGCAGGGGTTAAAATAAAGGAAGAAAAATGATTCCGGGCATGCTCAGTTTTAAAAGACGGAATCCGTCGCTATCCGACTTTTCAACGTACGCAAAAAACGTTCATCTGTCCCTTGTCTCCGGCCGACGGACAGAGATTTTCTGACGGATCCGTTGAACGACGGATGAAACGTGTGGCCATCCGTCACAATCTGTCACTAATACAAGTCTGAGAAAAAACGGATCCAGCATGAAAAAATGATGGAAAGCCAAAATTATAAATATATATATTGTATACCAAATTATAATGTGATGACATAAAAATCTGAATAATAAATATATCAATACATCTTGCCAAAATTAGTATAATATAAACACAAAAAATAGAATAAAAAATATATATCAAAAAGTGCTAAGTGCTAAAATATAAAATCTGAATACATACAATAAATAAATCAATACATCTTGCCAAAATTTGTATAATATCAGCACCAGAAAAAAATAAATAAAAAATATGTAAAAAAAAATGCTAAGTGCTAAAATATATCGCTCAAAAAACTTTCTATTAATAATGTGTAAGTTAAATATATAGTGTAGACAATAATATCGTGAAAAGTACTACCATAATATTCTAAAAATTGCACTAAAAAGTGCTATAGTGCTGTAAAACAAAAATTGTGCAAAAGTGAAAAGTATTGCAAGATATAGAATTAAATCCACTGTAAATGATTCAGTACTATAAAGTGCTAGAGGACAAAACATACAATGCACATTGAAAATAAATGAATATACAAGTATAACCAAGAAATAATGTTCTACAAAAAGTACTGCAGTGCTATGGATGAATTGCAGAGTACTGCAAAATATGAGGGATAAATACAAATGAAAGTTTACGTATACTAAAATATGCCAAGATATAAATGACTATAATATGACCCAGTAATATAAGGTGCTATAGTGCTACACCGCCATACACATTAAGTTTGGAGCTGTGACCAAGCTCACCCCAGCGAAGAGGGCTTGACACTGGACGCCAGAGTCCGTGGCTGCACGGGTACAACAGTTCCAGCAGCCAAATCCGGAGGGCAGGAGACTGCCGGCCTCCTGACCCCATCACACACCTGAACGCACAGCAGCATACCAGAGCCAGCGCCAGTGGCGGATTAAGTGGACTATGGGCCCGGGGCTGTTCATAAAACCTGGGCCCCTGTACCCCCCTTCCCACCTGAGCGCTGCGGTCCCCGTGCGGGAATTGACAGCCGTACGGACCGCAGCACTTGGTTTGCTGCGGGTCCATACGGAAAACCCGCCACCATTCCACCACGTGTGGACATGGCCTAAAAAGACGTTGCACATAAGCTGTAGGCCTACGGCCAATACGCACAAAATCGCCCAACGTGATCCTGGCCATAGGGGATCCACTTTAATGTCCCCACTTTAATTTGAAGTCCCCTTACTTCATCCATTGCAGTCCCCTATCACCCACTCACTTCATCTGCAGTGCCGCTTCATCATTTGCAGCCCCTTATCCCCCCTTCCATTTTATCATGTGCAGTCCCCTTCCCCCCCAACTTCATGTGCAGCCCCACTCCCCCATCATCATGTGCAGTTAATTTTACCCCCACATCATGTGCAGTCCCCCTTACCCCCACTTCATGTGCAGTGCCCCTTACCCCCAATTCATCATGTGCAGTCCCTCTTACCCCCAATTCATCATGTTCAGTCCCACTTACCCCTTAATTCATCATGTGCAGTTCCCCTTACCCCCAATTCATCATGTGCAGTCCCACTTACCCCTTAATTCATCATGTGCAGTCCCACTTACCCCTTAATTCATCATGTGCAGTCCCCCTTACCCCTTAATTCATCATGTGCAGTCCCCCTTATCCCCCACTTCATCATGTGCAGCCCCACTCACCCCCCCTTCATCATATGCAGCCCCACTCACCCCCCCTTCATCATGTGCAGCCCCACTCACCCCCCTTCATCATGTGAAGCCCCCACTCATCCCCCCTTCATCCTGTGAAGCCCCCACTCACCCCCTTCATCCTGTACAACCCCAGTCACCCCCCTTCATCATATACAGCCCCCAGTCACCCCCCCGTCATCATATACAGCCCCCAGTCACCCCCCTTCATCATAAACAGCCACCAGTCACCCCCCTTCATATACAGCCCCCAGTCACCCCCCCTTCATCATATACAGCCCCCAGTCACCCCCCCCTTCATCATATACAGCCCCCAGTCACCCCCCTTCATCATATACAGCCCCCAGTCACCCCCCCTTCATCATATACAGGCCCCAGTCACCCCCCCTTCATCATATACAGGCCCCAGTCACCCCCCCTTCATCATATACAGGCCCCAGTCACCCCCCCTTCATTGTGTACTGCACCCACTCACCCCCTCCCCCATTTAATTCATTTTATAAATAAAAAAAGTTCCCCATACTTACCTCACAGCCGGCTCGCTCCCCAGCAGCGCCTCTGCTTTCAGCATCCTCCGGGACATGTCGGCGCGTGCACGATGACGTCATCGCGCACGCCCGACATCTGACCCGGAAGTACAGCCGGAGGGAGCCGGAGCTGAGCAGCCGTCAAGGTGACGGCCGTGCACAGCTCCCGGCCCCTCATAGAATGTGATGCGGGCGGCTATCTGCTGCCGGCGGTGTCACAGCACAGGGCACGGCCGGCCCTGTACTGGCGCTGGGGGAGCGGTCCGGGGGGCATTTGCCTCTCTGCCACCTGGCCCAGCCCGCCCCTGCCCCTGCCCTTGGGCCCGGGGCGACCGCCCCATCCGCCCCTATTAAGATCCGCCATTGGCCAGAGCCACCACGAAGGAGTGACACCTGTGAAAGGCTCAAGCTGCCTGCCATACAGGCAAGGACTAAAGAACCGTAAGGAACAGAGGACTGAGCATAGCTTTATGAAGAGGAGGATGAATGAACTCATGGAGATCAACATCCGACACTGCGGAGACACCATCACGTGTTTCTCAACGCAGTGATTCTAGAGCACTGCCCCCATCCCTTATGGGAAATATGCAAAACATGCAAAACAGAAGCCGCGGAGACACCATCACGTGTTTCTCAACGCAAGCAATGACCAGCCAGGTCTTTGTCCGGGAAGGAACAACCACGGGAAGGGCAGTCTCCAATGAAGGAAACCACCTATGCCAAAACATGGTATCCATCCACATACAGCTGTTTCGGGGTATTGCCCCTCATCAGTGTGGAGTAGGAAACTGGCTGGTAGGAGCAATGCCTATGAAATATGCAAAACAGAAGCCGCGGAGACACCATCACGTGTTTCTCAACGCAAGCAACGCGGCTTCTGTTTTGCACGTGATGGTGTCTCCGCAGTGTCGGATGTTGATCTCCATGAGTTCATTCATCCTCCTCTTCATAGTCTTTTTACTAGGCATTGCTCCTACCAGCCAGTTTCCTACTCCACACTGATGAGGGACAATACCCCGAAACAGCTGTATGTGGATGGATACCATGTTTTGGCATAGGTGGTTTCCTTCATTGGAGACTGCCCTTCCCGTGGTTGTTCCTTCCCGGACAAAGACCTGGCTGGTCATTGCTTGCGTTGAGAAACACGTGATGGTGTCTCCGCGGCTTCTGTTTTGCATGTTTTGCATATTTCCCATAAGGGATGGGGCCAGTGCTCTAGAATCACTGCGTTGAGAAACACGTGATGGTGTCTCCGCAGTGTCGGATGTTGATCTCCATGAGTTCATTCATCCTCCTCTTCATAGTCTTTTTACTAGGCATTGCTCCTACCAGCCAGTTTCCTACTCCACACTGATGAGGGGCAATACCCCGAAACAGCTGTATGTGGATGGATACCATGTTTTGGCATAGGTGGTTTCCTTCATTGGAGACTGCCCTTCCCGTGGTTGTTCTCTCCCGGACAAAGACCTGGCTGGTCATTGCTTGCGTTGAGAAACACGTGATGGTGTCTCCGCGGCTTATGTTTTGCATGTTTTGCATATTTCCCATAAGGGATGGGGGCAGTGCTCTAGAATCACTGCGTTGAGAAACACGTGATGGTGTCTCCGCAGTGTCGGATGTTGATCTCCATGAGTTCATTCATCCTCCTCTTCATAGTCTTTTTACTAGGCATTGCTCCTACCAGCCAGTTTCCTACTCCACACTGATGAGGGGCAATACCCCGAAACAGCTATATGTGGATGGATACCATGTTTTGGCATAGGTGGTTTCCTTCATTGGAGACTGCCCTTCCCATGGTTGTTCCTTCCCGGACAAAGACCTGGCTGGTCATTGCTTGCGTTGAGAAACACGTGATGGTGTCTCCGCGGCTTCTGTTTTGCATGTTTTGCATATTTCCCATAAGGGATGGGGGCAGTGCTCTAGAATCACTGCGTTGAGAAACACGTGATGGTGTCTCCGCAGTGTCGGATGTTGATCTCCATGAGTTCATTCATCCTCCTCTTCATAGTCTTTTTACTAGGCATTGCTCCTACCAGCCAGTTTCCTACTCCACACTGATGAGGGGCAATACCCCGAAACAGCTGTATGTGGATGGATACCATGTTTTGGCATAGGTGGTTTCCTTCATTGGAGACTGCCCTTCCCGTGGTTGTTCCTTCCCGGACAAAGACCTGGCTGGTCATTGCTTGCGTTGAGAAACACGTGATGGTGTCTCCGCGGCTTCTGTTTTGCATGTTTTGCATATTTCCCATAAGGGATGGGGGCAGTGCTCTAGAATCACTGCGTTGAGAAACACGTGATGGTGTCTCCGCAGTGTCGGATGTTGATCTCCATGAGTTCATTCATCCTCCTCTTCATAGTCTTTTTACTAGGCATTGCTCCTACCAGCCAGTTTCCTACTCCACACTGATGAGGGGCAATACCCCGAAACAGCTGTATGTGGATGGATACCATGTTTTGGCATAGGTGGTTTCCTTCATTGGAGACTGCCCTTCCCGTGGTTGTTCCTTCCCGGACAAAGACCTGGATGGTCATTGCTTGCGTTGAGAAACACGTGATGGTGTCTCCGCGGCTTCTGTTTTGCATGTTGAGCATAGCTTTAGACCTCATGGGACAGCGCAGAAAGGAGGCCTCCAACCCATCTGGCTTAGTGGATCCTAAATTGCTTCCAGGCTGGCTGGATCTCCATTACCATCTGTACTCAGTGCCCTGGTTTGCAACTCAAAATGTGAGTAAAAGCGTAAAGACTGCACCCCGCTGTGTTCTCCTGTTTATTTGCTGCATCACCTCAGCCCTGCATTACACCCCCCTTGTCTTGTAGACGAGTCACGGTCCCAGAAAGCCGGCAGAGGAGGGGAGCAGCAGGTAACAGAGGCCACCAGTTTCCAGCACACCATACTCACATGCCTGCACGCCTCTCCGCTACCTTAGGCGTGGAGCGCATATTCATTACCTTAATGATCAGTACCACATGATCACTCGTCAGGAAGAGCTGCAGGCTCCGGCAGCCAGAACGAGCTGCAAAGCCACCAGGGAGGTAAAAAGGATGGTTTTACCAGTTATAGGGCGTGCTGGGTCTGCTGGACAATTGTTTCTCCAAGGATCATTGTGGATACAGGGACCTCATTGCCTACTGATCAGGCACCAGGAAGCCCTGGATGAGATCTGGAGTTTCCGCTGTGGAGTCTCTGATACTTGCCTGGAGTTCATCCTGAGCCATCTGATTCATGAATACAATGCCAGTCCTGTAGTGAACATTGGCACTGATGTATAATGAAGCTCTGCATATTCCCGAGGGCTGGTTAACTCTTCAGCCACTGCACAGGTCTCTGCTGATGTCAGGGGGTGGTCTCACGGGCCCCCTGACTATTGTGCTCAGTGTTATAATTGTGTCCCCTTTATGTGGAGGGCTGGTCCTGGCCTATGAATGGCTGATAACAGGGACCCATAGCTGCAGCACTGGAGTAGCGTGGGGGATGGTCCGCCCCAGGCGTCACATGTGTGGGGGCGGCGCGGCAGCATGACAGCTCCTCGGCTGCTTTTAGGAAAGGCCCCAGCAGCCGTGTTGCTATGGTAACACTGTAGGACTACATTACCCGTCATGCCTCAGGCGTGCGTTCCTGGTATGACCCCGCTGCAGCGCTGTAGATTGGCAGTCACATGACCGTGGGATCTGCCGAGGCTCCGGCTGTCACATGTCCAAACAGCGAGCGGAGCGGCCGCACAGCACGGAGCATGGCCAATGTGGCCAACAGGGTGTCGTGGTCCAGCCGGGAGCAGCTGGAGGAGGCCGGGGAGAGCACGCCGCTGCTGAACGGAGCCGGCAACCGGCAGGTGAGGGGGGGGGAGGGATACTGGGAATTGGGGGGCTGTGCAGATAGGTGACCATGGCGAGGCTGTGCAGGGGAGGACATGGGGGGCTGTGCAGGGGAGGACATGGGGGCTGTGCAGTGGAGGACATGGGGGGGCTCTGTAGGGAGAGGACTTGGGGGGGCTCTGTAGGGGAGGACATGGGGGGGCTCTGTAGGGGAGGACATGGGGGCTGTGCAGGGGAGGACATGGGGGCTGTGCAGGGGAGGACATGGGGGGCTGTGCAGGGGGTACATGGGGGGCTGTGCAAGGGGAGAACATGAGGGCTCTGTATGGAGTGTACTTTGGGTCTGTGCAGGGGGAGGACACGTGGGTCTCCTTACACTGTTTTATGGTGCGGCTCTATGCAGGGCAGTGGTGGCGGTTCAGTAGGGTCATCAAGCTGATACATACATACATATATATAGAGAACTGCAAGAAGATGAAAGTCTAGAAATTTAGAAATAATAACAGCAGAGTTAGTAGTAGACTAAAAATTAGATCTTTGAGTGTAGTGTGGGCTCTTCGGATGCTTCCGGAATATCAACGACCAAAGGGGCGGCAAATTTTTCGACCGCCCCGGGCTCCACAAACAGTTGCTACGCCACGGAGCTGCAGGAATGTATAATGTGTATAATGTGCACAGTAATGAATGTTCTAAATATTCACTGTCATTACCATATCCGTGTTATATGGCTGGAACAAGATGCAGTGCCACCGACGGCGCGCAGGCAGGTAAATAGGATGGTTTTTTTTCTTAACAGGAATCATACATACAAAGATAGGGGATAAGGAGCCATGCAGACAATGACAGGGACGGGGGAACCATGCATACCACGGTAGGGATGAGTGGTCAATGCACACCCGGCTTATACTCAAGTCAATAAGTTCACCCAGGTTTTCGTGGCAAAAGTAGGTGCCTCGGCTTATACTCTGGTCGGCTAGACCTGGTCTGGTCTAGAGTCGCAGCAGTTACAAAACCTTTTACACAGGTGCCACTATCGCTCTCCTTTATTTTTTGTTTTTAACAATTTTTCCCTGGATCTGTAGCTGGATATTTCCTTCTTTTGAATTGCCTCCTATATACAGTATGAGCCTGCACATCGCTTCCTATATACAGTATGAGGCCGCATATAGCCTCCTATATACAGTATGAGGTCGCGTATAGCCTCCTATATACAGTATGAGCCTGCACATCGCTTACCATATACAGTATGAGGCCACATATAGCCTCCTATTTACAGTATGAGTCTGCACATAGTCTCCTATATACAGTATGAGCCTGCACATTGCTTCCTATATACAGTATGAGCCTGCACATTGCTTCCTATATACAGTATGAGGCCGCATATAGCCTCCTATATACAGTATGAGCCTGCACAGCGCTTCCTATATACAGTATGAGTCTGCACATAGTCTCCTACATACAGTAGGAGGCCGCATATTGCCTCCTATATACAGTATGAGCCTGCACATCGCTTCCTATATACAGTATGAGGCCGCATATAGCCTCCTATATACAGTATGAGCACCCACATATAGCCTCCTGAATGCAGTGTTTACCTCCTATATACAGTATGAGCCTGCACATAGCCTCCTATATACAGTAGCAAAAAAAACATGATTGTATGAGAGTAATGGTTTTGGGTCCTTTCTGTAAAAATCGTATGGGTATCTTTTTAGTCTTGGTTTTAGTTTTCTGTTTTTAATTATTTTTTCCTGTGCTTATACTCCAGTTCTCTATCTTCGCATCGCAATATATGATCTGGCATGGAATTCATTGTTGAGGGCATTTCAAGATTTTATGAAGAAACACTCCTCTCACAAGAAATCTACGGCTCTTTTCGTACCCATTGGGTCTTCAATATTTCATGTTATTTGTTCACATTTTTATTCATTTTTTCTTTTTTTGTTTATTTCATTTACATTTTTGTTTTATTTATATTTTTTTCACTCATTTTTTATTTTTTTCACAATTTTCTTTGTATATTTGTGCTATGTATTATTCATTATACATAATTGTGTGTATAATTACTTTATGATATATGACATTTGATGTATGTATTGAATGCCATGTGTTATTTTTATGTACATTTGTTTTTTAACAGAGACATGATATATAGTTGTTATAGTTATATGATGCACATACACTTTCATATAGCCTGCATACACATTATGCTAATTGTTAAAAAAATTTTATTGCTTGCATAGTGTGCTTATAATTGACACATATGTGTGTGCCTTTGCACTCTATGTCAGGCATATTCACTTTAATGGTTCATACACACCGCTATAATTATTTCAGCATCATTATGTTTTATCCCCTCACTTTCAACACTTGCTATCACTTTAAATAGTGATTATTATTCTTCATAATTATTTTATTTTCTTTTCCTCACTTGAGCGCATGCCCAGTTCAGTCCTCCCTAGGAGCCTTCTGACGTGCTCAGTCTGGTATGTGGCTGTCTCTGGCTGTTTTGCAGCTTGAGCCGCTTTCATGCTGATGATAGACTCGCTGTACATAGTGGGGACTCAACAGCGCATGCGCCGATAATGCTGTGGACGTTTAGAACTGGATACTATTGACGTCATTGTGGACACTACAGCGCAGGTCCTGAATTTTACAAGCTTTATTAGGGAAAGCGGTTTATTGGTTGACCGCACTATATAAACTAGATCCGGGGCACTTGTAAACCACGCCTCCTGAGGAAGCTGCGGTGTAACGCGCGTAGGGGCGGCAGGTTTTACAGCGACATACACAGCACATGTAAGTTGTTACTTTCTAATGCAGTCCTTGTATCTTACTCTGGAATTTGCATAGACAGTTTTTACTCTGTGTACACTTAACGCCTACCAGGCTTATTTGATACAAGGCACTTATGCACTTTATATTCAGCAGTTTACTCTGGGCACTTATTGTATGCAAAACCTTATCTGGGCATACATATTATGTAAATGGAGAGTTTGCTGTTTACTATGCATTCTATTTGTGAAAGGAAAGCAAAGAAACTACATGTTTTATACAGATAAAAACTTTATTAACTGCTATATTGTGTTTATGTCTGCTGTAACTTGCATTTAGCATTTATGCTCTGTTAATTATTCTAAATAAATTATTTAGCTTGAAAAGTCTTAGTTACTCACCGGTTAACGGTATTTTTCGGAGTCCATGACAGCACCACCTGAGAGAGGGGATCCGCCCTTTAGGAACAGGAAACTTACAGATACAAAAAGGGCGGCACCTCTCCCACGCATCAGTTGGATTACAGAGCACAGAGGACCACAATGGTTAATAGCATAACTTATATACAATACTATACACAACTATTTAAATTACCCGTGTACGTATAAGAAGAAGTGCACACCCAAATTAAACTAAAGGGAGGGAATATACGGGTGCTGCCATGGACTCCGAAAAATACCGTTAACCGGTGAGTAACTAAGACTTTATTCGGTCGTCCATGACAGCACCACCTGAGAGAATTACAGAGAGTAATAACTACTTTAGGGAGGGACTACAGCCTGCAGCACCCTTATCCCAAAAGAGAGGTCTGTGGAAGCACCCAAGTCTAGCCTATAATGACTATAAAAGGTGCTCGGAGAGGACCAAGTAGCCGCCTTACATATCTGGTCGATGGAGACTTCTGATCTCTCGGCCCACGAGGTCGCCATGGCTCTGGTGGAATGTGCCCTCAGCTTCCCGGGTGGCGACCTGCCTTTTGAGGTGTATGCTAAGGCAATCGCTTCTCTAATCCACCTGGCTAGTGTATTCTTTGATATTCTACAACCTTTCCTAGGGCCTTGGTGGGAAATAAACAGGGCATCCTCTTTCTTCCAAGGATCGGTAGCTGCCACATATTCTATAAGGCACTTCCTAACATCCAGGGTATGTAGTTTCTCTTCCTTCTTATTAGCCGGATTAGGGAGGAAGGATGGAAGGACTACTTCCTGAGTCCTATGAAAGTTAGAATCCACTTTAGGTAAATACGCTGGATCAGGTGTGAGTATTGCTCTATCATTTTTAATCTGTATATAAGGAGGACGCCTAGATAATGCCTGGATATTGCTAGCTCTGCGAGCAGAGGTTAGAGCTACCAGGAACGCTACTTTGAGGGACAGGTTTTTTATGGAAGCTGATGAAATAGGTTCGAATGGAGCTTCCGTCATGGCCGTGAGGACTAGATTCAAGTCCCATGGCATGAATCTATCCTTCACTACCGGCCTGGATCTTCCTGCTGCTTTAATGAATCTTCTGATCCAGTAATTACTCGCGATGTTGCAGCTAAAGAGGGCCCCTAAGGCTGCTACTTGTACTTTAAGGGTACTAGTGGAAAGCCCCATGTCCAGACCTTTCTGAAGAAATTCTAAGATCTGATTTATAGGTGTTGAACCCCCAGCGACTATTCCCGAGCTGTGAAGGAATTTCTTCCAAATTCTAACATAGATCTTGGTAGTAATGGCCTTTCTACTTTTAAGAAGGGTATTAATTAAGTCTGGGGAGAAGCCTTTATCTTTTAAGAGCGCCCGCTCAAACTCCACGCCGTCAGATGTAGGCCAGCCACCTGAGGATGGAAGACTGGGCCCTGGGATAAGAGATCCGGGATGTCCGGAAGAACCCAAGGATCGGACACCGACATGGTCCTGAGGCAAGAAAACCAAGCCCTCCTGGGCCAAAATGGGGCGATGACTATAACCCTTGCTCTGTCTTTCCTGATCTTTCTCAACACCAAGGGTAGTAGCGATAGGGGAGGGAAGGCATATGCTAGCCTGAAGTCCCACTTTATCAGAAAGGCATCTACTGCCAGGGGGTTGTCTCTGGGATTTAGGGAGCAGAATAGTCTCAATTTTCTGTTTTCTTTGGTGGCGAAGAGGTCTGCCTCTGGCTGTCCCCACCTTTGCACAATCAGGTGGAAGATCGAGATGTTTAGGGACCATTCTCCTTGCCTTAGCAGATTGCGGCTTAAGAAATCTGCCATAATGTTTTCTTTCCCTTTTATGTGTAGCGCTGTCAAAGATAGAAAATGCTGCTCTGCTAGTTGGAACAACCGTTCTGTCACATTCATCAGGGGTTTGGAACGAGTCCCACCTTGGTGGTTGATATAAGCCACGGTGACCTGATTGTCGGAGAGCACTCGCACATGATGGCCCTGCAGATACATAAGTAGCTTCTTAGCTGCCTGTTCTGCTGCTGTCAATTCTTTCAAATTAGATGACATATTTATCTGGTGCTGGTCCCATAGGCCCTGGACCACGACCTCACCCATATGAGCCCCCCAGCCGGAAGGGCTAGCATCCGTAGTGACTATGCGGGATATGTCGAATTCCCAGGGAACTCCTCTGGATAAATTATCCTTGTCCAGCCACCACTCTAGGGACTCCCTTGTGTTTCGGGACAAGGTTAGCTGGCCCTCTAAGTAACCTCCGAGGATTCTTTGATGCAGTAAAACCTCACCCTGAAGTGTTCTTGAATGAAACTGGGCCCACTGCACCGCTGGGATACAGGAGGAAAGGGAACCCAGAAGGGACATGGCTTTCCTAAGGGACATGGTGGGGTTATTGGAAGCATTTAGGACCTGATAGTGTAAACGAACAAGCTTCTCCGGAGGCAAACGGCATTCCTGTTTCTCAGAATCTAGAATCAGGCCTAAAAACTGCTGGCTTTTCATCGGCTGTAACCGAGATTTTTTGATATTCAGCAGCCATCCTAACCGCTCCAGGGCAGACATTGCCCTCTGTAGCTGTTCCGTACAATGTTTTGCCGTTTTTCCTATAATCAGGAAGTCATCTAAGTAGGGTACTACTAGAATATCAGATTCACGTAGATGGGCCATAACTTCCGCTACTACTTTGGTAAATACCCGGGGAGCGACTGCCACCCCAAAGGGGAGGGCCGCGTATTGGAAATGTTCAACTGACCCATTTAACTGAACCGCCACTCTGAGGAAGCGCTGATGAGCTGCATGAATGGGTATATGGTAGTAAGCATCTTTCAAATCCAACACCACCATAAAGCAGTTTTGAAACAATAATTTTATTGTTGAATTAATTGTTTCCATTTTAAACGGGCGTATAACCAAGAATTCATTAAGGGACTTAAGATTAATTATAGTCCTAAAGGAACTGTCTGGCTTGCGGACCAGGAACAGAGGGGAGTAGAAACCTTTCCCCCTTTCACCTTCTGGAACCACAGTTAGGACCTTCTTAAGGCAAAGATCATGAACCTCGGCCTCCAGGGCAGCTTGTTCTGATGTGGAGGACCTGATTGGGGTGACCCTAAATCGATCATGGGGAACCCGGGTGAATTCCAGTTGTAGACCCGTAGCTATCACCCCCCGTATCCAATTACTATCCAAAATCATGGACCAGGCTGGGTAGAAGGCAGCTAGTCACCCCCCTACCAGGGCCTCTAGTCATTGGGGCGGCTTTTTAGTGTCCCGTGCTGGACCTTCCTGGCGCCCCCCTCCTCCGAACATGAAACCTGTACCTCTCCTTCTTTTGTCATCCCATCTGCCCTGATCTCTGGACGACCTTCTACGGAAATATCCTTTCCTGGTAAAGGGGCGTCTATAAGAAGGATTCGGGAGGCTCGGAAACTTCTTTTTATCATCCCCGGCTTTCTATAACAGTTCATCCAGGGCAGAGCCAAATAGATATTCCCCCTCGCAAGGAATGGAGCAGAGTCGTGACCTGGCCTGGATATCCCCTGGCCAGCATTTTAACCAGAGGGCCCTTCGAGCTGCGTTAGATAACCCTGCGGATCTAGCCGCCATCCTTGCAGAGTCTGCTGAGGCATCGGCCAGGAAAGCAGCGGCACTCTGGATAATTGGTAGGGTTTTCCGAATGGATGCTCTTGAGGCTCCATCTCTCAGATGGGAATCCAGTTGATCTAGCCAGACCATCATGGATCTGGCTGTACAAGTGGCAGCTATCGCTGGTCTTAGGGCAGCTAAGTCTGCTGACATCTCCCATGATCCCTTTAGAAAGGAATCCGCTTTTTTATCCAGCGGGTCTTTTAGGGAAGCCATGTCATCGAAAGGGATGGAAGATTTTCTGGAGGCTTTGGCTACTGCCGCATCCAGTTTAGGGGCCTTAACCCATCTGTTCACCACTGGGTCATCAAATGGGTACCTTCGTTTGAAGGCCGGTGGCAAGGAGCCTCTTTTTTCCGGTTTTTTCCACTCCCTATCTATTAAGCTCTGGACCTTATCATTTAAAGGGAAGGCCCTGCGCTTCCTGGGATCTAGACCTCCGAACATCACGTCTTGTGCCGAAATTTCTGGTTTTGAGTCTGTTACTCCCATGGTGGACCTTATTGTTTTAACTAGTTTGTCCATCTGGTCTAACGGGAAGCAGAAACGGCTCGAGTCTTCATCCGAAGACGACGAAGTGGAGGCCGGGGAATCCGAGGAGTCATTGTTCCTAGGAGCAACCGAGGACTCCGAACCTGAGAAGCTAACTTCTCTCCCCCTAGAAGAATCCCTTTTTGACGGGGCTTTCATTTCTGTCCTGATTATTTCTCTCAGGCTTGTGGTGAAATCTGGCGTTTCTTCCGCTACCTGTAAGGACGGGGGAGAATGTAAGGGCCTGTCAGTCTATCCCTGGCCCTCATTCCCTTCCAACCCCTACCGTTTGTCGCACACATGGCTGACAATCTTTTGGGGTGGCCGTCTGGCAAGGGGCAACTACAGAGGGCACATTCCCTGTGCTTCTGTTTTCCCGTAGCTTTCCTCCCCTGCAAAAAATACATAAGGGAACACTGCATCAGGGTACATTCACGAATATCTCTTACCCATGCAGGTGAGGCAGGTACCGGATCACGGAGGGAGGCAGGAGGGTCCTTTAGTCTGGAGGAACTTCCGCGGCTCTGTTCACTCGATCGTTTTTTCTTCTGCTGGCCACTCGCATGAGGCTTCGCCACGGCCTCCTTCTGTGGCCGCTCCTGTATCTCGTCCTGCTGCTCTATGGGGGCTTCTGTCATATCCATCGCTGGGCCTTCAGAAGCACCCCCGCAGCGTTGCCTCCTGCCTTTTAAGGCCTCCCTGTACCCGGGTCAGCAGGGTTCTGGCGTGGCACCTCCCCAGCATCCGCGACCCCCCCTGCATGCTCCGCCTCCCCCCACCCCTCGCCACGGGTACAGCGCGTCCCCCCGGACCGCCGCGCACACGCGGCCCACACTGGAAAGCCGGCCAGCACACGACTTCCTGTTTCGGCATCCCCGGCTCCGCCCCTTCCGCCGCGTCACTTCCACCGTGCGTCAGAGACCGCGGGAGCGCGCGGAACGGAGCCGGCAGGGCGCCCCCGGCTCCGGTGTGCCCGCCGCCCCCACATGCGCCCGCCTGCGCCCGACGACAGTGCGCGACCGCCGACCCGGACGCGGGAGGATAACCGGACCCCAGGGGGAGACTCAGGAGGGGCGTATACGTACCTGGTGCCCGCACTTTGGAGACGGCTGTCCACCGGACCCTATGCTCCACCTGCTCCAACCACAGCCGTGGCGACCTACCCGGCCCCACCGTGGTGCTTCCAGGGACCCCGAACTGGACCGAGGTAGGAGATCCCCCATAGTGGAGTTTGGAGTCAGACTGTTTGAGGGTGTGCACAGGTGTCTTTTTATACTGATAACAAGTTTAAACAGGTGCCATTACTACAGGTAATGAGGGGAGGAAAGAGGAGACTCTTAAAGAAGAAGTTACAGGTCTGTGAGAGCCAGAAATCTTGATTGCTTGTTTCTGACCAAATACTTATTTTCCACCATAATATGCAAATAAAATGAAAAAAAAACAGACAATGTGATTTTCTGGATTTTTTTTTCTCAGTTTGTCTCCCATAGTTGAGGTCTACCTATGATGTAAATTACAGACGCCTCTCATCTTTTTAAGTGGTGGAACTTGCACTATTGCTGACTGACTAAATACTTTTTTTCCCCACTGTACCTCTTCATAAAAGCTTATCAGATTAGTCTGACAGGAAGGGTCTCTTGTAAACCCATGTTGATATTGGGTCATAAGGTTTTTCTTCTCCAGATACTCCAGTATAGTATCTCTTAGAAAACCCTCCAGGATTTTACCCACAGTTGAGGTTAAACTTACTGGCCTATAATTTCCAATTTCAGTTTTTGTCCCCTTTTTGAATATTGGCACCACATTTGCTATACGCCAGTCCTGTGGTACAGACCCTGTTATTATGGAATCTTTAAAGATTAAAAATAATGGTCTATCTATGACTGTGCTTAATTCCTGCAGTACTCGGGGGTGTATCCCATCCGGGCCCGGGGATTTGTCAATTTTAGTGATTTGTAGACTCCACCGTACTTCCTGCTGGGTTAAGCAGGTGACATTTAACTTCCTGCTAGGTTAAGCAGGTGACATTTATAGCCTCCTGAATACAGTTTTTGCCTCCTATATACACTCACTGGCCACTTTATTAGGTACACCATGCTAGTAAGGGGTTGGACCCCCTTTTGCCTTCAGAACTGCCTCAATTCTTCGTGGCAGAGATTCAACAAGGTGCTGGAAGCATTCCTCAGAGATTTTGGACCATATTGACATGATGGCATCACACAGTTTGCGCAGATTTGTCGGCTGCACATCCCTGATGCGAATCTCCCGTTCCACCACATCCCAAAGATGCTCTATTGGATTGAGATCTGGTGACTGAGGAGGCCATTTGAGTACAGTAAACTCATTGTCATGTTCAAGAAACCAATCTGAGATGATTCGAGCTTTATGACATGGCGCATTATCCTGCTGAAAGTAGCCATCAGATGTTGGGTACATTGTGGTCATAAAGGGATGGACATGGTCAGCAACAATACTCAGGTAGGCTGTGGCGTTGCAACGATGCTCAATTGGTACCAAGGGGCCCAAAGAGTGCCCAGAAAAAATTCCCCACACCATGACACCACCACCACCAGCCTGAACCGTTGATACAAGGCAGGATGGATCCATGCTTTCATGTTGTTTACGCCAAATTCTGACCCTACCATCCGAATGTCGCAGCAGAAATCGAGACTCATCAGACCGGGCAACGTTTTTCCAATCTTCTACTGTCCAATTTCGATGAGCTTGTGCAAATTGTAGCCTCAGTTTCCTGTTCTTAGCTGAGAGGAGTGGTACCCAGTGTGGTCTTCTGCTGCTGTAGCCCATCTGCCTCAAAGTTCGACGCACTGTGCGTTCAGAGATGCTCTTCTGCCTACCTTGGTTGTAACGGGTGGCAATTTGAGTCACTGTTGCCTTTCTATCAGCTCGAACCAGTCTGCCCATTCTCCTCTGACCTCTGGCATCAACATGGCATTTCCGGCCACAGAACTGCCGCTCACTGGATTTTTTTTCTTTTTCGGACCATTCTCTGTAAACCCTAGAGATGGTTGTGCGTGAAAATCCCAGTAGATCAGCAGTTTCTGAAATTCTCAGACCAGCCCTTCTGGCACCAACAATCATGCCACGTTCAAAGGCACTCAAATCACCTTTCTTCCCCATACTGATGCTCGGTTTGAACTGCAGGAGATTGTCTTGACCATGTCTACATGCCTAAATGCACTGAGTTGCCGCCATGTGATTGGCTGATTAGAAATTAAGTCTTAACACACAGTTGGACAGGTGTACCTAATAAAGTGGCCAGTGAGTGTACATTATGAGCCTGCACATTGCATCCTATATACAGTATGAGCCTGCACATAGCCTCCTATATACAGTATGAGCCTGTACATAGCCTCCTATATACAGTATGAGGCCGCATATAGCCTCCTATATACAGTATGAGCACCTACATATAGCCTCCTATGTACAGTATGAGCCTGCACATTACTTCCTATAAACAGTATGAGCATCCACATAGCCTCCTATGTACAGTATGAGCCTGCAAATCGCTTCCTATAAACAGTATGAGCCTGCACATCGCTTCCTATAAACAGTATGAGCCCACATATAGCCTCCTGAATACAGTATTTGCCTCCTATATACAGTGTGAGTCCCCATATAGCCTTCTATATACAGTATGAGCCTGCACATCGCTTCCTATATACAGTATGAGGCCACATATAGCCTCCTATATATAGTATGATCACCCACATATAACCTCCTGTATACAATATGATGCTGCATATAGCCTCCTATATACAGTATGAGCCTGTACTTCGCTTCCTATATACAGTATGAGGCCGCATATAGCCTCCTATATACAGTATGAGCACCCACATATAGCATCGTGAATGCTGTGTTTACCTCCTATATACAGTATGAGCCTGCACATTGCTTCCTATATACAGTATGAGCCTGCACATAGCCTGTACATCGCTTCCTATATACAGTATGAGGCTGCATATAGCCTCCTATATACAGTATGAGCCCACATAGCCTCCTGTATACAGTATGAGGCCGCATATAGCCTCCTACATACAGTATGAGCCTGCACATTGCTTCCTATATACAATATGAGCCCACATAGCCTGCTATATACAGTATGAGCCTCCACATCGCTTCCTATATACAGTATGAGGCCACATATAGCATCCTATGTACGGTATGAGCCTGCACATCGCTTCCTATATACAGTATGAGGCCACATATAGCCTCCTATATACAGTATGAGCACCCACATATAGCAACCTGAATACAGTTTTTGCCTCCTATATACAGTATGAGCCTGCACATTGCTTCCTATATACAGTATGAGTCTGCACATAGTCTCCTATATACAGTATGAGCCTGCACATCGCTTCCTATATACAGTATGAGGCCGCATATAGCCTCCTATATACAGTATGAGCCTGCACATCGCTTCCCATATACAGTATGAGGCCACATATAGCCTCCTGAATACAGTATTTGCCTCCTATATACAGTATGAGCACCCACATATTGCCTCCTGAATGCAGTGTTTACCTCCTATATACAGTATGAGCCTGTACATCACTTCCTATATACAGTATGAGGCCGCATATAGCCTCCTATATACAGTATGAGCATCCACATATAGCCTCCTATGTACAGTATGAGCCTGCGCATTGCTTCCTATAAACAGTATGAGCATCCACATAACCTCCTATGTACAGTATGAGCCTGCACATCGCTTCCTATAAACAGTATGAGCCTGCAAATCGCTTCCTATATACAGTATGAGCCCACATATAGCCTCCTGAATACAGTGTTTGCCTCCAATATACAGTGTGAGTCTCCATATAGCCTCCTATATACAGTATGAGCACTCACATATAGCCTCCTGAATACATTGTTTGCCACCATATTGCCTCCTATATACAGTGTGAGTCCCCATATAGCTCCTATATACAGTATGAGCCCCTATATAGCATCCCATATCTAACTGCATTTACCTTGGTATCATTCATTTTCTATGAGACTGCTCTGTTTTCATATTGTGCATTTATGCATTTAGTAGGGCTTAATGGAATGATTGCGCTTGTTACACATCAACTCTAGATGCGCTCACTTATTAAACTTTGGTTGGGGCAACTTTAAAATATAATAATGATAATGGTCCTGTCTAGTGACAAGTTTATTTTACAGGCTTCTGGAGAAAGGCACAATACCAGTCATTCAAGGGTTAATTCTTTGGAACACTGAGAGGGACTTTCTAGCCAATGAAACCACAGTATAAAACACCTGTGATAACTATGGCAACTGCGCTGATGTCATAAACACATGCATCTATGATACAGGAGAAG
The DNA here is from genome assembly GCF_039654945.1 of Dendrobates tinctorius. Taxonomy (NCBI): domain Eukaryota; kingdom Metazoa; phylum Chordata; class Amphibia; order Anura; family Dendrobatidae; genus Dendrobates; species Dendrobates tinctorius. Next base: position 367,750 of record NW_027361958.1, read on the forward strand.
ATTCCAGAACCACAAGTCATTCAGCCGTAGACGGAGCCATACTTGATGTGTCTGGAGACCTGGAGCTTCATCACTCCACAATGGGAGGAAGGGGACACCGCCTAGCCAGCCAGATCAATGGGGTGACAGATGTTGCAGCCAGATCTCCCTCACGTCCGGTACTCGCCGCCTTCACTTTATGTGTACGGCCTGGAGAGGTCGCATTAGGCTTCTCCAAAACAAATATGACACAATGTACAAATTCAGGTACAATTTGCTGTTACATGTTGGCACTAACCTTCTAAGCCCAAGGGAAGGGCAGTCCTGCAGCCATGGTTCCCTAGAGGTTTCCACCACAGGGGGTTTTTCCTCTCCTGAGTGCTGAAGGACGATTCTTCGTGAGTCGGGGGTTCTGCCATTTTCAGTGTCTCTTTCATAGTAATTGGCGGATTCTAAATTTCAGACACTGAAAGAAATAATAATGATGAGATTTGGAATAAAATTCGGTCAATTTAACATCCAATAAAAGTGTTTTGTGTGTTACTTTCACAATCTTCGGTTGGTGAGATTTTGTTGGGGGATGAGGATCCAGCATCTATGATCAAGCCATGAAGCCAGATATGAAGTCAGAGCAATTTAACCCTGCGCTGGAAGACAGGACGGAGCAGAGATGACAAAGTGTGACTGCACAATTAGCACAAGTTCACACTCTTCCTCCCATTCAGATACACGAGGGGATTCAGGGCAGAGTTGGGACTAAAAAGCAGCCCTGGCACACAAAATTCACCAGCCCACATGCAATAAGTGTCCTCAACCCAAATCGTAGAACACTGATAGGTCATGTAGGATTTTGCTTTATCCGTTACCAGGGCCAAAACAAAGTATTTTGGGTGCCCAAGGCAGATGAAGCCGAAGTCGCCCATTTTGCATTTCTACCCAGCTAATTCTTCCCTTTTCCTTTAGGTCTATGACATCATGTGATTAATAACTGATGAGCTGAATCCTTCTAAGTCAGGCCCATATACATTTGTATCTCATGAACCTACAACTCCCAGTATGTCCTTAACAATGGTAAGGAGATGCTGGGAGTTATCAGTCTTTATCAGACTGTGGACTATACAGGAACCATAGTACTGATGAGACACAGTCAGTACCAATAGCTAAAAATGTACATCCTGGTACCTTATAGGTGACCTCTTCTCAGATTGAGTCTTTTCTTTCTCTTAGGCCTGTTTCACACTTCAGTTTTCTGGCGTTAGTCAAAATCCGCCAGTGTGCAAAAGCGGATCCGTTTCCGTTTTGTGGCAAACGGATGCAACTGGATCCGTTTTTTGTACGGATCCGCTTTAGACGCTAGTGCATGAAATTTAAAGTAAGGCCTGTTTCACGAGAGAGAGAGAGATATAGCTGCCAGAATGGGATTTGGGGTTAAATATCATGAAAGGACATTCATTCGGGCATGCTCAGTATAAAAAGGAGGATCCGATGGCAGATTCCGTCAATTAACGGTTGGCAACGGATCCACCGCCTTTTCTCATCCACATCTCGCTTCTTAAGGCCCCTTTCACACTCCAGTCTTTTGCAATCAGTCACAATCCGTCAAAGTGTTCAGATCCGTCAAGTGGACGGATCCTGCGTATATTGCAAAAAACTAATGCACTGGATCTGTTTTTATGACTGATCCGTTGTAGCAGCCTTGCTGTAGGAATTAAAGAAACAGAATTCTGGAGTGAGAGAGAGAGAGAAGGATTTTGTGCCAGAATAGAAAAAGCAGCCGCAGGGAGTTAAAATAAAGGAACAAAAATTATTCCGGGCATGCTCATTTTAAAAGACGGAATCCGTCGCTATCCGACTTTTCGACGTACACAAAAAACGTTCATCTGTCCGTTGTCTCCGGCCGACGGACAGAGATTTTCTGACGGATCCGTTGGACGACAGATGAAACGTGTGGCCATCCGTCACTAATACAAGTCTATGAGAGAAAAAACGGATCAAGCATGAAAAAATGATGGAAAGCCAAAATTAAAAATATATATATTGTATACCAAATTATAATGTGATGACATAAAAATCTGAATAATAAATATATCAATACATCTTGCCAAAATTAGTATATTATCAACACAAAAAATAGAATAAAAAATATATATCAAAAAGTGCTAAGTGCTAAAATATAAAATCTGAATACATACAATAAATAAATCAATACATCTTGCCAAAATTTGTATAATATCAGCACCAGAAAAAAATAAATAAAAAATATGTAAAAAAAAATGCTAAGTGCTAAAATATATCGCTCAAAAAACTTTTTTCTATTAATAATGTGTAAGTTAAATATATAGTGTAGACAATAATATCGTGAAAAGTACTACCATAATATTCTAAAAATTGCACTAAAAAGTGCTATAGTGCTGTAAAACAAAAATTGTGCAAAAGTGAAAAGTATTGCAAGATATAGAATTAAATCCACTGTAAATGATTCAGTACTATAAAGTGCTAGAGGACAAAACATACAATGCACATTGAAAATAAATGAATATACAAGTATGACCAAGAAATAATGTTCTCCAAAAAGTACTGCAATGCTATAGATGAATTGCAGAGTACTGCAAAATATGAGGGATAAATACAAATGAAAGTTTACGTATACTAAAATATGCCAAGATATAAATTACTATAATATGACCCAGTAATATAAGGTGTTATAGTGCTACACCGCCATACACATTAAGTTTGGAGCTGTGACCAAGCTCACCCCAGCGAAGAGCGCTTGACACTGGATGCCAGAGTCCGTGGCTGCACGGGTACAACAGTCCCAGCAGCCAAATCCGGAGGGCAGGAGACTGCAGGCCTCCTGACCCCATCACACACCTGAACGCACAGCAGCATACCAGAGCCAGAGCCACCACGAAGGAGTGACACCTGTGAAAGGCTCAAGCTGCCTGCCATACAGGCAAGGACTAAAGAACCATAAGGAATTGAGGGTAAACTGATTAAATTTGCTGATGACACAAAGCTAGGAGGGATAGATAATACTAGAGAAGAGAGAGAGAGGATTCAAAACGATTTAAATAAACTGGAGAAGTGGGCAGCAACTAACAGAATGGTTTTTAACAGGGAGAAATGCAAAGTACTACATCTGGGCAATAAAAATGAAAAAAGCATATATAGAATGGGAGGAATAGGGCTAAGTGACAGCACATGTGAAAAAGACTTGGGTATACTAATAGATCACAGACTGAATATGAGTCAACAGTGTGATGCAGCAGCAAAAAAGGCAAATGCAATTCTAGGATGTATTAACAGAAGCATACAGTCTAGATCACGTGAAGTCATTATTTCCCTCTACTCCTCTTTGGTCAGACCTCATCTGGAATATTGTGTCCAGTTATGGGCACCACATTTTAAAAAAGACATCAACAAACTGGAGCAAGTTCAGAAAAGAGCGACCAGAATGGTGACCGGTCTGCAAACCCTGTCTTATGAGGAAAGGTTGCAGGATTTGGGAATGTTTAGTTTGCAAAAGAGAAGACTGAGAGGAGACTTAATAGCTGTCTACAAATATCTAAAGGGCTGTCACATTGTAGAAGGATCAACTTTATTCTCATTTGCACAAGGAAAGACTAGAAGCAATGGGATGAAACTGAATGGGAGGAGTCACAGATTAGATATTAGAAAAAACTTTTTGACAGTTAGAGTGATCAATGAGTGGAACAGGCTGCCACGAGAAGTGGTGAGTTCTCCTTCAATGGAAGTCTTCAAACAGAGGCTGGACAGACATCTGACTGGGATGATTTAGCGAATCCTCCTTTGAGCAGGGGGTTGGACCAGATGGCTCAGGAGGTCCCTTCCAACTCTACGATTCTATGATTCTATGAACAGAGGACTGAGCATAGCTTTAGACCTCATGGGACAGCGTAGAAAGGAGGCCTCCAACCCATCTGGCTTAGTGGATCCTAAATTGCTTCCAGGCTGGCTGGATCTCCATTACCATCAGTACTCAGTGCCCTGGTTTGCAACTCAAAATGTGAGTAAAAGCGTAAAGACTGCACCCCGCTGTGTTCTCCTGTTTATTTGCTGCGTCACCTCAGCCCTGCATTACATCCATCATCACCATCTTTTATAATATAATTGCCCTGAGACTTAGCTCTACCTGTGGAGAGCTGTACCAACTCTGCTGCATCACCATCAGCCTCAGCGGTCTTTTTAAGCAGCGTCGGCTATCCCTTGCCGAATACCACAGGTGGCGTCACAAACTATATCTTATATAGGGTCCAGGATCCAGCAGGATGATGAGGAGCTCTACTAGCCAGCGTCCTCTCCCGATCACGGCATAGCCACACCCCACCTTGAGATTGTTGATATCTTTCAACAATTTTGGTTCTCAAGTCCTCACAGTTCTCATCTTCTCTTTATGTCCTCCATGCTTAGTGTGGCACAGAGACATACATTGCAAAGATTGAGTCAACTTCTCCCCTTTTTATCTGGTGTCAGGTGTTATTTTCATATTGCCCCCAATTGGTTTTAAATTCTGCCTGGAAACTGCCTTAAAAAGAGCCTCAAAACCACTGCAAAGAGTGAATATAATCCCCAGCAATCCTACACAATGATCCCCCACTTATCGCGGGCATTACATTCTAAACCTCCAACACGATAGTTGAAAATCCCCCAAGTAAGAAACTTACATTTATTTTAGCATTTATATATTTTAAGGATTTACAAACCCCTCCCACACACTTATTTACCATTACCAGTCCCTTATTAATCGGCCCCAGTTCCTTATTAACCTTTTGCACCTTTTTATAAACACTACTTATGTTCATAAACAAATTCTACATGATGAAGATGATGAATTAGCTGTGTAGTACTGATGATTGAAGGTGATGAAAATGGGATGAATGTACAGTACTGTACTGCACAGCATGGAAGAGCATTACAGCTCTCCTATTGGCACCACTTCATCAGGAGCTTCTTCAGGTGAGGCAGTAGTATCTTCAGCCTCATCCGTAACTTTTACTACCACTAAATGCGTAACCAACCTCTTGTTCGAGTGATGAACATAGTCATGGAGAGATGCTGGTTCTGCTTCTTATGAACCATACGGAGGTCCTATTCCTCAGCCAATCGATGAAGTACATTGCCCATTATGACCATGGTTACAAGTCGATTAAGTGTTGGGCCAACCTCCTCCTCTTCTTAAACCCGTTGTTCAAACTGTTCCTCATCCTCTTCTTCACTTGCTGAAGGGTGTTTCCGTCTTCAGTAGTCATGTCACTGAAGCCCTCTCCTCCCGGTATTTTCACCAGCTTCACAGCCTAATCCACCGCAGAGTGATACATTTCATCAAGAGAAAGTCTGACACATCATTTTCTTTATGGTTTTTTGAACATTTTTTCAATATATTTTTTGTTTTTAACCCCTTCACCCCCAAGGGTGGTTTGCACGTTCATGACCGGGCCAATTTTTACAATTCTGACCACTGTACCTTTATGAGGTCATAACTCTGGAACGCTTCCATGGATCCCGGTGATTCTGACATTGTTTTGTCGTGACATATTGTACTTCATGTTAGTCATAAAATTTCATTCAAATAACTTGCGTTTATTTGTGAAAAAAATGGAAATTTGGTAAAAATTTTGAAAATTTCGCAATTTTCCAACTTTGAATTTTTATGCCCTTAAATCACGGAGATATGGCACACAAAAAACTTGATAACTAACATTTCCCACATGTTTACTTTACATCAGCACAATTTTGGAACCAAAATTTTTTTTGTTAGGAAGTTATAAGGGTTAAAAGTTGACCAGCGATTTCTCATTTTTACAACACCATTTTATTTTTAGGACCACATTACATTTGAAGCCACTTTGAGGGGTCTTTTTGATAGAAAATACCCAAAAGTGACACCATTCTAAAAACTGCACCCCTTAAGGTGCTCAAAACCACATTCAAGAAGTTTATTAACCCTTTAGGTGCGTCACAGGAATTTTTTTGAATATTTAAAAAAAAAAATGAACATCTAACTTTTTTTCACAAAAAAAGTACTTCAGGTACAATTTTTTTTATTTTACCAAGGGTAACAGGAGAGATTGGACTGCAAAAGTTATTTTGCAATTTGTCCTGAGTACGCCGATACCCGATTTGTTGGGGGGAACGACTGTTTCGGCGCATGGCAGAGCTCAGAATGGAAGGAGCGCCGTTTGACTTTTTCAATGCAAAATTGGCTGGAATTCAGATCGGACGCCATGTCACGTTTGGAGAGTCCCTGATGTACCTAAACAGTGGAAACCCCCTACAAGTGACCCCATTTTGGAAACTAGACCCCGCAAGGAACTTATCTAGATATGTGGTGAGAACTTTGAACCCACAAGGGCTTTACAGAAGTTTATAACGTACAGCGGTACAATTAAAAAAATCATATTTTTTCCACAAAAATGATCTTTTCACCCCAATTTTTATTTTCCCAAGGGTATCAGGACCCTAAAAGTTATTGTGCAATTTGTCCTGAGTATGCTGATACCCCACATGTGGGGGTAAACCACTATTTGGGCGCATGGCAGAGCTCGGAAGGGAAGCAGCGCCATTTGACGTTTTTGGCTGGAATTGAGATCGGACACCATGTCGCGATTGGAAAACCCCTGATGTACCTAAACAGTGGAAACCCCCCCACAAATAACACCATTTTGGAAACTAGACCCCCTAAGGAACTTATCTAGATGTGAGGTGAGCACTTTGAACCCCCAAGGGCTTCACAGAAGTTTATAATGCCAGGGCATGAAAATAAAAAAATCTTTTTTTTCCACAAACATGATCAATTAGTCCCCAATTGTTTTATTTTCCCAAGGGTAACAGGAGAAATTGAACCCCAAAAGTTGTTGTCCAATTTGTCCTGAGTACGCTGACACCCCATATGTGGGAGAAAACTACTGTATGGACACACGTCAGGGCTCGGAAGGGAAGTAGTGACGTTTTGGAATGCAGACTTTGATGGAATGGTCTGCGGGTGTCATGTTGCCTTTGGAGAGCCCCTAATGTACCTAAACAGTGGAAACACCGACAAATGACCCCATTTTGGAAACGAGAACCCCTAAGGAACTTATCTAGACGTGTGCTGAGCACTTTGAACCCCCAAGTGCTTCACAGAAGTTTATAACGCTCGGACGTGAAAATAAAAAAATCATTTTTTTCCACAAAAATGATATTTTTGCCCCCAATTTTTTATTTTCCTAAGGGTAACAGGAGAAATTGGACCCCAAAAATTGTTTTGCAATTTGTCCTGAGTAGGCTGATACCCTACATGTGAGGGTAAAACACTGTTTGGGCGCATGGCAGAGCTTGGAAAGGAAGGAGCACCATATGACATTTTCAACTCAGAATTGGCCGGAATTGAGATCAGACGCAATGTTGCATTTGGAGAGCCCCTGATGTGCCCAAGCAGTGGAAACCCCCAATTCTAACTCCAACCCGAACCCCAACACACCCCTAACCCTAATCTCAGCCCTAACCCTAACCCTAACCCAAGCCCTAACCGAAAAATGGAAATAAATACATTTTTTTTATTTTATTATTTTTCCCTAACTAAGGGGGTGATAACGAGGGGTTTGATTTACTATTTATGGCGGTTTTTATATTTGGCAGCTGTCGCACGCTAAAAGACGCTTTTTATTGTAAAAATAGTTTTTGTATCACCACATATTGAGAGCTATAATTTTTCCGTATTTTGACCCACCGAGTCATGTGAGGTCTTATTTTTTGCGGGACGAGTTGACGTTTTTATCGGTACCATTTTCGGGCACGTGACATTTTTTGATCGCTTTTTATTCCGATTTTTGGGACGCAGAATGAACAAAAACCAGCGGTTCATGAATTTCTTTTGGGGGAGTGCGTTTACACCGTTCTGCGTGCAGTAAAATTGATAAAGCGGTTTTATTCTTCGGGTCAGTACGGTTACAGCGATACCTCATTTAGGTCTTTTTTTAAGGTTTTGTCGGTTTTATGCAATGTAAACTATTTTATATAAAAAATAATTATTTTTGCATCGCTTTATTCTGCGAGCTATAACTTTTTTATTTTTTCACTGATGATGCTGTGTGGCGGCTGTTTTTTGTGGGACAAGATGCCATTTTCAGCGGTACCATGGATATTTATATGCGTCTTTTTGATCGCGCGTTATTACACTTTTTGTTTGGCGGTATGATAAATCATTTTTTGCTTCGTTTTTTATTTTTATTTTTTAAGGGGTTCGCTAAAGGGGTTAACTAATGGGACAGTTTTATAGGGCGGGTCGTTACGGACGCGCCGATACCTAATATGTGTACTTTTATTTTATTTATTTTTTTCAAAAAATGAATTTATTGGGGAATATTTTTTTTTTTTTTTTTTACTAATTTATTTGGCGATTTTTTTTAAATTATTTTTACACTTTTTTAAAATTTTTTTTTACTTTATTACACAGTCCCAGGTGGGACATCACTGTCCTGTGACAGATCGCTGATCTGTCACATCACAGATCACTGTGACAGATCAGCGATCTGTCACAGGCATTGAAGCAGACTTCCTCTTGCCTGCGCTTTGCAGGCACTGAGGAAGCCAGCTTCCTGCAGGCCCCCGAAGGCCCCCGTCGCCATCTTGGATTCGGGGGCCTGGAGGAAAGGAGCCCCCCGCAGCAGCGCTGCACATTGCGCTGCTGTGGAGGGCTCAGGGAAGCACGGAGGGAGCCCCCTCCCTGCCGATGCTTCCCTTTAACTCCCGGTACACCGCGATCATGTTTGATCGCGGTGTGCAAGGGGTTAACGTGTCGGGGGCGGTCCGTGACCGTCCCTGACACATTGTGCCGGGTGTCAGCTGTGATAATCAGCTGACACCCGGCCGCGATCAGCGGTGCTCACCACATGGGCGCCGCTGATCGCTGAGACGTACTATCCCGTCCATGGGCATAGGGGCCCAGGTCCCATGGACGGGATAGTACGTCGGATGGCAGGAAGGGGTTAAATATTTGATAGACTCGAAAAAAAACAAGAAGTGGGAGAAAAGGTAGTCACTTATTAATGAGACAAATAGAAGAATATTTACCGTATACACTCGTGTATAAGCCGAGTTTTTCAGCACTTTTTTTGTGCTGAAAACACCCCCCTTGGCTTATACACGAGTCACGGTCCCAGAAAGCCGGCAGAGGAGGGGAGCAGCAGGTCACAGAGGCCACCAGCTTCCATCACACCATACTCACATGCCTGCATGCCTCTCCGCTCCCTTAGGCGTGGAGCGCATATTCATTACCTTAATGAGCAGTACCACATGATCACTCGACAGGAAGAGCTGCAGGCTCCGGCTGTAACGTCTGTCTGCGGTCTGGGCTGCAGCCAGACAACACCCCGAGAAACACTGATACCCTTTACCCCTATACAGGGATCTGGATTTATAGCAGAGCCCAGGAGGTGCTGTCTGAATAGGAGCAGTGGCCAGAGCAGGACGGTCGCCAGAGAGGGAGTTCCAATACAGGACAAAAACGTGGTAGTATCTGGGTCTAAACCAGTCGGGCAGCAGGGTACAAAAACGTTAGGCAGAAGCAGTGTCAGAAGTCCAGGCCAAGGTCAGAGTTATTCAACTATAGCAATTCACACAGTAACACGCAGGGGAACCAAGAATATATCCGGCGGCTTGCAAGACCAGTCCCAAGGTATTTGAGGGATCAGGTCACCCCTCACAGGTTCCCGGACTGCTGATGTCATCAGTACCGCCCCCAGGACCAGGCCAGATGATGATGCAGTAACTTTCTGATGACTGACAGAGGGGCGGAGCCTGCGCCCACCAGATGCCTGCACAGGTGCCCTTACTCTGTCAGCACCATAACTCACGGGCGAGTGACCGCGCCCAGAACAGCAGACCCCGAATTAAAAGGCAACGTGACAGACCGGCACCTCCTAGAGGCTAAAGCCGGGACAGTAGGCCCTGAGTCTGATGCGACGGAACCACGGCCCCTCCCAGTGGCCGAGGCATTAACAGCCGTCCCTGAGTCTGACGACGAAGTGGCAGTCCGGCGCCTCCTAGGGGCCGCGACCGGAACAGCAGGCCTCAAGTCTGGCGGCGACGTGACAGTACCCCCCCTTCCAAGAGGGGCCTCCGGACCCTCAAAACCCGGTTTGTCCTGGTGAAGGAGGTGAAACCTTCTAATTAATGCCTTGGCATGGATGTTCCTTGCGGGGACCCAGGACCTCTCCTCCGGGCCGTAGCCCTTCCAGTGTACAAGATACTGTATGGAGCCTCTCACCAGGCGGGAGTCAAGGATACCCTGGACTTCATACTCTAAAGCTCCCCCGACCGAAACAGGAGGAGGGGGGGACTGGACAGGGTGAATGGGAGAACGATAAGGCTTGCGGAGAGACCTGTGGAATACGTTAGGTAATTTGAATGTGGAAACTGTGGAAGTTTTAAGCGGAAGGCTACTGGGTTAACCACCTCGATAATTTCATATGGGCCGATGAACCTGGGACCCAGTTTGGCAGATGGTACCTTAAGCTTGATATTTTTTGTAGAGAGCCAAACCTTATCGCCACCTCCCAGGTGCGGCCCCTTAGATCGTCGTCTATTTGAGGCCGAAGCCTGTCTAACCTGAGCCCCTTACAAATTTGAATTAACCTCAGACCAAATCGTTTTCAGCCGATGTATATTTTGCTCAACCCCAGGGAGCTCCGACATCCTGGCCGAAAATGACTCAAAGCGCGGATGTAGTCCAAGGTTACAGAAAAAGGGGGTAGTTTTAATGGAGTCCTGATATCGATTATTGAGAGCGAACTCAGCCAATGGCAGATGTTCCACCCAATCGGACTGATGTCCTGACACATAACAGCGGAGGTATTGTTCCAGAGCTTGGTTAGTACGCTCAGTTTGACCATTGGTCTCGGGATGGTATGCCGAGGAGAAGGACAACTCCACACCGATGCGTCTACAGAACGCCCTCCAGAACTTCGAGACAAACTGGGTACCCCTGTCGGACACAATATTTGTCGGAACGCCGTATGTGCAGAATGAACAGCTTACTTAAAGTTTCAGAGTTAGGCAAGCCAGACAGGGGAATAACATGACACTGCTTGCTGAACCTGTCTACCACCACCCAGATACAAGTTTTCCCATCTGAGGGTGGCAAATCTGTAATGAAGTCCATGGAGATGTGGGTCCATGGACTCTCAGGGGTGGGCAAGGACTGAAGCCAGCCGGCAGGGCGGCTATGGAGGGATTTGGCACGGGCACAGACTTCACACGCAGAAACATAGTCTTTACAGTCCTCGGCCACCAAAAGTTCCTGGTTACCAGCCTGGTGGTATTATTGAGACCGGGATGGCCTGCCAGGACAGAGTCGTGTGATTCTTTTAGAACCTGCAGACGAAGGTTAGCTGGAACAAACAATTTTTTGGGGGGCGTAGCGTCAGGGGCTTGCTCTGAAGACCTACGGATCTCCTCCAGAAGGTCCAAAGACACTGCCGACACGACGATTCCATTAGCCAATATCGGTACTGGTTCACAGTCCTCGGTCTGTGTGGGGCAAAAACTGCGAGAGAGGGCATCTGCCCTCACATTTTTAGTACCGGGGCGAAAAGTAATTAAAAAATCAAACCTGGAGAAAAACAAGGCCCACCTGGCCTGCCTGGGATTTAGTCTCTTAGCTGACTCTAGGTAGGTTAAGTTTTTGTGGTCTGTAATAACAGTGACCTTGTGTTTGGCACCTTCGAGGAAGTGGCGCCATTCCTCGAAGGCCCATTTGATCGCCAATAATTCTCAATTACCAATGTCATAGTTTCTCTCCGTGGTAGAGAATTTGTGGGAGAAAAACGCACACAGGCGAAGCTGAGTGAGGGATGCATTGCCTTGCGATAGCACTGCTCCCACTCCGACCTTGGAGGCATCCACTTCCACAACAAATGGGCGGTCTAAGTCCGGTTGCACCAAAACCGGGTTGGCCACGAAGCACTCTTTCAGTGTGGAAAATGCCTGAATAGCCTCAGGATTCCAATTGGTCACGTCCGCCCCTTTTCGGGTAAGGTCCGTGAGTGGCTTGGCAATCTCCGAGAAACCCCTGATAAACTTGCGGTAGTAATTCGCGAATCCCAAAAACTGCTGCAGCGTCTTCAGCGATTTGGGTTGCACCCAAGCCTTAATAGGTTGAATCTTGGCAGGATCCATGCGAAACCCCTTGCCTGAGACCATGTATCCTAAAAACTGTACCTCTTCGGCAAAGAAAACACATTTTTCCAGTTTCGCAAACAAAGAGTGTTCTCGCAGTCTCTGCTGCACCGACCTGACGTGTTGAGTATGTGTCACAGGGTCAGCAGAGTAAATCAAAATGTCATCAAGATACACGACGACATACACCCCACAAATGTCTCTGAAAACATCATTGACGAAGTGTTGAAATACTGCAGGCGCGTTACTGAGTCCGAACGGCATTACCAGGTATTCAAAGTGACCAAGAGGTGTATTAAAGGCCGTTTTCCATTCGTCACCGTTTCTTATGCGGACCAGATTATATGCCCCCCGGAGGTCAAGTTTAGTAAACCAGTGGGCTCCCAGTAGCTGATTAAACAGATCAGGAATGAGTGGAAGCGGATACTGGTTTTTTACAGTAATAGCGTTAAGCTCACGACAATCTATACATGGTCTGAGTCCACCATCTTTTTTTCCTACAAAGAAAAACCCAGCCACTACAGGTGAAGTGGAGGGTCTAATAAAACCTTTTCGCAGGCTGTCTGCTATGTAGTCATTCATGGCTACACGCTCAGGACCAGAGAGGTTAAATATTCTCCCCTTAGGGAGGCGGGCACCTGGGACCAAGTCGATAGGACAGTGATACTCTCTATGAGGAGGTAGTTTCTCAGACTCCACTATGGAGAAGACATCTTCATAATCTCTGAGCGCATATGGAATAGAGGGGTTTTTAATTTTAACTTGGTTCACTGACAGTGACATACAGTTACTCTGACACCATGGACTCCAGCGCACGATATCACCTAAGCGCCAGTCAATAACCGGATTATGCTGGTGCAACCATGGCATGCCTAACATAACCGGATTAGATAAATTATGTAGAACAAAAAATGATATCTGTTCGTTGTGTAATGCCCCCACTGACATAGTAATGTCTGCAGTAACAAACTCCACTCCACCCTGGATAATGGATGTACCATTGATCGCAGTGGTCTGAATAGGGGCATTAAGTCTTAGCAGTGGTACACCGAGATTCCTTGCGAGCAAAAAATCCATGAAATAGCCCGCAGAACCACAATCCACATAAGCCTTCACATACAGGGATTTATTAGAAAATGAGTGTGAGACGGGTAACAAAAGTTTAGCCGCATTTGCGGGCAATACCTGAGCCTCTGGGCCAGCACGACCAGAGCTGCCCAGGGGCCGACGTCCCAGGAATGTGGATCTCTGACGCTCAGCATTTCCCAGGCCTCCAGCATGCTGGTGTAGGAAGATGGGAGTGTTCCTTCAGGCTGTGCTCTGGAGCAGGTGTTAGGCCAGGAAATCAGCTCAGACAGAAGAAAAAAAAAAATTCAGGAGACTGCTTTTATATATGGTGAACATATACACAAAAAGCAAGTTTTTTTTCCTTGTATTATTTTGGGCCGGATATAATGTAACGTCCGTCTGCGGTCTGGGCTGCAGCCAAACAACACCACGAGAAACACTGATACCCTTTACCCCTATACAGGGATCTGGATTTATAGCAGAGCCCAGGAGGTGCTGTCTGAATAGGAGCAGTGTCCAGAGCAGGACGGTCGCCAGAGAGGGAGTTCCAATACAGGACAAAAACGTGGTAGTATCCGGGTCTAAACCAGTCGGGCAGCAGGGTACAAAAACGTTAGGCAGAAGCAGAGTCAGAAGTCCAGGCCAAGGTCTGAGTCATAACCAGGAGGGCAGCAGAGATACAGAATCGTTAGGCAAAAGCAGAGTCAGAAGTCCAGGCCAAGGTCATAGTTATTCAACTATAGCAAGTAACACACAGGGGAACCAAGAATATATCCGGCGGCTTGCAAGACCATTCCCAAGGTATTTGAGGGATCAGGTCACCCCTCACAGGTTCCCGGACTGCTGATGTCATCAGTACCGCCCCATGACCGCATATGGCGACTTCAGTTTTACCTTCTCCTCGATATCTCGCCGCCTCCTATCATCCCCCTCTTTCCCTTCTCCTGAGAATAAGACAAGGTACAATTTAAATTCTTTGGATAATTTTGGCCACAGCGGCCAATTTTATTAACAAACATTAACAATAAACATTAAATAATTCAAAATTATGAGGGGAGGGTTCTTGGAGCTAGAAAGATCTGGCTATAAACTTATTTCCACCATGTTACCCCCAGCCGTCCAGCCCAGCTCGAGGGCACCGTAACTCCCCTTCTCGGAGACCAACCACCATAGCTCCCGAGGTAAAACCCCGTCCAGAGCCCATACCCAAAAGCCAGATCCCCCATACCATTTTAAACTGTCGGGAATGTTACTTCCGAATCCTTCCCCGACCAATCACCGTCAACTCCAAGAACCCCACCCCCCGCCCCACAGCCACTGTGACAACAGCAACAACAACGCCTCATATAGACCCTGACAAGAATCTATATACCGATCACCTTTTTTTTTTTTTATAAAACGTACATCCCCTAGCAGCCCCCAACGTGCTACCCAAAAACAGGGAGGGTGGGTGGGACTTCTCTCCTCTGCTCCTGGCTGGTGAGTGCGGTTTTTCCCGCACTTTTTCCCTAATACAGGCTGCCCCCACCTTAAACCCCTCCCCCGGCCCCCGTCCCGGCCAACCATTTCAAACTGGCACAACACCAGTTCTAAAACTTCCCGCCCATGGCAGTCATGGGGGGCTTCCCCTAGGCTGTGCCCTTCCCCAGCCCCCTTCTTGACCGCATATGGCGACTTCAGTTTTACCTTCTCCTCGATACCTCGCCGCCTCCTATCATCCCCCTCTTTCCCTTCTCCTGAGAATAAGACAAGGTACAATTTAAATTCTTTGGATAATTTTGGCCACAGCGGCCAATTTTATTAACAAACATTAACAATAAACATTAAATAATTCAAAATTATGAGGGGAGGGTTCTTGGAGCTAGAAAGATCTGGCTATAAACTTATTTCCACCATGTTACCCCCAGCCGTCCAGCCCAGCTCGAGGGCACCGTAACTCCCCTTCTGGGAGACCAACCACCATAGCTCCCGATGTAAAACCCCGTCCAGAGCCCATACCCAAAAGCCAGATCCCCCATACCATTTTAAACTGTCGGGAATGTTACTTCCGAATCCTTCCCCGACCAATCACCGTCAACTCCAAGAACCCCACCCCCCGCCAACCACGAACAGCCCTGACCACCTCAGGCTCGTGAGTGCCCCAAAACCACCAAGGCCCTCTCGATCCCCTCCTGTATTGACAGTGCCCATAAATCAATACCAATAGAATTTAAATGAACCCCATCGGCCAACCAAAAATTACCGGCACCTGTCTCCAATTCAAAGTGACGAACACTAATGCCCCCATTCCTGGACATAAATGCCGACACCGCACGATTCAATTTTACCCTTGCCCTGTTAATCCCTTTCAACGATCTCGCTTGCCTCCACCTCTGTCTGGGTACTACATCCGACCATACCGTCACCACGTTCGGGAACGATGTCCACAACCTCAAAAAATCGGAACGTATGTCCCTAATTAATTCTCTCGCCGGCCTGACCCCTAAATCATTGCCCCCCACATGGAAAACAATAATGTCGGGGGTTCTATCCAAGCGAGCGGATTTGGTTAACTCCAGGAGCACCCTGCTCCATACCATTCCTCGGAAACCCAACCAACGGACCAGCACCTGCTCCCTCCCAAAGCCCAATTGCCTACCATCTGGCCTCGCGTCGGCTCGTAGCGCACCCCAATAAACGTAAGAGTGTCCGAATATCCAGGCAAGAAAGGGGTCGCCACCTGAAAAAACACAACAGAATATAGAAAAAACACATCCCAGGACATGCAAACCACACAGCTAACGCCGAACATACAGTAAATACCGATCCGACTGCCACCTGCCAATTCTCCTAATCGCATCAGCCCCCAACCCAAGGCTGTCCGCTTCGGTCGCAGCACCGATCCTAAATGAATGAGACCCATACATGTCCTGGGGAAGGCCCAACTCTACCAATCCCTTCTTCAAAACCGCAATGAACTGGAACCGAGACAAATAGGTGCCGTCCGCATGGCACAAGAGAGGACCCGTCCTACCCGCCCATACGCCCCAATACGTTTCCAAACAGCCACGTGGGCACATTAACGCCCCTTCAACTCGCCCCAAAACTACCCGTCTGCCCCTACCCTGTTGATCAGTTTTTGAACGCCGAATCCAAAAAACAATGCCCCCTGCCCAAAATTCCACATCTTCTGCCAACACCCCTCCCGCCGAAACCCTGCTGCCTGACACCACCTCGCCAATGCGCATTGCCCCAAAAAAGGCCAAAGAAAAAGCCAGCCGAAACAGGGCCAACTCAAAAACTGACGTGCAAATACCCCCAAGGACTCTGCCTAAGCCTTCCAACGTACTAAACGAAATAGGCCTTCGTTTGTCGCCGGCTTTTTTACCCCTACGAAACCCTTTTAACGCCTGACTCACTAAGAAGCTCTTCGTAACGTCCCCCACCCCTTGCAACTTGAAACCGAAAGCTAAACCCGCTACAAACTTGTTTACCTTAGCAGCAGACCAACCGCTGTCAGCTGCCTTCCCAATTAAAAACAATACCGCCAACATCCTATCCTCATCACTTTCGACCCCACCCCACTCTGCCAACCAACTCTGCCATACTCGCCACGAAGAATCGTAGGCTGACCATGTCTGCTGCGATAAGGATTCCCGAATCAGTCTTCCTGCTCTTCCGTAATCACCTTCCACAGAAAGGAAGGGCATTCCACGCCCGTGGCATCCGCTCCTGCCGCCAATTCTCTAAAACGCCCCCACTGAAAACGAGACAAAGAGTCTGCTATTGAATTCGTAACCCCGGGCACATGCACTGCAGAAATCCCTGCGTTCAAATCCAGACATCGAAGAACCAAAACCCTAACCAATCTAACTACGGGGGGAGAGGAGGCCGACAAACTGTTAATGACCGCTACAACACTCGCGTTGTCGCAATGAAAGCGCACTCTCCTATTTTCGAACATGGGACCCCACACCAAAACAGCTACCATGATAGGAAACAGCTCCAATAGTGCCAAGTTTTTGGTAAGGCCCAACAACTTCCACGCCTGAGGCCACCACCCCACACTCCACCTTCCCTTACAGTAGGCACCGTAACCAGAGCTGCCTGCTGCATCCGTAAATATTTCAAAATCAAAATTGCTCAATGTCTCCTCCTGCATCAGCGACCGCCCATTGTAATTCCGCAAAAACCGCTGCCAAACCATCAAATCATCCCTATGCTCCTTCGTCAAGCGAACATAATGGTGCGGAGCCTTCACTCCTGCCGTCGCGCTAGCCAAACGACGAGAAAAAATTCGACCCATAGGCATGATCCTGCAGGCAAAGTTCAATCTCCCCAATAGGGATTGTAATTCCTTGAGGGTCACTTTGCGCAACTTCGAAATCCTGTCCACCTCCTGTTTCAACAATGCCAACTTGTCCTCTGGTAACCGACACTCCATCCTTTCCGAATCGACAACTATGCCCAAAAAACTTATAACGGCCTTAGGGCCTTCCGTCTTCTCAGATGCCAGCGGCACCCCAAAATGCTCCGCCACCCAAACCATGCCTGCCAACGCGTTCCTACACAACGGCGAATCCGGGGGGCCAATAAAAAGAAAATCATCCAGATAATGAATGATCGACTGCATTCCTGTAACATCCCTTACCACCCACTCCAGGAAAGTGCTAAACGTCTCAAACAATGAACAAGAAATTGCGCAACCCATCGGCAAACACCTATCGAGGTAGAAATTCCCCTTCCAAAAACATCCCAGCAGCGGGATACTATCTGCATGAACCGGTAGTAACCAAAAAGCGGACTCAATGTCTGTCTTTGCCAACAAAGCCCCTGACCCATAACGTCGCACCCACTTAACCGCCGTATCAAAAGAGGTATACTCCACAGAACACAACTCCCTATCGATACCGTCATTAACTGACAAGCCTTTTGGATAAGACAAATGCTGAATCAAACGAAACTTATTCGGCTCCTTCTTAGGCACAACCCCCAACGGGGAAACAATCACGCCCGCAACAGGAGCCGTGGGGAACGGACCGGCCATCCTGCCCAAATCCACTTCCTTTTTTAACTTCTCATCTACTACCTCCGCATGCGTTATTGCCGTCCGCAAATTTTTAACAGAAAAAGGAACCACATGGCCAGGAAGTGGAATCCTGAAACCGTCAACAAAACCATTCAAAAGCACGCTGGCCTCTGCCCGAGCCGGATACCTACTTAGAAAGGGGGCCATCTCTTGAACCCTCACCGGGCTCTCCCCCTTGACCGGCACCCACATTTGGCTTTCCTTTCCCTTTCTTAAAACATTTGGAAGCGCCGTGTGAGCTACCGTTGCAGTGGGAGCACACGTGCTTGAACTTGCAGCCCGCCCCGTACTTACACTGCCCGTCATTAAATTGCCAGCACGCCCCCGACTTCTCTCTTCCTCCCTGGGTTGCCTGACCACTGCTCCCCTGACCTGCTTGCTGACTGCCGCTGCCCCCGCTCCCGTGAAAGGACTGCCCATACCTCACTGGGGCCATCACCTTCAGCCACAGCCCGATATCCTTTTGATCCCACTTTATCTCTGGCCTTACCGCCTTCCTCTGCCTAAACTGCTCGTCGTATCGCAGCCACGCCTGGCCCCCATAAATACGATGCGCCTCCCCGATAGCATCTAAATAACAAAAAAGGCCAGAACAATTATCCGGAGACTTCTCCCCTATGACACTAGCCAAAATAGCGAATGCCTGCATCCAATTCACAAAAGTCTGCGGGATCAGACGCCACCTCCTCTTTTCTTCCTCCTCTTTTTTACTATCGTCCTTCTTCCCCTTATCCAGGTTAAACTTTTCCAACGGCAGCAATGAAAATATCTCCACATACTCGTCCCGCCAAATCTTTTCCTTCACTTCTTTCTTTAAATGGGCCCCCAGCGGCCCCTCAAAGCACACATAAACCTCTCCCTTAGCCCTATCGTCCAGTTTTATCCTATCCCCCTTATCCGTCTCCGTCTGCACTGAAACAGACACTCCTGCCGCAGCTCCTTCATCGGATTCTACCGCACGTAACACGTCACCACCCGACTCTGTGCCCGAACCGCGACCCACTAACCATGCCCCCGCTGGGGACGGAGCTGCCTCCCCAATTACCCCCCCCTCCAGTCTCCTCAATATTTGCGACATGTTCGCCAAAATGTCCCATAGCCCCGGCACCTCAGCCCCGCTACGCCCCATCCGCTCCCTACCATCTCCCTGCCTGCCCCCATCATCCTGCAATACAGCCCCTGCGGGCGACAAACACGACATGGAGCCATACTCACATAGCTGCGCGGGTGCTGTGTCCCCGCCAGCTGGAAATCCGGAATCCTGACGTCCTCGATGATCCTGATGCAGGCTCCGCTGCTCCAGGCCCGCACCCCTGGCCTCCTCGTCACCAGGGGGGACCCGAGCATGCGATACCCGCCGCTCCCGAGAACTCCCGCTTCAACGGGACCTGTGACAGTCCCTGGACCCGTGCCCGACTGGCCGGTCCGTAGCACCCTCTGGGCGACTCCCGGATAAATGCCCCCAGGTGCCTGGTGCCCCGTCTGCTGTATAGGGGCCAGGCAGGGCGACCACGCTAAGTCGCCTCCCGCCCGCCGACCGTTCCGGGCTCCATGCGTTGCTAGGACCGGGCAGGGCGTCCCCGCTGAGCCCCCTCCCGTCCGCCGATCGGTCGGGGCTCCACATGCTGCTGGGACCAGGCAGGGCGTCCTCGTGCTGCCCCCTCCCGACCGCAGCTCTCTCGCTATGGACTGCGATGGGGCATGCAGGGCGGCAGCAACTGGCACCCTCCCGCCCGCCTCACCTCCGGTCCTTCTGATGACGGTGGGGCCAGGCAGGGCGCTGCCGCAACGCCCCCTCCTGCCCGCCGCGCCACGTCTGGCACCCTGGCTGGCAGACACCCCCGAGCGGTCCTCATCCCCGGGGGCGCCCTCGATCCTGCCTCCCGCCGCTGTGTTGGCCGGCGCCGGCCGCCGCCGGCCTCGCCGCTGTGAGGGCCTGCCGCGGCCTTCACTCTCCTCCCTCCTGCGCGCGACGACACTTCCGGTCCGGCCTGCTGTTCCTGTCCGGCTACCACACGCTTGCCGCCCGTGCTGACCGGCCGGCTGGGCGGATTCCTGCCGGGACGGGCGCAGGGAGGGGATGCAGCCCCATCTGTTGCGCCGCCCGCAGGGTCCCTGGAGGGGCTCCGCAGCCGCCGCCTGCTGCGGGCTGACACCTCCGGTGACAGCCTTTCGGGGGGGACGGGTCCTCCTTCCACGCCGGCTGGATCCCTGCTCCGCAGCGCTGAGGAGGGAGGAAAGTTGGGTCTGTAGCCATCCTCCCCTCCTGGACCTGGCCACATCCTGCAGCCTGGCGAAAAGTTGCTGCTCGTCGTCCATTGATTCAGGTGGGACTTCTCTCCTCTGCTCCTGGCTGGTGAGTGCGGTTTTTCCCGTACTTTTTCCCTAATACAGTCTGCCCCCACCTTAAACCCCTCCCCCGGCCCCCGTCCCGGCCAACCATTTCAAACTGGCACAACACCAGTTCTAAAACTTCCCGCCCATGGCAGTCATGGGGGGCTTCCCCTAGGCTGTGCCCTTCCCCAGCCCCCTTCTGGACCAGGCCAGATGATGATGCAGTAACCTTCTGATGACTGACAGAGGGGCGGAGCCTGCGCCCACCAGATGCCTGCACAGGTGCCCTTACTCTGTCAGCACCATAACTCACGGGCAAGTCACGGCGCCTCCTAGTGACCGTGCCCAGAGCAGCAGACCCCGAATTAAAAGGCAACGTGACAGACCGGCGCCTCCTAGAGGCTAAAGCCGGGACAGTAGGCCCTGAGTCTGATGCGACGGAACCACGGCCCCTCCCAGTGGCCGAGGCAGGAACAGCCGTCCCTGAGTCTGACGACGAAGTGGCTGTCCGGCGCCTCCTAGTGGCCGCGATCGGAACAGCAGGCCCCAAGTCTGGCGGCGACGTGACACCGGCAGCCAGAACGAGCTGCAAAGCCACCAGGGAGGTAAAAAGGATGGTTTTACCAGTTATAGGGCGTGCTGGGTCTGCTGGACAATTGTTTCTCCAAGGATCATTGTGGATACAGGGACCTCATTGCTTACTGATCAGGCACCAGGAAGCCCTGGATGAGATCTGGAGTTTCCGCTGTAGAGTCTCTGATACTTGCCTGGAGTTCATCCTGAGCCATCTGATTCATGAATACAATGCCAGTCCTCTAGTGAACATTGGCACCGATGTATAATGAAGCTCTGCAGATTCCCGAGGGCTGGTTAACTCTTCAGCCACTGCACAGGTCTCTGCTGATGTCAGGGGGTGGTCTCACGGGCCCCCTGACTATTGTGCTCAGTGTTATAATTGTGTCCCCTTTATGTTGAGGGCTGGTCCTGGCCTATGAATGGCTGATAACAGGGACCCATAGCTGCAGCACTGGAGTAGCGTGGGGGAGGGCGGTCCGCCCCAGGCGGCACGTGTGTGGGGGCGGCGCAGCAGCATGACAGCTCCTCGGCTGCTTTTAGGAAAGGCCCCAGCAGCCGTGTTGCTATGGTAACACTGTAGGACTACATTACCCGTCATGCCTCGGGCGTGCGTTCCTGGTATGACCCCGCTGCAGCGCTGTAGATTGGCAGTCACATGACCGTGGGATCTGCCGAGGCTTCGGCTGTCACATGCCCAAACAACGAGCGGAGCGGCCGCACAGCATGGAGCATGGCTAATGTGGCCAACAGGGTGTCGTGGTCCGGCCGGGAGCAGCTGGAGGAGGCCGGGGAGAGCACGCCGCTGCTGAACGGAGCCGGCAACCAGCAGGTGAGGGCGGGAGGAGGGATACTGGGAATTGGGGGGCTGTGCAGATAGGTGACCATGGCGAGGCTGTGCAGGGGAGGACATGGGGGGGCTCTGTAGGGGGAGGACGTGGGGGGCTGTGCAGGGGAGGACATGGGGGGCTCTGTAGGGAGAGGACATGGGGGGCTCTGTAGGGAGAGGACATGGGGGGGCTCTGTAGGGAGAGGACATGGGGGGGCTCTGTAGGGAGAGGACATGGGGGGGCTGTGCAGGGGGAGGACATGGGGGGCTGTGCAGGGAAGGACATGGGGGGGCTCTGTAGAGGGAGGACATGGGGGGCTCTGTAGGGGAGGACATGGGGGGCTCTGTAGGGGAGGACATGGGCTGTGCAGGGGAGGACATGGGGGGCTGTGCAGGGGAGGACATGGGGGGCTGTGCAGGGGGGTAAACGGGGGGCTGTGCAAGGGAGAACATGAGGGCTCTGTAGGGAGTGTACTGTGGTTCTGTGCAGGGGGAGGACACATGGGTCTCCTTACACTGTTTTATGGTGCGGCTCTATGAAGGGCAGTGGTGGCGGTTCAGTAGGGTCATCAAGCTAATACATACATACAGTCATGGCCAAAAGTATTGACACCCCTGCAATTCTGTCAGATAATACTCAGTTTCTTCCTGAAAATGATTGCAAACACAAATTCTTTGGTATTATTATCTTCATTTAATTTGTCTTAAATGAAAAAAACACAAAAAGAATTGTCCTAAAGCCAAATTGGATATAATTCCACACCAAACATAACAAAGAGGGTGGACAAAAGTATTGGCACTGTTCGAAAAATCATGTGATGCTTCTCTAATTTGTGTAATTAACAGCACCTATAACTTACCTGTGGCACCTAACAGGTGTTGGCAATAACTAAATCACACTTGCAGCCAGTTGACATGGATTAAAGTTGACTCAACCTCTGTCCGGTGTCCTTGTGTGTACCACATTGAGCATGGAGAAAAGAAACAAGACCAAAGAACTGTCTGAGGACTTGAGAAACCAAATTGTGAGGAAGCATGAGCAATCTCAAGGCTGCAAGTCCATCTCCAAAGACCTGAATGTTCCTGTGTCTACCGTGCGCAGTGTCATCAAGAAGTTTAAAGCCCATCGCACTGTGGCTAACCTCCCTAGATGTGGCCGGAAAAGAAAAATTGACAAGAGATTTCAACGCAAGATTGTGCGGATGTTGGATAAAGAACCTCCACTAACATCCAAACAAGTTCAAGCTGCCCTGCAGTCCGAGGGTGCAACGGTGTCAACCCGTACTATCCGTCGGCATCTGAATGAAAAGGGACTGTATGGTAGGAGACCCAGGAAGACTCCACTTCTTACCCCGAGACATAAAAAAGCCAGGCTGGAGTTTGCCAAAACTTACCTGAAAAAGTCTAAAACATTTTGGAAGAATGTTCTTTGGTCAGATGAGACAAAAGTAGAGCTTTTAGGGCAAAAGCATCAACATAGAGTTTACAGGAGAAAAAAGAGGCATTCAAAGAAAAGTACATGGTCCCTACAGTCAAACATGGTGGAGGTTCCCTGATGTTTTGGGGTTGCTTTGCTGCCTCTGGCACAGGACTGCTTGACCGTGTGCATGGCATTATGAAGTCAGAAGACTACCAACAAATTTTGCAGCATAATTTAGGGCCCAGTGTGAGAAAGCTGGGTCTACCTCAGAGGTCATGGGTCTTCCAGCAGGACAATAACCCAAAACACACTTCAAAAAGCACTAGAAAATGGTTTGAGAGAAAGGGTGACTTCTAAGGTGGCCAGCAATGAGTCCAGACCTGAATCCCATAGAACACCTGTGGAGAGATCTAAAAATGGCAGTTTGGAGAAGGCACCCTTCAAATATTAGGGACCTGGAGTAGTTTGCCAAAGAAGAATGGTCTAAAATTCCAGCAGAGCATTGTAAGAAACTCATTGATGGTTACCAGAAGCGGTTGGTCGCAGTTATTTTGGCTAAAGGTTGTGCAACCAAGTATTAGGCTGAGGGTGCCAATACTTTTGTCCGGCCCATTTTTGGAGTTTTGTGTGAAATGATCAATGTTTTGCTTTTTGCTTCATTCTCGTTTGCGTTTTTTCATTTAAGACAAATTAAATGAAGATAATAATACCAAAGAATTTGTGTTTGCAATCATTTTCAGGAAGAAACTGAATATTATCTGACAGAATTGCAGGGGTGTCAATACTTTTGGCCATGACTGTATATATATAGAAAACTGCAAGAAGATGAAAGTCTAGAAATTTAGAAATAATAACAGCAGAGTTAGTAGTAGACTAAAAATTAGATCTTTGAGTGTAGTGTGGGCTCTTCGGATGCTTCCGAAATATCAACGACCAAAGGGGCGGCAAATTTTTCGACCGC
Organism: Dendrobates tinctorius; assembly: GCF_039654945.1. NCBI lineage: Eukaryota > Metazoa > Chordata > Amphibia > Anura > Dendrobatidae > Dendrobates > Dendrobates tinctorius. The sequence continues at coordinate 392,159 of NW_027361958.1, forward strand.
CCCGGGCGCCACAAACAGTTGCTAAGCCACTGAGCTGCAGGAATGTATAATGTGTATAATGTGCACAGTAATGAATGTTCTAAATATTCACTGTCATTACCAAGAATTATCCGTGTTATATGGCCGGAACAAGATGCAGTGCCACCGACGGCGCGCAGGCAGGTAAATAGGATGTTTTTTTTCTTAACAGGAATCATACCTACAAAGATAGGGGATAAGGAGCCATGCATACAATGACAGGGACGGGGGAACCATGCATACCACGGTAGGGATGAGTGGTCAATGCACACCCGGCTTATACTCAAGTCAATAAGTTTACCCAGTTTTTCGTGGCAAAAGTTGGTGCCTCGGCTTGTACTCGGGTCGGCTTATACTCGAGTATATACGGTAATAGGTAAAACCTGACAAGAATAAACAATAATTTGCAGTTAGCCCAATCGTGGGGATAAATAGCTGAGAAATAAATAGTGATTAGTATATCTTAATAAATATATTGCAATTCGCCCAGTACAAAGCTGTGAAAAAAAATGGTAGTTACTATTTCCATTAAGTATTGCACTCAAACAGTTGATTAACCAAGAGAGATGGCATGTACCCGAATAGAATTCTCCTAGAGGCTGCAAATAAGAGCGGCAGGAAGTAAAGGGTTAATAGGTACATAGAACACACAATTGGGTGAAAATATTAAATGGTCATGAGCAATATGTCCTGGCATAAAGAGTGTGATTATATCCTTAGTCCATAGTTAATGCTTGGTATAAACCTGCATTCATAAAATATTCCAATGTCTATAGCCGTGGGGAGAGCTGCCCCGGCCGATGACGGATACACCAAGTACTTTCTCCAATGAGTGAAGGGCTCGTGCCCTGTGAAATAGCGCGCTGAACAGTACATGGTGATTTCACCATATATAGTTGTATGTGAGTGTTGCTACTCACAATACCTCCGATGGTCTGCGTAGAATCCGGTGACTGCGTTCTGGCTGGTGCAGTAAAGGTCGGACCTGGGAGATGCGGCGATATGCCGAGGTGTAGTGTGAGACCAGCGCTCCTGCGCTCCAGCAGTCGGCAGGGATCCGGTCACTCTGGTCGATAGCTGCGTCCCGGCAGATGTGCAGTAGGAGCAGGACCTGTGTGACGCGGTGGATCATGTGGTGCCGTGTAACTGCTGCTAGATGGAGGTACGGGTGGCAAAAAGGGCCGAAACCAACGCGTTTCGGAAAACTCAGCTTCTTTCTTCAGGTCCGGGACATATTGCTTATGACCATTTAATATTTTCACCCAATTGTGTTCTATATACATATTAACCCTTTACTTCTAGGAGAATTCTATTCGGGTACATGCCATCTCTCCTTGGTTAATCAACTGTTTGAGTGCAATACTTTCTATTTCCATTAACTACCATTTTTTTCACAGCTTTGTACTGGGCGAGTTGCAATATATTCATTAAGATATACTAATCACTATTTATTTCTCAGCTATTTATCCCCACGATTGGGCTAACTGCAGTTTATTGTTTATTCTTGTCAGGTTTTACCTATTAAATATTCTTCTATTTGTCTCATTAATAAGTGACTAGCTTTTCTCCCACATCTTGGTTTTTTCAGCGCGAGTCTATCACAAATATTTATAATCCTTTCGATTTCCTTGTGGTTGGTATCTAGAGTCGCAGCAGTTACACAGTTACCTTTTACACAGGCGCCACTTTATCGCTCTCCTTCATTTTTTGATTTTAACAATTTTTCCCTGGATCTGTAGATGGATATTTCCTGCTTTTGAATTGCCTCCTATATACAGTGTGAGCCTCCACATTGCTTCCTATATACAGTATGAGGCCGCATATAGCCTCCTATATACAGTAGGAGCCTGCACAGCGCTTCCTATATACAGTATGAGGCCGCATATAGCCTCCTATATACAGTATGAGCCTGCACAGCGCTTCCTATATACAGTATGAGTCTGCACATAGTCTCCTATATACAGTATGAGCCTGCACATCGCTTCCTATATACAGTATGAGACCGCATATAGCCTCCTATATACAGTATGAGGCCGCATATAGCCTCCTACATACAGTATGAGCCTGCACAGCGCTTCCTATATACAGTATGAGCCTGCACATCGTTTCCCATATACAGTATGAGGCCGCATATAGCCTCCTACATACAGTATGAGGCCACATATAGCCTCCTATATACAGTATGAGCCTGCACATCGCTTCCTATATACAATATGAGCCTGCACATTGCTTCCTATATACAGTATGAGCCTGCACATTGCTTCCTATATACAGTATGAGTCTGCACATAGTCTCCTATATACAGTATGAGCCTGCACATCGCTTCCTATATACAGTATGAGGCCGCATATAGCCTCCTACATACAGTATGAGGCTGCATATAGCCTCCTATATACAGTATGACCCTGCACATCGCTTCCCATGTACAGTATGAGACCACATATAGCCTCCTGAATACAGTATTTGCCTCCTATATACAGTATGAGGCTGCATATAGCCTTCTATATACAGTATGAGCCTGCACATCGTTTCCTATATACAGTATGAGGCCGCATATAGCCTCCTATATACAGTATGAGCCTGTACTTCGCTTCCTATATACAGTATGAGGCCGCATATAGCCTCCTATATACAGTATGAGCACCAACATATAGCCTCCTGAATGCAGTGTTTACCTCCTATATACAGTATGAGCCTGCACATTGCTTCCTATATACAGTATGAGCCTGCACATAGCCTCCTATATACAGTAGCAAAAAAAAAAAAATGATTGAATGAGAGTAATGGTTTTGGGTCCTTTCTGTAAAAATCGTATGGGTATCTTTTTAGTCTTGGTTTTAGTTTTCTGTTTTTAATTATTTTTTCCTGTGCTTATACTCCAGTTCTCTATCTTCGCATTGCAGTATATGATCTGGCATGGAATTCATTGTTGAGGGCATTTCAAGATTTTATGAAGAAACACTCCTCTCACAAGAAATCTACGGCTCTTTTCGTACCCATTGGGTCTTCAATATTTCATATTATTTGTTCACATTTTTATTCATTTTTTCTTTTTTTATTTGTTTATTTCATTTACATTTTTATTTGTTTTATTTTTATATATTTTTTTTCACTCATTTTTTATTTTTTTCACAATTTTCTTTGTGTATTTTTGCTATGTATTATGCATTATACATAATTGTGTGTATAATTACTTTATGATATATGACATTTGATGTATGTATTGAATGCCATGTGTTATTTTTATGTTCATTTGTTTTTTAACAGAGACATGGTATATAGTTGTTATAGTTATATGATGCACATACACTTTCATATAGCCTGCATACACATTATGCTAATTGTTAAAAAAAATTTTTATTGCTTGCATAGTGTGCTTATAATTGACACATATGTGTGTGCCTTTGCACTGTATGTCAGGCATATTCACTTTAATGGTTCATACACACCGCTATAATTATTTCAGCATCATTATGTTTTATCCCCTCACTTTCAACACTTGCTATCACTTTAAATAGTGATTATTATTCTTCATAATTATTTTATTTTCTTGTCCTCACTTGAGCGCATGCCCAGTTCTGTCCTCCCTAGGAGCCTTCTGACGTGCTCAGTCTGGTATGTGGCTGTCTCTGGCTGTTTTGCAGCTTGAGCCACTTTCATGCTGATCATAGACTCCCTGTTCATAGTGGGGACTCAACAGCGCATGCGCCGATAATGCTGTGGACGTTTAGAACTGGATACTATTGACGTCATTGTGGACACTACAGCTCAGGTCCTGAATTTTACAAGCTTTATTAGGGAAAGCGGTTTATTGGTTGACCGCACTATATAAACTAGAAACGGGGCACTTGTAAACCACGCCTCCTGAGGAAGCTGCGGCGTAACGCGCGTAGGGGCGGCAGGTTTTACAGCGACATACACTACACATGTAAGTTGTTACTTTCTAATGCAGTCCTTGTATCTTACTCTGGAATTTGTATAGACAGTTTTTACTCTGTGTACACTTAACGCCTACCAGGCTTATTTGATACAAGGCACTTGTGCACTTTATATTCAGCAGTTTACTCTGGGCACTTATTGTATGCAAAACCGTATCTGGGCATACATATTATGTAAATGGGGAGTTTGCTGTTTACTATGCATTCTATTTGTGAAAGGAAAGCAAAGAAACTACATGTTTTATACAGATAAAAACTTTATTAACTGTCAAGGTGCTGGTTTAATTATATTGTGTTTATGTCTGCTGTAACTTGCATTTAGCATTTATGCTCTGTTAATTATTCTAAATAAATTATTTAGCTTGAAAAACTCCAATTTTGATCTCTTGTGATGCTTAATAGCTCATTTATGAGATTTTTTTTGCTATTATATTTCCAGTGAGTTGAGCCTTTGAAGAATTTTTTTCCAGTATTTGGGATATATTTGTACTTTATCCTATATACAGTATGAGCCTGTACATCGCTTCCTATATACAGTATGAGGCTGCATATAGCCTCCTATACACAGTATGAGCCCACATAGCCTCCTGTATACAGTATGAGGCCGCATATAGCCTTCTACACTGCGTTCCAAATTATTATGCAAATTGGATTTAAGTGTCATAAAGATGTAATTTTTTGTTTTTCAAATAAACTCAGATGGTATTGTGTATCAGGGCTCTTTGGATCACTGAAATCAATCTCAAACGCCTGTGATAATTAGTTTACCAGGTGAGCCCAATTAAAGGAAAACTACTTAAGAATGATGTTCCACATTATTAAGCAGGGCACAGGTTTCAAGGAATTTAGGAAAGAAAACGGATCTCTCTGCTGCTGAAAAGCATCAAATAGTGCAATGCCTTGGTCATGAGATGAAAACATTAGATATTTCCCAAAAATTTAAACGTGATCATCGTACTTTTAAGAGATTTGTGGTTGATTCTGAGAACAGACATGTTTGTGCTGATAAAGGCAGAATGAGGAAGGTTTCTGCTAGGCAAGTTCATCGGATTAAGAGAGCAGCTGCTAAAAAGCCATTACAAACCAGCAAACAGATATTTAAAGCTGCTGGTGCCTCTGGAGTCCCTCGAACCTCAAGGTGTAGGATCCTTCAAAGGCATGCTGTGGTGCATAAACCTACTATTCGGCCACTCCTAAACAGTGTTCACAAGCAGAAATGGTTGCAGTGGGCCCAGACATACATGAAAACTAATTTTCAAACAGTCTTGTTTACTGATGAGTGTCGAGCAACCCTGGATGGTCCAGATGGATGGAGTAGTGGGTGGTTGGTGGAAGGCCACTATGCCCCAACAAGGCTGCGACGTCAGCAAGGAGGTGGAGGAGTCATGTTTTGGGCCGGAATCATGGGGAAACAGCTGGTAGGGCTCTTTAAGGTTCCTGATGGTGTGAACATGACCTCTGCAAAGTATATAGAGTTTCTGACTGACAGCTGTCTTCCATGGTATAAAAAGCAGAAATGTGCCTTCAGGAGCAAAATCCTCTTCATGCATGAAACTGCACCATGTCATGCTGCAAAGAATACCTCTGAGTCATTGACTGCTATGGGCATAAAAGGAGATAACTCATGGTGTGGCCACCATCTTTCCCTGACCTCAACCCTATGGAGAACCTTTGGAGTATCATCAAGCGAAAGATCTATGAGGGTGGGAGGCAGTTCACATCAAAACAGCAGCTCTGGGAGGCTATTCTGACTTCATGCAAAGAAATACAAGCAGAAACTCTCCAAAAAATTCACAAGTTCAATGGATGCAAGAATTGTGAAGGTGATATCAAAGAAGGGTTCCTATGTTAACATGTAACTTGGCCTGTTAAGCTATTTAACTCCAAAATATCCTTTTTGTTCAGTGAATGTGACCTCCTAAGGCCTCTTTCACACATCAGGTTTTCGCCGTCAGGCGCGATCCGGCGCTTTTGACAAAAACCGGATCCGGCGAAATGCAATGCCGGATCCGGTTTCCCCCCCATTGACTTGCATTTGCGCCGGATCGCGCCGGATGGCCATGCGTTTCATCCGGTTTTCGCCGGATCCGGCAATGTGTCGCGATCCGGCGTCTGGAAAAAACGTCTACTGTAACGTTTTTTGTCTCCGGCGAAAAAGCCGGACACGCCGGATCCGGCGCGTCCGGCTTTTTCACACAATGAAAGCCTATGAGCGCCGCAATGCGCCGGATCCGGCGAAAGCCGGATCCGGCGCCCGGATCCGGTTTTCTGGTCTGAGCATGCTCAGTAGCTCTGCCCACAAGACATATATAAAAGCAAGACAGTGGGACCCACAGCCACACCCAACATGCCACCCAAGAAAGCAACCAAGAGAAGCAGGAGAAGGCAGGAGACCACTGCAGCACCATCAGCACCACCACCACCCCAAATGGAGCAGCAAATAGAACATGCTGAGGAGGGGAGGCCAGCAGCAGATGAGAGACGGTAATTATCAAATAACCCATTCCTCCAAACTAGGGCTATTGAATATCAAGATATTCATTGGCCCTTTGTTTCTCTTTATTCAACAGCCGCCCAATAGATGCAGCAGCAGCAGCAATGGCAGCAGCTGGAACACCACCCACAGGCATGGAGTGTGGCCACCAGGAAGACAGCACATCATCTTCTGGGAGCCCTCCCTCGCATCGTCAGCATTTGACGGTAAGTTTTTATTTCCAAAATCCATCTTCTCTGTAATATATGTCTATTCATGGCCTTTTATTTCAAAACAGGAATCACAAGATGAAGAGGAGCTCCCAGAAGAAGAAGGAAGGGGTGGACAGACACCTGGAGTGGGCTCACAATTGGTAAGTTTTTTGCATCAAACGCAGAAACACAACATCACACTACACACAACACATAGAAAACAATGTTCTGCAGACCACACACAGCAAACAAATGCCTACATCCAAAGACATAACTTTTTTTGTTTTCTTCTCTAGTCTTCCCAATCTGGTGCTTGGCCAAGAGGTGATCGCAGTGCCTCCCAGGGTCGTCGGCGACAGCAACGCGGCGGTCACCAGCGTGTAAGTATAAATATTTTTGCTTTGTTTTTTTGCACTTTTTATTTCATTTCTTTTGTGGAGGCTAATTATGTTATTTTTGTCTTTTTCTTCAACAGCCTTCACAGCGTGCTCCCGACTCTGACGGTGAGGATGGAGGGATTGATGTGGACCGCCTCATCGATCTCGTCAGAGAAAGGGAGCCGCTCTGGAATATGGCTGACCGACGCCACGCTGACCTGATCGTTACCCGACGACTCTGGGGGGAAATATGTTCGCTCCTTGTGGGCCGCTGGGAGGACCTCGAAGCTCGGGCCCAGATTAAAGAGCATAAGTATATACAGTACCGGTTGCTTGATGTAAACCAGTGTTTCCCGAACTCCAGTCCTCGTGGTCCCCACGGATCATGTGTTCAGGATTTCTATTTACTATGGAAATCCTGAAAACATGACCCCTGGGGACCATGAGGACTGGAGTTTGGGAAACACTGATGTTGTATACTAACCACTCCTTTCTCGTTTCAGGGAACAGAATTGTGAATCGGTGGCGGTCTGTCAGAGATCGTTTCAAGAAGGAGTTCAATAAAGAGATGCGGACCCCGAGTGGATCTGGAGGACGCAGGAGCAAGTACAAGTACGCAGAAGCCCTGTCGTTCCTCCGGGAAACAATGGTCACCAGAAGGTAAATATTACACACCACATGTGAAAAAAAATGTTATATGTAAATTTTTTTTTCAGCCAGGGCCATACCATGTCAGTATTTTAATGTTTTTTTTTTCTCTTTATTCCACAGCACGGTGAGCAGCACTCGGGAGCCTGCACGATTGGACCCTTCTGAGGCGATCCCTGAGGAGACCGGCACCGAGGGACACTTCGACCGCCCCGGTACATCTGCACCTTCCCAGCCTTCCCACACATTCGACCCATCTGTCCCATCCACCAGCACAGGAGCATCGTGGCCGCCTACATTACATGAAGCTGCTGGTGAGGAGATCGCTTTCCCTTTACCCCACCCTTCTGCCCCTGCCACCTCTAGTACACCTGCGGGTACTGGGCGGCAGCGGCAGAGGGGTCAGGAAAAGACTTATGCGCCAGAGTTCTTGCATCTGAATGCATCTTTCCAGAACTGTCTAAAAGTCTTGTCAGAGCAAATCTCCGCAGGCTATCAGCAGATCAACTCCAGCATTCTGGAGGTGAAGACACTTCTGCAAACCATGCATTCAGAAGCAAGATCTTCGCCAAACCACACCTTTTTCAGGTCTGTTGTGGAGCGCATGGAAACGCTCTCTCCTGCCCAGCAGATGTATGTAATGCATTCATGCCACGCTGCTCTCCAGCAAGTTACCTCCCAACCTCCTCCTCCTCCCACCACTGTAGTTCCTCCACCTGCATCCCCTCCAGCCACTTTCCATCCTTCCCCTCCTATTACATCTACACCCCCTCCAGCCACTTTCCATCCTCCCCCTCCTATTACATACCATCCACCTCCAGCCACTTTCCATCCTCCCCCTCCTATTACATACCATACACCTCCCCAGCACCATCCACCTCCCCAGCACCATCCACCTCCCCAGCACCATCCACCTCCCCAGCACCATCCACCTACCCAGCACCAGCAACCTCACCAGCAACAGCAACCTCCCCAGTACCAGCAACCTCCACAGTACCTGCAAACTCCCCAGTACCAGCAACCTCCCCAGTACCAGACATCTCCCCACTTCCAGCAACCTGCCCCGTACCAGACATCTCCCCACTTCCAGCAACCTGCCCCGTACCAGACATCTCCCCACTTCCAGCAACCTGCCCCGTACCAAACTCCTTCCCCAAAGAACTTGCCATCAACATCATCTGCTCCTACAGTCCCTGCCCAACCCTCCACTCCACCACCCACCACCTCTTCTGCTTCCCACATGTCCACCCATTCTGTAGTTTTTTCCACACCTTCACCTCTAACTGTTCCTTCCCCACCACGATCCCAGTCCTCTCTCCACACTCCCAGTGTCGAAGTGTCCCGCAGCCCCTACAGCAGTATTTCCACCACACACTACACAGATTTATGATGTGTGTATTTAAATAAAAATGACCAGTTTTATGGTTTCAGTTTTATAGTTTCAAAGTTTTATTAAACAAGTTTATTAAAATTTTAAAAAAGTTTACTAAAAAAAACATTTTTCAATAAAAGTTAAATTATTTTACACTGGTTGTCTGTCATTTCTTTCTGCGGCGAAAAAGGTTAAATACAGGGTATTTAAAAGGTGAAATGGTATTCAAAACTAGGTATATAACTGTGGGTAAATTTTAGCTTTTTGCCACAGTTGTGTTCCTGGTTGTGTTTGAAGCAAAGTATTTCACCTAAAAAGTTGTGTTTATTGTTGGTGATTTCCTAACAATGTACACAACTTTTGTTAAAAGGTGAAATACTTTGCATAAAACACAACCAGGTACACACCTGTGGCCTAAAGCTAAAAATAGAGACCATGACAAGATAGCCAACTTTGGTTGGCAAAGGTATATACTGTTGGTACAGAAGGTACTCAAGTTTGGTTAGGGCACAAATCTTTCACACTCTGTCATCCTGCCAGTGTACTCTGCCTTGAGGTGACATAAAGTATAGTGCAAAATTGTCCCTCATTACTGAAACCGTCACAGAACTTCTAGTGGTAATGTCATGGTAATCTTGCAAGGTGGTTTCTTCAGAGTGTCCTCAATGGAAATGGGTTCCTTGCAGATAACAAAATTGTGGAGTACCACGCACGCTTTGATCACCTCGTCCACAGTTTCTGTCTTGAGGTTGATCGCAGTCAATAGGACCCGCCATTTGGCTGTCAGAATACCAAAGGTACATTCAACCATTCTTCTTGCTCTTGTGAGGCGGTAATTAAAAATGCGTTTTGGTCTTGTCAATCCTCTGCTAGAGTACGGTTTCAAAAGGTGTTCTGACAGCTGGAAGGCTTCATCCCCTACACAGACAAATGGCATAGGTGGACCAGATGTTTGCGGCAGCGGTCTAGGTGGTGGGAACTGGAAGGTGTTTCCATACAGTTTACGCCCCATGGCAGACAGTTTGAAAACTTGAGAGTCATTGGAGCGGCCATAGGCCCCAATATCAACCGCAATAAATTTGTATTCCGCGTCAGCGATGGCCATGAGGACAATGGAAAAATATTTCTTGTAATTGAAATATTCCGATCCCGATCCAGCTGGCTTTACAATGCGGATATGTTTCCCGTCCACAGCGCCCAAGCAGTTTGGAAACTGACATATCTGTTGAAACTTGTCAGCAATTTCAATCCACCTCTCTGTTGTGGGCTCTGGTAAAAACTCTTCAGCTAAGGAGTCCCACAGTGCACGGCATGTGTACTTCACAATTCCAGATATAGTGGAAATCCTGAGTCTGTACTGGAAATGCAGTGACGAAAGGGATTCTCCAGTTGCAAGAAATCTGTGGGGAATTAAAAAACAATAAATTAGTTTTAAATCACAGCATTACATACCAAAACTGACCTATAACACTTGGAGATACAAATTACCACCAACAAGATTGCAGTGAAAGTGTGCTCTGATGCGATCATATCCAATAAATGTGGCTTACCTTAAAGTCACCATCAGACGCTCTGCGGGTGAAACAGAGAAGCGGCAATAGGTGTCCGCTTTTCTTATGAGGTGTGCAATGCGCTCCACCAAGTAATCAAAATTCTCCATTTTCATCCTAACATATCCAAAAAATTTATCCGGGTTTCGTCGAAGGTCCATGCATAGTGTAGAATAGACACCACGCGTCATTCTCTTGGCTGTGATGGGGTGGATCCACAAACGTCGTCTACGATGCCTGATGCGCTGCTGTCTCGCTCTCTCCTTCTCCAGAACAATCACCCTCAAACGATTTGCCTCCGCTGTAAAATCCGCCAAATTCTTCAAAATATTTCCAATGACAACATCCATCTTCGCCAGTAACTTGCTCTTCTCTCCAACCTGCACTTTCTCCTCTACAACCTGTCAAAGAAGGGCTGTAGGAACATGCTATATATAGTTTTCCAGTAGCCAATCCCGTTTGGAAGGCCACAAGGGTCAATTTTAAAAACCGGATCCGGCGTAATCCGTCGAAAAACGGATAGAAAAACGGATGAACCGGATGAGACGGATCCGGTTTTGTCTGTCCAGAAAAAGATGGATCCGGCAGAAAACCGGATCCGTCACATCCGGTTTTACGAAACATTTGCCGGATCCGGCGTTCCGGCACGACGCCGGATCGCGCCTGACGCCGAAAACCTGATGTGTGAAAGTAGCCTAATGCTGCAAATTCCACAAATGAGCATTTTTGCAGTTCTTTAAAACATATCAAATGTTTAGAAATTCTACTGTGCATACTAATTTGGAACAGTGCAATTTGAGTTTTTATTCATTTTGGAGATTATACTGTTATCATTGGGAGGTTTCTTCAATAAAATTCGATGCATACTCTAACGGGTGATGACTTTTATTAGACTGACTGTCATTTGTACCGACTATTTAGGAAAATCAGAGAAAAATAGCATTTGCATAATAATTTGGAACACAGTGTATATACAGTACTAGCTGAAGAGCCCGGCGCTGCCCGGGCATAGTAACTAACTGTGGTAAGTTATAGAAAATTATAATTATCCTCCATCCCATAGTCCCTGCCCATATACCCATCATACATATCCACGATCCCATAGGCCCGTGCCCATATACCCATCATACATATCCTCCATCCCATAGTCGAGTACCCATATACCCATCACATATCCTCCATCCCATAGTCCCATGCCCATATACCCATCATACATATTCTCCATCCCATAGTCCCATGCCCATATACCGATCATACATATTCTCCATCCCATGGTCCCATGCCCATATACCCATCATACATATCCTCCATCCCATAGTCCCGTGCCCATATACCCATCATACATATCCGCTATCTCATAGTCCCGTGCCCATATACCGTCATACATACAGACAATGTGATTTTCTGGATTTTTTTTTCTCAGTTTGTCTCCCATAGTTGAGGTCTACCTATGATGTAAATTACAGACACCTCTCATCTTTTTAAGTGGTGGAACTTGCACTATTGCTGACTGACTAAATACTTTTTTTCCCCACTGTATCCTCCATCCTATAGTCCAGTGCCCATATACCCATCACACATCCTCCATCCCATAGTCCTGTGCCCATATACATATCCACCATCCCATAGTCCCGTGCCCATATACCCATCAAACATATCCTCCATCCCATAGTCCAGTGCCCATATACCCATCACACATCCCCCATCCCATAGTCCCGTGCCCATATACCCATCATACATATCCACCATCCTATAGTCCAGTGCCCATATACTCATCACACATCCTCCATTCCATAATCAACCATTATGACATCATAATGAGCGGCGGCAGGGCTTGCAACCTTTGATGACATCAGCATCGCCATGGCAAACATTGTGACATCATAATGAGGGGCGGGGCTTGATGCACACACACTGCTTCCCCAGTATGCAAATAGGGGCATTGTGACAACACAATGAGGGGCGGGGCTTGACGCGCACACACTTTTTCCCCCAGTATGTAGATAGGGGCAAAATTGTTTGGTGAATTGGAACGCGCAGGGTTAAAATTTCGCCTCACAACATAGCTTAGGACGCTCTCGGGGTGCAGACGTGTGACTGTGCCAAATTTTGTGGCTGTAGCTGCGACGGTGCAGATGCCTATCCCGTACATACAAACATACACACACACATACATACATACACACTTTGAGCTTTATATATTAGATGAGGCCGCATATAGTCTCCTATATACAGTATGAGCCTGCACATTGCTTCCTATATACAATATGAGCCCACATAGCCTCCTATATACAGTATGAGCCTGCACATCGCATCCTGTATACAGTATGAGGCCACATATAGCCTCCTATGTACGGTATGAGCCTGCACATCGCTTCATATATACAGTATGAGGCCGCATATAGCCTCCTATATACAGTATGAGCACCCACATATAGCCTCCTGAATACAGTTTTTGCCTCCTATATACAGTATGAGCCTGCACATTGCTTCCTATATACAATATGAGCCCACATAGCCTCCTATATACAGTATGAGCCTGCACATCGCTTCCTATATACAGTATGAGGCCACATATAGCCTCCTATGTACGGTATGAACCTGCACATCGCTTCCTATATACAGTATGAGGCCGCATATAGCCTCCTATATACAGTATGAGCACCCACATATAGCCTCCTGAATACAGTTTTTGCCTCCTATATACAGTATGAGCCTGCACATTGCTTCCTATATACAGTATGAGCCTGCACATAGCCTCCTATATACAGTATGAGCCTGTACATCACTTCCTATATACAGTATGAGCATCCACATATAGCCTCCTATGTACAGTATGAGCCTGCGCATTGCTTCCTATAAACAGTATGAATATCCACATAGCCTCCTATGTACAGTATGAGCCTGCACATCGCTTCCTATAAACAGTATGAGCCTGCAAATCGCTTCCTATATACAGTATGAGCCCACATATAGCCTCCTGAATACAGTGTTTGCCTCCTATATACAGTGTGAGTCCCCATATAGCCTCCTATATACAGTATGAGCACTCACATATAGCCTCCTGACTACATTGTTTGCCACCATATTGCCTCCTATATACAGTGTGAGTCCCCATATAGCTCCTATATACAGTATGAGCCCCTATATAGCATCCCATATCTAACTGCTTTTACCTTGGTATCATTAATTTTCTATGAGACTACTCTGTTCTCATATTGTGCATTTATGCATTTAGTAGGGCTTAATGGAATGACTGCGCTTGTTACACATCAACTCTGTAGATGCGCTCACTTATTAGACTTTGGTTGGGGCAACTCTAAAATATAATAATGATAATGGTCCTGTCTAGTGACAAGTTTATTTTACAGGCTTCTGGAGAAAGGCACAATACCAGTCATTCAAGGGTTAAATCTTTGGAACACTGAGAGGGACTTTCTAGCCAATGAAACCACAGTATAAAACACCTGTGATAACTATGGCAACTGCGCTCATGTCATAAAGACATGCATCTATGATGCAGGAGAAGATTCCAAAACCACAAGTCATTCAGCCGTAGACGGAGCCATACTTGATGTGTCTGGAGACCTGGAGCTTCATCACTCCACAATGGGAGGAAGGGGACACCGCCTAGCCAGCCAGATCAGCCATACCGCCTAGCCAGCCAGATCAATGGGGTGACAGATGCTGCAGCCAGATCTCCCTCACGTCCGGTACTCGCCACCTTCACTTTATGTGTACGGCCTGGAGAGGTCGCATTAGGCTTCTCCAAAACAAATATGACACAATGTACAAATTCAGGTACAATTTGCTGTTACATGTTGGCACTAACCTTCTAAGCCCAAGGGAAGGGCAGTCCTGCAGCCATGGTTCCCTAGAGGTTTCCACTACAGGGGGTTTTTCCTCTCCTGAGTGCTGAAGGACGATTCTTCGTGAGTCGGGGGTTCTGCCATTTTCAGTGTCTCTTTCATAGTAATTGGCTGATTCTAAATTTCAGACACTGAAAGAAATAATAATGATGAGATTTGGAATAAAATTCGGTCAATTTAACATCCAATAAAAGTGTTTTGTGTGTTTCTTTCACAATCTTCGGTTGGTGAAATTTTGTTGGGGATCAGGATCCAGCATCTATGATCAAGCCATGAAGCCAGATATGAAGTCAGAGCAATTTAACCCTGCGCTGGAAGACAGGACGGAGCAGAGATGACAAAGTGTGACTGCACAATTAGCACAAGTTCACACTCTTCCTCCCATTCAGATACACGAGGGGATTCAGGGCCGAGTTTGGACTAAAAAGCAGCCCTGGCACACAAAATTCACCAGCCCACATACAATAAGTGTCCTCAACCCAAATCGTAGAACACTGATAGGTCATGTAGGATTTTGCTTTATCCGTTACCAGGGCCGAAACAAAGTATTTTGGGTGCCCAAGGCAGATGAAGCCGAAGGCGCCCATTTTGCATTTCTACCCAGCTAATTCTTCCCTTTTCCATTAGGTCTATGACATCATGTGATTAATAACTGATGAGCTGAATCCTTCTAAGTCAGGCCCATATACATTTGTATCTCATGAACCTACAACTCCCAGTATGTCCTTAACAATGGTAAGGAGATGCTGGGAGTTACCAGTCTTTATCAGACTGTGGACTATACAGGAACCATAGTACTGATGAGACGCAGTCAGTACCAATAACTAAAAATGTACATCCTGGTACCTTATAGGTGACCTCTTCTCAGATTGAGTCTTTTCTTTCTCTTAGGCCTGTTTCACACTTCAGTAGCAGCAGGTCACAGAGGCCACCAGCTTCCAGCACACCATACTCACATGCCTGCTCGCCTCTCCGCTCCCTTAGGCGTGGAGCGCATATTCATTACCTTAATGAGCAGTACCACGTGATCACTCGACAGGAAGAGCTGCAGGCTCCGGCTGCCAGAACGAGCTGCAAAGCCACCAGGGAGGTAAAAAGGATGGTTTTACCAGTTATAGGGCGTGCTGGGTCTGCTGGACAATTGTTTCTCCAAGGATCATTGTGGATACAGGGACCTCATTGCCTACTGATCAGGCACCAGGAAGCCCTGGATGAGATCTGGAGTTTCCGCTGTGGAGTCTCTGATACTTGCCTGGAGTTCATCCTGAGCCCTATATACAGTATGGGAGAGGACATGGGGGGACTCTGTAGGGGAGGACATGGGGGGACTCTGTAGGGGAGGACATAGGGGGACTCTGTAGGGGAGGACATAGGGGGACTCTGTAGGGGAGGACATGGGGGGGACTCTGTAGGGGAGGACATGGGGGGGACTCTGTAGGGGAGGACATGGGGGGGACTCTGTAGGGGAGGACATGGGGGGACTCTGTGGGGGAGGACATGGGGGGACTCTGTAGGGGAGGACATGGGGGGACTCTGTAGGGGAGGACGTGGGGGGACTCTGTAGGGGAGGACATGGGGGGGCTGTGCAGGGGGGGTAAATGAGGAGGCTGTGTAGGGGAGGACATGGGAGACTGTGCTGGGGGGGTACATGGGGAGGCTGTGTAGGGGAGGACATGGGGGGCTGTGCAGGGGGGTACACGGGGGGGCTGTGCAAGGGGAGAACATGAGGGCTCTGTAGGGAGTGTACTGTGGGTCTGTGCAGGGGGAGGACACGTGGGTCTCCTTACACTGTTTTATGGTGCAGCTCTATGCAGGGCAGTGGTGGAGGTTCAGTAGGGTCATCAAGCTAATACATACATATATATAGAGAACTGCAAGAAGATTAGAAAATTAGAAATAATAACAGCAGAGTTAGTAGTAGACTAAAAATTAGATCTTTGAGTGTAGTGTGGGCTCTTCGGATGCTTCCGTAATATCAACGACTAGAGTTGAGCGAAACGGGTCGAAAAAATTCAAAAGTCGCCGATTTTTGGCAAAGTCGGGTTTCATGAAAAGAAACCCGAACCTAGGATGAGGTCGGCCACGAGGTCGGCGACTTACGCGCCAAAGTCGCGTTTCAAAAGTTTGTTTTGCACTCTTTTTCAGCCAATCAGGATCCACGGACACTGTGGGCAACGTGATGACATAGGCACGGGTCACCACCATCTTTCAGAAGGGCATGCAAGTGATTGGCTTGCCTTGGGGGGCGTCACAGGGGGTATAAAAGGGCGTGCACGCCGACCGCCATGTTACTCATGCTGATCTCAGAATATGGAGAGCTGCTGCTGCTGCTGATTTTGTAGGGAGAGCGTTAGGCAGGGAAGAAGACACCAAAAACTGCTTCTGCTGCTAGCGATTTTGCCTGTATAACACACCAGTCACTGTGCAGTGCAAGGGGAGGCTATATAGTGGTGTATCAGTGGTGTTGGTTGTTGGGCTGCCTTCTAAGGCTTCCTGACATTCCTGCATTGCTGTTTACCCACTGCTCCGCAAACTGCTTTTTTAAAAGCAATCACAATTTTTTTTTTTGTCCTGCTGAGAAGAAGAAAAAAAAACTGCTTCTGCTGCTAGCGATTTTGCCTGTACAACACACCAGTCACTGTGCAGTGCAAGGGGAGGCTATATAGTGGTGTATCAGTGGTGTTGGTTGTTGGGCTGCCTTCTAAGGCTTCCTGACATTCCTGCATTGCTGTTTACCCACTGCTCCGCAAACTGCTTTTTTAAAAGCAATCACAATTTTTTTTTTTGTCCTGCTGAGAAGAAGAAAAAAAAACTGCTTCTGCTGCTAGCGATTTTGCCTGTACAACACACCAGTCACTGTGCAGTGCAAGGGGAGGCTATATAGTGGTGTATCAGTGGTGTTGGTTGTTGGGCTGCCTTCTAAGGCTTCCTGACATTCCTGCATTGCTGTTTACCCACTGCTCCGCAAACTGCTTTTTTAAAAGCAATCACAATTTTTTTTTTGCCCTGCTGAGGTACTGAGCGTGCATTTTTTCACACCATACAGTGGTGTACGCTCCTCACACAGTACCGTGTAACGGCTGTTATCACAGCCACAGTGAAGCTATCAGTGAGTCACTCTGTGAGAATAAGTCGAGAACATGTTCCGTTCTTACAGACCTGCACTCTAGGGAGATTCCAATTCTGCCCAATTCTACATACACCTTGTAGTTTGTGATACACTAGCCAATTTCTGCCTGTGACATAGCGCTCAGATATTCAGTGGGCCTCACACAATCCATAAGTGTCCAGTGTCCACAAGTGTGTGCAGAAATTCAAAATCTCCTTTATCCTCTAGTCACTTTGGTCACAGCTCTGCCATCGAGCCTGTGACAGAGCGCTCAGATACTCAGTGGGCCTCACACAATCCATAAGTGTCCAGTGTCCACAAGTGTGTGCAGAAATTCAAAATCTCCCTTATCCTCTAGTCACTTTGGTCACAGCTCTGCCATCGAGCCTGTGACAGAGCGCTCAGATACTAGTCAGTGGGCCTCACACAATCCATAAGTGTCCACAAGTGTGTGCAGAAATTCAAAATCTCCCTTATCCTCTAGTCACTTTGGTCACAGCTCTGCCATCGAGCCTGTGACAGAGCGCTCAGATACTAGTCAGTGGGCCTCACACAATCCATAAGTGTCCACAAGTGTGTGCAGAAATTCAAAATCTCCCTTATCCTCTAGTCACTTTGGTCACAGCTCTGCCATCGAGCCTGTGACAGAGCGCTCAGATACTAGTCAGTGGGCCTCACACAATCCATAAGTGTCCACAAGTGTGTGCAGAAATTCAAAATCTCCCTTATCCTCTAGTCACTTTGGTCACAGCTCTGCCATCGAGCCTGTGACAGAGCGCTCAGATACTAGTCAGTGGGCCTCACACAATCCATAAGTGTCCACAAGTGTGTGCAGAAATTCAAAATCTCCCTTATCCTCTAGTCACTTTGGTCACAGCTCTGCCATCGAGCCTGTGACAGAGCGCTCAGATACTAGTCAGTGGGCCTCACACAATCCATAAGTGTCCACAAGTGTGTGCAGAAATTCAAAATCTCCCTTATCCTCTAGTCACTTTGGTCACAGCTCTGCCATCGAGCCTGTGACAGAGCGCTCAGATACTAGTCAGTGGGCCTCACACAATCCATAAGTGTCCACAAGTGTGTGCAGAAATTCAAAATCTCCCTTATCCTCTAGTCACTTTGGTCACAGCTCTGCCATCGAGCCTGTGACAGAGCGCTCAGATACTAGTCAGTTGGCCTCACACAATCCAAAAGTGTCCAGTGTCCACAAGTGTCTGCAGAAATTCAAAATCTCCCCTGTCCTATAGACACCTTGTACCTTGTTTTACATTACTATATAGTTTGTTGGATTTTGTCTACATTTCTACCAAAAATGAGGAAGGCTGGTGGAAGAGGCCGTGGAATTGGGCGGGGGTTGGCAGCTGGTAATGATGGTGTTGGCGGTGGATCTGATGGTAGTGGCAAGAGCAAAATAGGACCGAATGCAGGAGGTGTTGAGCCTGCGTCATCGTCTGGCTACATAAGGCCTCGAACGCTTAGTTTTCTAGGAGTTGGCAAACCGCTTTTAAAGCCAGAGCATCAGGAAAAAGTTTTGTCTTACATTGCTGACTCAGCCTCCAGCTCTATCACCTCCTCTTCTTCAGTTGTAAAAAGTAAAAGCACTGAGTCGTCATTGGAGGCTCATGTTCATGAACCACACCTTTCCTTGTGTCCTTCACCCCAACCAAGATTGAAGGATGACGCAGGCCATACTACTGATTACTCCATGGAGCTGTTTTCACATACCATGCCTGGATTATCAAGTGAAATGGTGAATTACCCAGGCCAAGATGAATCTGACATCGAGTGCACTGATGCACAGCCGCTGATGGATGATTCTGCTGGTACATTTACTCAGAGCACTACATTGTCCTCGCAGTGTACAGAGCCAGATTCTGACCCTGATGAGACTCAGGTGCCCCTTCCCGCACACTATACCACCATACACGGTGACACAGAAGAAGGTGCACATGACATAGAAGAGGAGGTGATGGATGACCCAGTTGTTGACCCAGATTGGCATCCATTGGGGGAAGAGGGTGCTGCTTCCAATAGCTCAGATAAGGAGCATCCACAGCAGACATCGACATCGCAACAGCTGTTATCTGGCAGGCCCGGAGCACTCCAAAGACAGGTTCCAAACATCAAAAGAGTTGCTGGACAGCTTGTCCAGAGGGTCAAAAGATCACAGCGTGCTAGGCCGCAAAATGTCTGCCAAAGTAGGAAGAGTGCAGTGTGGCACTTTTTTGAACAAAATCCTCATGATCAGGCCAAGGTTATCTGTAAGAAGTGCGCAAAGACCTTTAGCCGAGGGAAAAATCTGAAAAATTTGAATACCAGTCGCATGCTTAGACATTTAACCAGCATGCACTTGCAAGCGTGGACACAACACCAAACCTCAAGTGCCACATGTGCAACTGATCACAACGAAGGTAGTCAGCAACGCTACATTGTTTCCCCCACTGTAAGCCCACCGGTTAGCACAGCAGCAAATGTTGAGGTGTCGTTGCAATGCCACAGCAGTCAGGGAATCCCACTGTTATATCAACGAAAGACTGATTCTAGGCCATCAGAAAGAACAACAACTCCATCACCATCATCAACCCTCTCTCAGTCCACCCTGTCCACCGCTACTTCCACCATATGCAGCTCTCAAGTCCAGCTCACCCTCCCAGACACTATGAGTAGGTCAAGAAAGTACTCAGTCTCTCATCCGCGTACACTGGGTTTGAACGCCCACATTGCCAAACTAATCTCGTTTGAGATGATGCCCTTTCGGTTGGTGGAAAGCGCAGCTTTCCGCGAACTCATGGCCTATGCAGTACCACGCTATGACCTACCCAGTCGCCACTTCTTCTCTCGCAAAGCCATCCCAGCCCTCCACCATCATGTGAAAGACCGCATTGTCCATGCACTCAAGCAGTCAGTGAGCGGAAAGGTGCACCTCACAACTGATGCATGGTCCAGTCGGCATGGCCAGGGCCGTTACGTGTCCATCACTGCGCACTGGGTTAATGTGGTGGATGCAGGGTCCACAGGGGACAGCGGTGGTGGGACAGTGCTGCCTAGCCCACGGTATAGGAAACAGTTGGCTGTAGGCGTTCGACCCTCCTCCTCCTCCTCCTCCTCCAGAAGCGAAAGCTCGTCCACAGAGCGCAGTCGTACGAGCACTCCATCTGCAGCTGCCACTGTTGCACACGATGTGTCCCCCTATCGAGCAGCTAGTGGAAAGCGTCAGCAGGCTGTGTTGCAGATGATGTGTTTGGGCGACAGACACACCGCCGAGGTACTGGCCGAGTACTTGAAGCGACAAACTGAGTCATGGCTGGGCAGTGTACATCTTGAGGCAGGCAAGGTAGTTAGTGATAACGGCCGTAATTTTGTGGCAGCCATAGCCCTTTCAAAACTCAGCCACATACCTTGCTTGGCTCACACCTTGAACCTGGTGGTGCAGTGCTTCCTCAAAAATTATCCGGCGTTAACAGCCCTGCTCCAGAAGGTGCGAAGACTGTGCGCGCACATCCGCCGGTCGCCTGTACACTCCGTTCGTATGCAGAAGCTGCAGCGATTGCTCCACCTTCCCAACCACCGCCTCATTATCGACATTGCAACAAGGTGGAACTCCACCCTGCACATGGTGGAGCGGCTGTGCGAGCAGAGGCAGGCCATAATGCATTTGTGGGAGGATACACGGCCAGGCACTTTGAGAGCAGACATGGAGTTGACAGGTGTGCAGTGGTCGAAGCTGAAAGACCTCTGTAAAGTCCTTCAGTGTTTTGAGGAATGCACACGGCTGGTAAGCGCAGAAGACGCCATCCTAAGCATGAGCATCCCACTTATGCGTCTGCTCATGCAAACTTTGACGCACCTTGGCGTCTGCAGCCAATGTTGATGAGGAGGAAGAGGAGGAGGGAATCCTTGATGACATTCAGCCATTGTCTGCTCAGGGACCTCTCCTGGACGAGGTGGAGGAAGAAGAGGAGGAGGAGGATGATGATGGGGATGATTACTTAGGGGAGGAGGATGCATCTCGTGGGGCAAGTGAAAATGTTGGCGTGGCAAGGTCTGGTACAGGGTTTGTGCGTGACTGGAGGGATGTGGATTTGCCAGAAAGTGCTCCTCCAACCAGCACTCGCAGTGCATCATTGACACCGGGAACATTGGCCCACATGTCAGATTATGCCTTGCGGATCCTAAAAAGGGACCCCCGCATTGCCAAAATGATGAACGATGACGACTACTGGTTGGCCAGCATCCTGGATCCACGCTATAAAGGCAAATTACAAAACATCATGCCACAGGAGAACCTTGACCTAATATTGGCTAATAAACAAGCAACTCTTGTAAATCGGTTGCTTGAGGCATTCCCAGCACACAGCAGCGGTGATGGTTCTCACACGAGCCGTACGGGCCGGGGGCAGCTTGGCAGAGGTGTTCGTGGTGCACACAGCAGAAGTGGCGTTGGAGACAGGGGTTTCATGACAATGTTGTGGACTGATTTTTCAAATACCGCTCACACAACTGGTAATACTGCATCGATGGAAAGTGACAGGAGACAGCAGTTGTCAACTATGGTTACAAACTACTTTTCCTCCCATATCGATGTTCTCCCACACAGGTCATTCCCCTTTGACTATTGGGCCGCTAAACTGGACACCTGGCCTGAATTGGCCCAATATGCCTTACAGGAGCTCGCTTGCCCAGCTGCAAGTGTGCTATCGGAAAGAGTCTTCAGTGCAGCTGGATCAATCCTGACAGAAAAAAGGACCGTCTGTCAACCCAAAATGTGGATGATCTAACCTTCATTAAAATGAACCATGCATGGGTTTCCAAGGATTTTGTCCCACCTTCCCCTGATGACACATAGGGTGACAGAAAAATGGCTTGCTTTGGTCCACCTCTTCCTGGGACTTCACCTATTTCGCCTTTTGCATCAGCTGAATGTCCAACATCAACATATGCCACTTTCTAAAACTCCCTAACTGTGCTGCCTCCCCCCCCATGGCCGGGGTCACCACCTAGCGCACGACACCGTGCGAGAGCCGTTGCCCTGGACAGGTGGGTAGGCCGACTCTTGGGCGCGGGCACTGGCACAGGGTCCCTCATAGTGCAATCAAGTGTCTCTGACGGTGGTGGTGCACACCCGCCGTCAGACACACCGCCGTACTATGAGGGGCCCAGTGCCAGTACCGACGCCCATGAGTGGGCCCCCTTGCTTGGGCAGGGCCCCAGCATTTGCAATCTTTACCTCTCCCTGCTCCTCCGCTGTGTAATCTGGGCCGTCAAATCCATACTGTGCCTGACACCGTCTGAGCCTGCCTCCTGATATATAGACATATATTTTGAATGTGTACGCTATCCATACATGTTATCTGGGGATACGGTACCCTTTCTAACCTTTGTGCAATCACATGCAATCCATACTGGGCCTAACACCGTCTGAGTAGAAATGCAAAATGGGCGCCTTCGGCTTCATCTGCCTTGGGCACCCAAAATACTTTGTTTCGGCCCTGGTAACGGATAAAGCAAAATCCTACATGACCTATCAGTGTTCTACGATTTGGGTTGAGGACACTTATTGTATGTGGGCTGGTGAATTTTGTGTGCCAGGGCTGCTTTTTATTCCCAACTCGGCCCTGAATCCCCTCGTGTATCTGAATGGGAGGAAGAGTGTGAACTTGTGCTAATTGTGCAGTCACACTTTGTCATCTCTGCTCCGTCCTGTCTTCCAGTGCAGGGTTAAATTGCTCTGACTTCATATCTGGCTTCATGGCTTGATCATAGATGCTGGATCCTGATCCCCCAACAAAATCTCACCAACCGAAGATTGTGAAAGAAACACACAAAACAATTTTATTGGATGTTAAATTGACCGAATTTTATTCCAAATCTCATCATTATTATTTATTTCAGTGTCTGAAATTTAGAATCAGCCAATTACTATGAAAGAGACACTGAAAATGGCAGAACCCCCAACTCACGAAGAATCGTCCTTCAGCACTCAGGAGAGGAAAAACCCCCTGTGGTGGAAACCTCTAGGGAACCATGGCTGCAGGACTGCCCTTCCCTTGGGCTTAGAAGGTTAGTGCCAACATGTAACAGCAAATTGTACCTGAATTTGTACATTGTGTCATATTTGTTTTGGAGAAGCCTAATGCGACCTCTCCAGGCCGTACACAAAGTGAAGGCGGCGAGTACCGGACGTGAGGGAGATCTGGCTGCAACATCTATCACCCCATTGATCTGGCTGGCTAGGCGGTATGGCTGATCTGGCTGGCTAGGCGCTATGGCTGATCTGGCTGGCTAGGCGGTGTCCCCTTCCTCCCATTGTGGAGTGATGAAGCTCCAGGTCTCCAGACACATCAAGTATGGCTCCGTCTACGGCTGAATGACTTGTGGTTCTGGAATCTTCTCCTGCATCATAGATGCATGTGTTTATGACATCAGAGCAGTTGCCATAATTATCACAGGTGTTTTATACTGTGGTTTCATTGGCTAGAAAGTCCCTCTCAGTGTTCCAAAGAATTAACCCTTGAATGACTGGTATTGTGCCTTTCTCCAGAAGCCTGTAAAATAAACTTGTCACTAGACAGGACCATTATCATTATTATATTTTAAAGTTGCCCCAACCAAAGTCTAATAAGTGAGCGCATCTAGAGTTGATGTGTAACAAGCGCAATCATTCCATTAAGCCCTACTAAATGCATAAATGCACAATATGAGAACAGAGCAGTCTCATAGAAAATTAATGATACCAAGGTAAATGCAGTTAGATATGGGATGCTATATAGGGGCTCATACTGTATATAGGAGGCTATATGGGGACTCACACTGTATATAGGAGGCAAACACTGTATTCAGGAGGCTATATGTGGGCTCATACTGTATATAGGAAGCGATTTGCAGGCTCATACTGTTTATAGGAAGCGATGTGCAGGCTCATACTGTACATAGGAGGCTGTGTGGATGCTCATACTGTTTATAGGAAGCAATGCGCAGGTTCATACTGTACATAGGAGGCTATATGTGGATGCTCATACTGTATATAGGAGGCTATATGCGGCCTCATACTGTATATAGGAAGCGAAGTACAGGCTCATACGGTATATAGGAGGCTATATGCGGCCTCATACTGTATATAGGAAGTGATGTACAGGCTCATACTGTATATAGGAGGCTATGTGCAGGCTCATACTGTATATAGGAAGCAATGTGCAGGCTCATACTGTAAATAGGAGGCAAAAACTGTATTCAGGAGGCTATATGTGGGTGCTCATACTGTATATAGGAGGCTATATGCAGCCTCATACTGTATATAGGAAGCGATGTGCAGGCTCATACCGTACATAGGAGGCTATATGTGGCCTCATACTGTATATAGGAAGCGATGTGCAGGCTCATACTGTATATAGGAGGCTATGTGTGCTCATATTGTATATAGGAAGCAATGTGCAGGCTCATACTGTATATAGGAGACTATATGCGGCCTCATACTGTATATAGAAGGCTATATGCGGCCTCATACTGTATACAGGAGGCTATGTGGGCTCATACTGTATATAGGAGGCTATATGCAGCCTCATACTGTATATAGGAAGCAATGTGCAGGCTCATACTGTATATAGGAGGCTATGTGCAGGCTCATACTGTATATAGGAGGTAAACACTGCATTCAGGTGGCTATATGTGGGTGCTCATACTGTATATAGGAGGCTATATGCGGCCTCATACTGTATATAGGAAGCAAAGTACAGGCTGATACTGTATATAGGAGGCTATATGCGGCCTCATACTGTATATAGGAGGCTATATGCAGCATCATATTGTATACAGGAGGCTATATGTGGGTGCTCATACTGTATATAAGAGGCTATATGTGGCCTCATACTGTATATAGGAAGCGATGTGCAGGCTCATACTGTATATAGAAGGCTATATGGGGACTCACACTGTATATAGGAGGCAAATACTGTATTCAGGAGGCTGTATGTGGGCTCATACTGTATATAGAAAGCGATTTGCAGGCTCATACTGTTTATAGGAAGCAATGTGCAGGCTCATACTGTTTATAGGATGCGATGTGCAGGCTCATACTGTACATAGGAGGCTATGTGGATGCTCATACTGTTTATAGGAAGCAATGCGCAGGCTCATACTGTACATAGGAGGCTATATGTGGGTGCTCATACTGTATATAGGAAGCTATATGCGGCCTCATACTGTATATAGGAAGTGATGTACAGGCTCATACTGTATATAGGAGGCTATGTACAGGCTCATACTGTATATAGGAAGCAATGTGCAGGCTCATACTGTATATAGGAGGCAAAAACTGTATTCAGGAGGCTATATGTGGGTACTCATACTGTATATAGGAGACTATATGCAGCCTCATACTGTATATAGGAAGCGATGTGCAGGCTCATACCGTACATAGGAGGCTATATGTGGCCTCATACTGTATATATGAAGCGATGTGCAGGCTCTTACTGTATATAAGAGGCTATGTGGGATCATATTGTATATAGAAGCAATATGCAGGCTCATACTGTATATAGGAGACTATATGCGGCCTCATACTGTATATAGATGGCTATATGCGGCCTCATACTGTATATAGGAATCGATGTACAGGCTCATTCTGTATATAGGAGGCTATGTGGGCTCATATTGTATATAGAAGCAATATGCAGGCTCATACTGTATACAGGAGGCTATGTGGGCTCATACTGTATATAGGAGGCTATATGCAGCCTCATACTGTATATAGGAATCGATGTACAGGCTCATACTGTACATAGGATAAAGTACAAATATATCCCAAATACTGGAAAAAATTCTTCAAAGGCTCAACTCACTGGAAATATAATAGCAAAAAAAATCTCATAAATGAGCTATTAAGCATCACAAGAGATCAAAATTGGAGTTTTTCAAGCTAAATAATTTATTTAGAATAATTAACAGAGCATAAATGCTAAATGCAAGTTACAGCAGACATAAACACAATATAATTAAACCAGCACCTTGACAGTTAATAAAGTTTTTATCTGTATAAAACATGTAGTTTCTTTGCTTTCCTTTCACAAATAGAATGCATAGTAAACAGCAAACTCCCCATTTACATAATATGTATGCCCAGATAAGGTTTTGCATACAATAAGTGCCCAGAGTAAACTGCTGAATATAAAGTGCACAAGTGCCTTGTATCAAATAAGCCTGGTAGGCGTTAAGTGTACACAGAGTAAAAACTGTCTATACAAATTCCGGAGTAAGATACAAGGACTGCATTAGAAAGTAACAACTTACATGTGTAGTGTATGTCGCTGTAAAACCTGCCGCCCCTACGCGCGTTACGCCGCAGCTTCCTCAGGAGGCGTGGTTTACAAGTGCCCCGGATCTAGTTTATATAGTGCGGTCAACCAATAAACCGCTTTCCCTAATAAAGCTTGTAAAATTCAGGACCTGAGCTGTAGTGTCCACAATGACGTCAATAGTATCCAGTTCTAAACGTCCACAGCATTATCGGCGCATGCGCTGTTGAGTCCCCACTATGAACAGGGAGTCTATGATCAGCGCTCATCAGCATGAAAGCGGCTCAAGCTGCAAAACAGTCAGAGACCGCCACATACCAGACTGAGCACGTCAGACGGCTCCTAGGGAGGACAGAACTGGGCATGCGCTCAAGTGAGGACAAGAAAATAAAATAATTATGAAGAATAATAATCACTACTTAAAGTGATAGCAAGTGTTGAAAGTGAGGGGATAAAACATAATGATGCTGAAATAATTATAGCGGTGTGTATGAACCATTAAAGTGAATATGCCTGACAGAGTGCAAAGGCACACACATATGTGTCAATTATAAGCACACTATGCAAGCAATAAAATTTTTTTTTAACAATTAGCATAATGTGTATGCAGGCTATATGAAAGTGTATGTGCATCATATAACTATAACAACTATATATCATGTCTCTGTTAAAAAACAAATGTACATAAAAATAACACATGGCATTCAATACATACATCAAATGTCATATATCATAAAGTAATTATACACACAATTATGTATAATGCATAATACATAGCAAAAATACACAAAGAAAATTGTGAAAAAAATAAAAAATGAGTGAAAAAAATATATATAAAAATAAAACAAATAAAAATGTAAATGAAATAAAGAAATAAAAAAAGAAAAAATGAATAAAAATGTGAACAAATAATATGAAATATTGAAGACCCAATGGGTCCGAAAAGAGCTGTAGATTTCTTGTGAAAGGAGTGTTTCCTCATAAAATCTTGAAATGCCCTCAACAATGAATTTCATGCCAGATCTTATATATTGCGATGCGAAGATAGAGAACTGGAGTATAAGCACAGGAAAAAATAATTAAAAACAGAAAACTAAAACCAAGACTAAAAAGATACCCATACGATTTTTACAGAAAGGACCCAAAACCATTACTCTCATTCAATCATTTTTTTTTTCCTACTGTATATAGGAGGCTATGTGCAGGCTCATACTGTATATAGGAAGCAATGTGCAGGCTCATACTGTATATAGGAGGTAAACACTGCATTCAGGAGGCTATATGTGGGTGCTCATACTGTATATAGGAGGCTATATGCGGCCTCATACTGTATATAGGAAGCGAAGTACAGGCTCATACTGTATATAGGAGGCTATATGCGGCCTCATACTGTATATAGGAAGCGATGTGCAGGCTTATACTGTATATAGGAGACTATGTGCAGACTCATACTGTATATAGGAAGCGCTGTGCCGGCTCATACTGTATATAGGAGGCTATATGCGGCCTCATACTGTATATAGGAAGCAATGTGCAGGCTCATACTGTATATAGGAGACTATGTGCAGACTCATACTGTATATAGGAAGCAATGTGCAGGCTCATACTGTATATAGGAGGCAATTCAAAAGCAGGAAATATCCAGCTACAGATCCAGGGAAAAATTGTTAAAAACAAAAAATGAAGGATAGCGATAAAGTGACGCCTGTGTAAAAGGTTTTGTAACTGCTGCGACTCTAGATACCAACCACAAGGAAATCGAAAGGATTATAAATATTTGTGATAGACTCGCGCTGAAAAAACCAAGATGTGGGAGAAAAGCTAGTCACTTATTAATGAGACAAATAGAAGAATGTTTAATAGGTAAAACCTGACAAGAATAAACAATAAACTGCAGTTAGCCCAATTGTGGGGATAAATAGCTGAGAAATAAATAGTGATTAGTATATCTTAATGAATATATTGCAACTCGCTCAGTACAAAGCTGTGAAAAAAATGGTAGTTAATGGAAATAGTAAGTATTGCACTCAAACAATTGATTAACCAAGAAGAGATGGCATGTACCCGAATAGAATTCTCCTAGAAGTAAAGGGTTAATATGTACATAGAACACAATTGGGTGAAAATATTAAATGGTCAGAAGCAATATGTCCCGGACCTGAAGAAAGAAGCTGAGTTTTCCGAAACGCGTTGGTTTCGGCCCTTTTTGCCACCCGTACCTCCATCTAGCAGCAGTTACACGGCACCACGTGATCCACCGCGTCACACAGGTCCTGCTCCTACTGCACATCTGCCGGGACGCAGCTATCGACCAGAGTGACCGGATCCCTGCCGACAGCTGGAGCGCAGGAGCGCTGGTCTCACACTACACCTCGGCATATCGCCGCATCTCCCAGATCCGACCTTTACTGCACTAGCCAGAACGCAGTCACCGGATTCTACGCAGACCATCGGAGGTATTGTGAGTAGCAACACTCACATACAACTATATATGGTGAAATCACCTTGTACTGTTCAGCGCGCTATTTCACAGGGCACGAGCCCTCCACTCATTGGAGAAAGTACTTGGTGTATCCGTCATCGGCCGGGGCAGCTCTCCCCACGGCTATAGACATTGGACTATTTTATGAATGCAGGTTTATACCAAGCATTAACTATGGACTAAGGATATAATCACACTCTTTATGCCGGGACATATTGCTCATGACCATTTAATATTTTCACCCATTTGTGTGTTCTATGTACCAATTAACCCTTTACTTCCTGCCGCTCTTATTTGCAGCCTCTAGGAGAATTCTATTCGGGTACATGCCATCACTCTTGGTTAATCAACTGGTTGAGTGCAAAACTTAATGGAAATAGTAACTACCATTTTTTTTTCACAGCTTTGTACTGGGCGAATTGCAATATATTTATTAAGATATACTAATCACTATTTATTTCTCAGCTATTTATCCCCACGATTGGGCTAACTGCAAATTATTGTTTATTCTTGTCAGGTTTTACCTCTTACCGTATATACTCGAGTATAAGCCGACCCGAGTATAAGCCGAGGCACCAACTTTTGCCACGAAAAACTGGGTAAACTTATTGACTTGAGTATAAGCCGGGTGTGCATTGACCACTCATCCCTACCGTGGTATGCATGTTTCCCCCGTCCCTGTCATTGTATGCATGGCTCCTTATCCCCTATCTTTGTATGTATGATTCCTGTTAAGAAAAAAACCATCCTATTTACCTGCCTGTGCGCCGTCGGTGGCACTGCATCTTGTACCGGCCATATAACACGGATAATTCTTGGTAATGACAGTGAATATTTAGAACATTCATTACTGTGCACGTTATACACATTATACATTCCTGCAGCTCAGTGGCATAGCAACTGTTTGTGGCGCCCGGGGCGGTCGAAAAATTTCTTTAGTCGTTGATAGAGTTGAGCGACTTTTGGTTTTTTAGGGTCGAGTTTCGTTTCGTGAAACCCGACTTTTCCAAAAGTCGGGTCGAGCAAGATCGTCCGATTATAGGGAAAAGTCGGGGTCGTCCCGAAACACGAAACCCAATGTAAGTCAATGGGGAATAAAAGTCGGCAGTGAGAGGAGGACAGGAAACACACCTACAGTGCCCATTTGAATGCCAAAAGCATCAATCCTTCTTACTTAAGCTTGTCAACCTTAATTAACTTCATAATACAAGTTACGCTCTGAAAAATGGGGGTTATTTGGCTAAAGTTGTGGGGGGGGGCTGGCTCCAGGTTTTTATGTGACCTGGGCGAAAGAGCGCCCCTTTAACACATACCAAAACTCATCATGCTCCGATACGGCAGAGAAATAGCGGTATAGTACAATGAAAAATACTTCACGTTTTACATCTCATGACGAGGCCCATCTATTTCTCCATACAGAATCATTGGTCCCATATAATGTTTGAAACAGTATATGATGAGCTCCACATAATGCTACAGTATATGTTGGTCCCCATGGATGAAGCTCCACTGTCTTATGGGCCCAAATAATGCTCCAAACATAATGGGCCCCATTTCTAATGCTCTAGTGTATAATGGGCCCTGTAAATGCTGCTCCAGTGTCTGATGTCCACCTTTGGAATGTTCCAGTGTATGGTGGGCCCCATCTATCATTCTCCAGAGTATAGTGCTCCCCAAAAATTGCTGTCCCAACATTGCAAACAATCAAATAAGTCTCCTCGCTAGGGAATCCCTGTACTAGTCTGGACTCCTCGTCGTCCCCATCTTCCATCTCACTGCACAGTATTTCAACCTTGCAAGTGCTGTGATCCTGAGCAAGCAGGGGGGGCCCACTCGTTGGCGACGGCACTGGCACAGGGCCCCTGATAGTACGGTGGTGTGTCTGATGGCGGGTGGGCCGAACCTGCACTTTCATCTGCAGCTTCCTCTTTGTCACCGTGTAAGATGGAACTGTATATGGGAAGGGTAACCTGAGTTTCATCAGGGTCAGATTCAGGCCGTGTAGCGTGCGAGGGGAATGTAGTGGTCTGGGTCAATGTACCAGCAGATTCATCGAGCAGTGGCTGGGCATCAGTGCACTTGTGTCGCCCCCAGGAGTACGGTCGCCACAGTGGCATTACCTTCCTCCTAGGGAGTGTGATGTCATGCTTGGGAGCAACGAAGGATCTCTCTAGTAGGTTAACTGATTGGGCGGCGTTATTCCCACGAGTCATGACCCTCCAAACAGCGTTCATGAAGGCAAAGTGTTTGTTTTACGTGGGCAGTATGGTTGCAAAGCTGAACCTTAAAGGAATGTCCAGAAGGGCACCAGCAGGAGTGGAGCCTACGGTTAAATTCGACTCCACCTGGGAAACCTCAACCATGCCAGCTACAGAACAGATGCACACATTGCAAGCTTAATTCCGTTAACGAACGAGACTCCATCATGCCCCGCGGTCCGAGTCCGGCTTACTAGAGGGACACGTGAGGCTCTGGCACATGAGATTGGCCAATAACTGGTGTGTCATGCCCTTACATGTCCGTGGCTGCATGTGCGCTACACTGAAAAGGCCAGCGTTTGTCGCTTACAGGTGCAGATAACCCGCTGAACAACGTTAGTGATGGGGATCACTGATTACAATTATTACCCGCGAACGATGATTTCCCAGTAAGTGCAGGTCAACCGCAGTTCCGGAATTAGGCCTAACCGTCATTCCTGAAAAAATTAAAAACTTATGTGTGCAAACCACAGGTGCTGTAGCTTGCTTAACAGCTCGCCAGCCGTTCTCACGCCCAGTATGGATTACACGTGATTGCCCAAAGGTGAGAAAGGGTACCGTATCCCCAGATAACATGTATGGATAGCGTACACATTCAAAATATATGTCTATACATCAGGAGGCAGGCTCAGACGGTGTTAGGCCCAGTATGGATTGCACGTGATTGCACAAAGGTTAGAAAGGGTACCGTATCCCCGGATAACATGTATGGATAGCGTACACATTCAAAATATATGTCTATTCATCAGGAGGCAGGCTCTCTGGAGCTAGAGCCCGGACAGCAGGACAGGGCATAGCTACATCTTAACCATCATCTTTCAGTTCAATCAATTTGTAGTGGCAGTCCCAGTGAAGGATTTGACAGACCAGACTACACAGCGGAGGAGCAGGGAGAGGTAAACATTGCAATTGCTGGGGCCCTGCCCAAGCAAGTGGGGCACACTCGTGGGCGTCGGTACTGGCCCTGGGCCCCTCATAGTATGGCGGTGTGTCTGACGGCGGGTGTGCACCACCACCGTCAGAGACACTTGATTGCACTATGAGGGACCCTGTGCCAGTGCCCACGCCCAAGAGTCGGCCCACCCACCTGTCCAGGGCAACGGCACTTGCACGGTTTCAGGTGCTAGGTGGTGACCCCGGCCATTGGGGGGGGCAGCCCAGTTAGGGAGGTTTACAAAGTGGCATATGTTGATGTGGGACATTCAGCTGCTGCAAAAGGCGAAATAGATCAAGTTCGCGGAATAGGAGGATAACCAAAGCAAGCCATTTTTCTGGCAACCTATGTGTCATCAAGGGAAGGTGGGACAAAATCCTTGGAAACCCATGCATGGTTTATTTTAATGAAGGTTAGATCATCCACATTTTGGGTTGACAGACGGGTCCTTTTTTCTGTCAGGATTGATCCAGCTGCACTGAAGACTCTTTCCGATAGCACACTTGCAGCTGGGCAAGCGAGCTCCTGTAAGGCATATTGTGCCAATTCAGCCAGGTGTCCAGTTTAGCGGCCCAATAGTCAAAGGGGAATGACCTGTGTGGGAGAACATCGATATGGGAGGAAAAGTAGTTTGTAACCATAGTTGACAACTGCTGTCTCCTGTCACTTTCCATCGATGCAGTATTACCAGTTGTGTGAGTGGTACTTGAAAAATCAGTCCACAACATTGTCATGAAACCCCTGTCTCCAACGCCACTTCTGCTGTGTGCACCACGAACACCTCTGCCAAGCTGCCCCCGGCCCGTACGGCTCGTGTGAGAAACATCACCACTGCTGTGTGCTGGGAATGCCTCAAGCAACCGATTTACCAGAGTTGCTTGTTTATTAGCCAATATTAGGTCAAGGTTCTCCTGTGGCATGATGTTTTGTAATTTGCCTTTATAGCGTGGATCCAGGATGCTGGCCAACCAGTAGTCGTCATCGTTCATCATTTTGGCAATGCGGGGGTCCCTTTTTAGGATCTGCAAGGCATAATCTGACATGTGGGCCAATGTTCCCGGTGTCAATGATGCACTGCGAGTGCTGGTTGGAGGAGCACTTTCTGGCAAATCCACATCCCTCCAGTCACGCACAAACCCTGTACCAGACCTTACCACGCCAACATTTTCACTTGCCCCACGAGATGCATCCTCCTCCCCTAAGTAATCATCCCCATCATCATCCTCCTCCTCCTCTTCTTCCTCCACCTCGTCCAGGAGAGGTCCCTGAGCAGACAATGGCTGAATGTCATCAAGGATTCCCTCCTCGTCAACATTGGCTGCAGACGCCTGCTCCTTAAGGTGCATCAAAGTTTGCATGAGCAGACGCATAAGTGGGATGCTCATGCTTAGGATGGCGTCGTCTGCGCTTACCAGCCGTGTGCATTCCTCAAAACACTGAAGGACTTTACAGAGGTCTTTTAGCTTCGACCACTGCACACCTGTCAACTCCATGTCTGCTCTCAAAGTGCCTGGCCGTGTATCCTCCCACAAATGCATTATGGCCTGCCTCTGCTCGCACAGCCGCTCAACCATGTGCAGGGTGGAGTTCCACCTTGTTGCAATGTCGATAATGAGGCGGTGGTTGGGAAGGTGGAGCAATCACTGCAGCTTCTGCATACGAATGGAGTGTACAGGCGACCGGCGGATGTGCGCGCACAGTCTTCGCACCTTCTGGAGCAGGGCTGTTAACTCCGGATAATTATTGAGGAAGCACTGCACCACCAGGTTCAAGGTGTGAGCCAAGCAAGGTATGTGGCTGAGTATTGAAAGGGCTATGGCTGCCACAAAATTACGGCCGTTATCACTAACTACCTTGCCTGCCTCAAGATGTACACTGCCCAGCCATGACTCAGTTTGTCGCTGGAAGTACTCGGCGAGCACCTCGGCGGTGTGTCTGTCGCCCAAACACATCATCTGTAACACAGCCTGCTGACGCTTTCCACTAGCTGCTCGATAGGGGGGACACCTCGTGTGCAACAGTGGCAGCTGCAGATGGAGTGCTCGTACGACTGCGCTTTGTGGACGAGCTTTCGCTTCTGGAGGAGGAGGAGGAGGATCGAATGCCTACAGCCAACTGTTTCCTATACCGTGGGCTAGGCAGCACTGTCCCACCACCGCTGTCCCCTGTGGACCCTGCATCCACCACATTAACCCAGTGCGCAGTGATGGACACGTAACGGCCCTGCCCATGCCGACTGGACCATGCATCAGTTGTGAGGTGCACCTTGCCACTCACTGACTGCTTGAGTGCATGGACAATGCGGTCTTTCACATGATGGTGGAGGGCTGGGATGGCTTTGCGAGAGAAGTGGTGACTGGGTAGGTCATAGCGTGGTACTGCATAGGCCATGAGTTCGCGGAAAGCTGCGCTTTCCACCAACCGATAGGGCATCATCTCAAATGAGATTAGTTTGGCAATGTGGGCGTTCAAACCCAGTGTACGCGGATGAGAGACTGAGTACTTTCTTGACCTACTCATAGTGTCTGGGAGGGTGAGCTGGACTTGAGAGCTGCATATGGTGGAAGTAGCGGTGGACAGGGCGGACTGAGAGAGGGTTGATGATGGTGATGGAGTTGGTGTTCTTTCTGATGGCCTAGATTCAGTCTTTCGTTGATTTAACAGTGGGATTCCCTGACTGCTGTGGCCTTGCAACAACACCTCAACATTTGCTGCTGTGCTAACCGGTGGGCTTACAGTGGGGGAAACAATGTAGCATTGCTGACTACCTTCTTTGTGATCAGTTGCACATGTGGTACTTGAGGTTTGGTGTTGTGTCCACGCTTGCAAGTGCATGGTGGTTGAATGTCTAAGCATGCAACTAGTATTCAAATTTTTCAGATTTTTCACTCGGCTAAAGGTCTTTGCGCACTTCTTACAGATAACCTTGGCCTGATCATGAGGATTTTGTTCAAAAAAGTGCCACACTGCACTCTTCCTACTTTGGCAGACATTTTGCGGCCTAGCACGCTGTGATATTTTGACCCTCTGGACAAGCTGTCCAGCAACTCTTTTGATTTTTGGAACCTGTCTTTGGAGTGCTCCGTGCCTGCCAGATAACAGCTGTTGCGATGTCGATGTCTGCTGTGGATGCTCCTCATCTGAGCTATTGGAAGCAGCACCCTCTTCCCCCAAT
Organism: Dendrobates tinctorius; assembly: GCF_039654945.1. NCBI lineage: Eukaryota > Metazoa > Chordata > Amphibia > Anura > Dendrobatidae > Dendrobates > Dendrobates tinctorius. The sequence goes on from NW_027361958.1 coordinate 427,864, forward strand.
GGATGCCAATCTGGGTCAACAACTGGATCATCCATCACCTCCTCTTCAATGTCATGTGCACCTTCCTCTGTGTCACCGTGTATGGTGGTATAGTGTGCGGGAAGGGGCACCTGAGTCTCATCAGGGTCAGAATCTGGCTCCGTACACTGCGAGGACAATGTAGTGCTCTGAGTGAATGTACCAGCAGAATCATCTATCAGTGGCTGTGCATCAGGGCACTCGATGTCAGATTCATCTTGGCCTGGGTAATTCACCATTTCACTTGATAATCCAGGCATGGTATGTGAAAACAGCTCCATGGAGTAATCAGTAGTATGGCCTGCGTCATCCTTCAATCTTGGTTGGGGTGAAGGACACAAGGAAATTTGTGGTTCATGAACATGAGCCTCCAATGACGACTCAGTGCTTTTATTTTTTACAACTTCAGAAGAGGAGGCGATAGAGCTGGAGGCTGAGTCAGCAATGTAAGCCAAAACTTTTTCCTGAAGCTCTGGCTTTAAAAGCGGTTTGCCAACTCCTAGAAAAGTAAGCCTTCGAGGCCTTGTGGAGCCAGATGATGACACAGGCTCAACACCTCCTGCATTCGGTCCTATTTTGCTTTTGCCACTACCATCAGATCCACCACCAACACCATCATTACCAGCTGCCAACCCCCGCCCAATTCCACAGCCTCTTCCACCAGCCTTCCTCATTTTTGGTAGAAATGTAGACAAAATCCAACAAACTATATAGTAATGTAAAACAAGGTACAAGGTGTCTATAGGACAGGGGAGATTTTGAATTTCTGCACACATTTGTGGACACTGTACACTTTTGGATTGTGTGAGGCCCACTGAATATCACAGCGCTATGTCACAGGCTCGATGGCACAGGTGTGAAAAAAGTGACTACAGGATAAGGGAGATTTTGAATTTCTGCACACACTTGTGGACACTGGACACTTATGGATTGTGTGAGGCCCACTGAATATCACAGCGCTATGTCACAGGCAGAAATTGGCTAGTGTATCACAAACTACAAGGTGTATATAGAATTGGGCAGAATAGGAATCTCCCTAGAGTCTGCAAGAACAGAACAAGTCCTCCACTTATCCTTCCAGAGTGACACACAGATAGCTTCACTGTGGCCGTGATAACAGCCGTTACACGGTACTGAGAGGAGCGTGCACATACATGGCTGTCCGGTGTACGTAAAATTGTCAAGGTCCGTGTTTTTTAAGTATACGGACTGACACACGCTGTCTCTCTATAGTTCTGAATGTGATCACACAGCAAATATATTTAACTGTTTGAAAGCTAGACAAAACTAGAAGGTGCAGGTCTGTAAGAACGGAACATGTCCTCAACTTATTCTTACAGAGTGACACACAGATAGCTTCACTGTGGCCGTGATAACAGCCGTTACACGGTACTGAGAGGAGCGTGCACGTACACGGCTGTCCGGTGTACGTAAAATTGTCAAACTCCGTGTTTTTTAAGTATACGGACTGACACACGCTGTCTCTCTATAGTTTTGAATGTGATCAAACAGCAAATATATTTAACTGTTTGAAAGCTAGACAAAATTAGAAGGTGCAGGTCTGTAAGAACGGAACATGTCCTCAACTTATTCTTACAGAGTGACACACAGATAGCTTCACTGTGGCCGTGATAACAGCCGTTACACAGTACTGAGAGGAGCGTGCACGTACACGGCTGTCCGGTGTACGTAAAATTGTCAAACTCCGTGTTTTTTAAGTATACGGACTGACACACGCTGTCTCTTTATAGTTTTGAATGTGATCAAACAGCAAATATATTTAACTGTTTGCAAGCTAGACAAAACTAGAAGGTGCAGGTCTGTAAGAACGGAACATGTCCTCGACTTATTCTTACAGAGTGACACACAGATAGCTTCACTGTGGCTGTGATAACAGCCGTTACACGGTACTGTGTGAGGAGTGTGCACCGCTGTATGGTGTGAAAAAATGCACGCTCAGTACCTCAGCAGGACAAAAAAAAAATTGGGATTGCTTTTAAAAAAGCAGTTTGCAGAGCAGTGGGTAAACAGCAATGCAGCCGTCAGGAAGCCTTAGAAGGCAGCCTAACAACCAACACCGTTGATCCAGCAAAATATAGCCTCCCCTTGCACTGCACACACAGTGACTGGTGTGTTGTACAGGCAAAATCGCTAGCAGCAGAAGCAGTTTTTGGTGTCTTTTTCCCTGCCTAACGCTCTCCCTACAGAATCAGCAGCAGCTCTCCCTCTTCTGAGATCAGCATGAGGAACATGGCGGTCGGCGTGCACGCCCTTTTATACCCCCTGTGACGCCCACCAAAGCAAGCCAATCACTTGCATGCCCTTCTGAAAGATGGTGGTGACCCCTGCCTATGTCATCACGTTGCCCACAGTGTCCGTGGATCCTGATTGGCTGAAAAAGAGCGCAAAACAAACTTTTGAAACGCGGACTTTGGCACGTAAGTTGCCGACCTCGTGGCCGACCTCATCCTAGGGTCGGGTTTCGTTTCATGAAACCCGACTTTTGAAATTTTTCGATCCGTTTCGCTCAACTCTAATTTTGGCTTTCCATCATTTTTTCATGCTGGATCCGTTTTTTTCTCATAGACTTGTATTAGTGACAGATTGTGACGGATGGCCACACGTTTCATCTGTCGTCCAACGGATCCGTCAGAAAATCTCTGTCCGTTGGCCAGAGACAACGGACAGATGAACATTTTTTGTGTACGTCGAAAAGTCGGATAGCGACGGATTCCATCTTTTAAAACTGAGCATGCCCGGAATCATTTTTCTTCCTTTATTTTAACCCCTGCGGCTGCTTTTTCTATTCTGGCACAAAATCCTTCTCTCTCTCTCTCGCTCCAGAATTCTGTTTCTTTAATTCCTACAGCAAGGCTGCTACAACGGATCAGTCATAAAAACAGATCCAGTGCATCAGTTTTTTGCAATATACGCAGGATCCGTCCACTTGACGGATCTGAACACTTTGACGGATTGTGACTGATTGCAAAAGACTGGAGTGTGAAAGGGGCCTTAAGAAGCGAGATGTGGATGAGAAAAGGCGGTGGATCCGTTGCCAACCGTCAATTGACGGAATCTGCCATCGGATCCTCCTTTTTATACTGAGCATGCCCGAATGAATGTCCTTTCATGATATTTAACCCCAAATCCCATTCTGTGGCAGCCAAATCTCTCTCGCTCGTGAAACAGGCCTTACTTTAAATTTCATGCACTAGCGTCTAAAGCGGATCCGTACAAAAAACGGATCCAGTTGCATCCGTTTGCCACAAAACGGAAACGGATCCGTTTTTGCACACTGGCGGATTTTGACTAACGCCAGAAAACTGAAGTGTGAAACAGGCCTAAGAGAAAGAAAAGACTCAATCAGAGAAGAGGTCACCTATAAGGTACCAGGATGTACATTTTTAGCTATTGGTACTGACTGCGTCTCATCAGTACTATGGTTCCTGTATAGTCCACAGTCTGATAAAGACTGATAACTCCCAGCATCTCCTTACCATTGTTAAGGACATACTGGGAGTTGTAGGTTCATGAGATACAAATGTATATGGGCCTGACTTAGAAGGATTCAGCTCATCAGTTATTAATCACACGATGTCATAGACCTAATGGAAAAGGGAAGAATTAGCTGGGTAGAAATGCAAAATGGGCGCCTTCGGCTTCATCTGCCTTGGGCACCCAAAATACTTTGTTTCGGCCCTGGTAACGGATAAAGCAAAATCCTACATGACCTATCAGTGTTCTACGATTTGGGTTGAGGACACTTATTGTATGTGGGCTGGTGAATTTTGTGTGCCAGGGCTGCTTTTTAGTCCCAACTCGGCCCTGAATCCCCTCGTGTATCTGAATGGGAGGAAGAGTGTGAACTTGTGCTAATTGTGCAGTCACACTTTGTCATCTCTGCTCCGTCCTGTCTTCCAGCGCAGGGTTAAATTGCTCTGACTTCATATCTGGCTTCATGGCTTGATCATAGATGCTGGATCCTGATCCCCAACAAAATCTCACCAACCGAAGATTGTGAAAGAAACACACAAAACACTTTTATTGGATGTTAAATTGACCGAATTTTATTCCAAATCTCATCATTATTATTTCTTTCAGTGTCTGAAATTTAGAATCAGCCAATTACTATGAAAGAGACACCTTAAATGGCAGAACCCCTGACTCATGAAGAATCGTCCTTCAGCACTCAGGAGAGGAAAAACCCCCTGTGGTGGAAACCTCTAGGGAACCATGGCTGCAGGACTGCCCTTCCCTTGGGCTTAGAAGGTTAGTGCCAACATGTAACAGCAAATTGTACCTGAATTTGTACATTGTGTCATAATTGTTTTGGAGAAGCCTAATGCGACCTCTCCAGGCCATACACATAAAGTGAAGGCGGCGAGTACCGGACGTGAGGAAGATCTGGCTGCAACATCTGTCACCCCATTGATCTGGCTGGCTAGGCGTTATGGCTGATCTGGCTGGCTAGGCGCTATGGCTGATCTGGCTGGCTAGGCGGTGTCCCCTTCCTCAAATTGTGGAGTGATGAAGCTCCAGGTCTCCAGACACATCAAGTATGGCTTCCGTCTACGGCTGAATGACTTATGGTTCTGGAATCTTCTCCTGCATCATAGATGCATGTGTTTATGACATCAGCGCAGTTGCCATAGTTATCACAGGTGTTTTATACTGTGGTTTCATTGGCTAGAAAGTCCCTCTCAGTGTTCCAAAGAATTAACCCTTGAATGACTGGTATTGTGCCTTTCTCCAGAAGCCTGTAAATATAAACTTGTCACTAGACAGGACCATTATCATTATTATATTTTAAAGTTGCCCCAACCAAAGTCTAATAAGTGAGCGCATCTAGAGTTGATGTGTAACAAGCGCAATCATTCCATTAAGCCCTACTAAATGCACAATATGAGAACAGAGCAGTCTCATAGAAAATTAATGATACCAAGGTAAATGCAGTTAGATATGGGATGCTATATAGGGGCTCATACTGTATATAGGAGCTATATGGGGACTCACACTGTATATAGGAGGCAATATGGTGGCAAACAATGTATTCAGGAGGCTATATGTGAGTGCTCATACTGTATATAGGAGGCTAAATGGGGACTCACACTGTATATAGGAGGCAAACACTATTCAAGAGGCTATATGTGGGCTCATACTGTAGATAGGAAGCAATTTGCAGACTCATACTGTTTATAGGAAGCGATGTGCAGGCTCATACTGTACATAGGTTATATGTGGATGCTCATACTGTATAGCTATATGAGGCTATATGCGGCCTCATACTGTATATATGAAGTGAAGTACAGGCTCATACTGTATATAGGAGGCACAAACTGTATTCAGGAGGCTATATGTGGGTGATCATACTGTATATACTGTAGGAGGCTATGTGGGCTCATATTGTATATATGAAGCAATGTGCAGGCTCATACTGTATATAGGAGACTATATGCGGCCTCATACTGTATACAGGAGGCTATGTGGGCTCATACTGTATATAGGAGGCTATATGCAGCCTCATACTGTATATAAGAGGCTATGTGCAGGCTCATACTGTATATAGAAAGCAATGTGCAGGCTCATACTGTATATAGGAGGTAAACACTGCATTCTGGAGGCTATATGTGGGTGCTCATACTGTATATAGGAGGCTATATGCGGCCTCATACTGTATATAGGAAGCGAAGTACAGGCTCATACTGTATATAGGAGGCTATATGCGGCCTCATACTGTATATAGGAGGCTATATGCAGCATCATACTGTATACAGGAGGCTATATGTGGGTGCTCATACTGTATATAGGAGGCTATATGTGGCCTCATACTGTATATAGGAATCGATGTGCAGGCTCATACTGTATATAGAAGGCTATATGGGGACTCACACTGTATATAGGAGGCAAATACTGTATTCAGGAGGCTATATGTGGGCTCATACTGTATATAGGAAGCGATTTGCAGGCTCATACTGTTTTTAGGAAGCGATGTGCAGGCTCATACTGTTTAGGAAGCGATGTGCAGGCTCATACTGTACATAGGAGGCTATGTGGATGCTCATACTGTTTATAGGAAGCAATGCGCAGGCTCATACTGTACATAGGAGGCTATATGTGTGTGCTCATACTGTATATAGGAGGCTATATGCGGCCTCATACTGTATATAGGAAGTGATGTACAGGCTCATACTGTATATAGGAGGCTATTTGCAGGCTCATACTGTATATAGGAAGCAATCTGCAGGCTCATACTGTATATAGGAGGTAAACACTGCATTCAGTATGCTATATGTGGGTGCTCATACTGTATATAGGAGGCTATATGCGGCCTCATACTGTATATAGGAAGCGAAGTACAGGCTCATACTGTATATAGGAGGCTATATGCGGCCTCATACTGTATATAGGAGGCTATATGCAGCATCATACTGTATACAGGAGGCTATATGTGGGTGCTCATACTGTATATAGAAGGCTATATGTGGCCTCATACTCTATATAGGAAGCGATGTGCAGGCTCATACTGTATATAGAAGGCTATATGGGGACTCACACTGTATATAGGAGGCAAATACTGTATTCAGGAGGCTATATGTGGGCTCATACTGTTTATAGGAAGCGATGTGCAGGCTCATACTGTTTATAGGAAGCGATTTGCAGGCTCATACTGTACATAGGAGGCTATGTGGATGCTCATACTGTTTATAGGAAGCAATGCGCAGGCTCATACTGTACAAATGAGGCTATATTTGGGTGCTCATACTGTATATAGGAGGCTATATGCGGCCTCATACTGTATAGAGGAAATGATGTACAGGCTCATACTGTTTATAGGAGGCTATGTGCAGGCTCATACTGTATATAGGAAGCAATGTGCTGGCTCATGCTGTATATAGGGGGCAAAAACTGTATTCAGGAGGCTATATGTGGGTGCTCATACTGTATATAGGAGGCTATATGCGGCCTCATACTGTATATAGGAAGCGATGTGCAGGCTCATACCGTACATAGGAGGCTATATGTGGCCTCATACTGTATATAGGAAGCGATGTGCAGCCTCATACTGTATATAGGAGGCTATGTGGGCTCATATTGTATATAGGAAGTAATGTGCAGGCTCATACTGTATATAGGAGACTATATGCGGCCTCATACTGTATATAGAAGGCTATATGCGGCCTCATACTGTATACAGGAGGCTATGTGGGCTCATACTGTATATAGGAGGCAATATGCAGCCTCATACTGTATATAGGAAGCGATGTACAGGCTCATACTGTATGTAGTATAAAGTGCAAATATATCCCAAATACTGGAAAAAATTCTTCAAAGGCTCAACTCACTGGAAATATAATAGCAAAAAAAATATCATAAATGAGCTATTAAGCATCACAAGAGATCAAAATTGGAGTTTTTCAAGCTAAATAATTTATTTAGAATAATTAACAGAGCATAAATGCTAAATGCAAGTTACAGCAGACATAAACACAATATAATTAAACCAGCACCTTATCATTTTCACTTTTAACAGCCAATCAGAGCGATTGTAGACATGTGGGGGTGAAGCCACCCCACCTGTGGAGAAGTACAAAGCCCCCTGTGTGTGTGGGTCGGGTGGGGTCACTGAAAGGTCAGTCACCCGACCAGCAGGAGGGCAATTAATTCATGACGCCACATAGGCGTCACTGGTCAGATTGGCACAGCTTTTCATGATGCCTATGTGGAGTCATTGGTCGGGAAGGGGTTAAAGGAGCATACACGCCTTTGCACAGTGGGGGTATTAATATTTTCTATGGGACACTAATTTTTGGGGGAGGGAGTAATCATAGTAATGGCACAGTTTTTTAAAATATTGGGGTCAGTATCCTATGCCTCAGGTAAGCAGAGTGGGGAGTTTTTGTAGGTTGGGAATAAATGAGACATCAGTAGAAATGTGAGATGTCAAATGTGTTTTTGTTGTAATCTGTGCAGATGAGTTGTGGCTGGAGAAGTGGTAATGGAGGTCTGGGCCTGATGAAAAAGACAGGAAAAGTGAGCGACCCAAATCAGAAAGATTGTCAGCTGTAAGGTTCTATATATAACTACTGTACTCACGTGTATGTTCTGTGGGACTAGTATCTACCAATATACGATAACAGTAAGATGGTAATATTGCTCTTTTTAGTAGACTATTTTTTTATTTAGTGACCGCTAAATTTGTTTCAGTCTATGTAGTAGTAGGTGTATGGTGGTGTCATTGGTCTCTGTATAGTGTTTTGTTATGTAAAGGTAATGGTTATATTATATTATGTATTTGCTGAGTAGTGGTGATGGTGGTGGACATTGAGTAGTTTTATTGTTTTGGTCTTTTATAGTAGTAATTTTGATAATATTGGTCTTTGCAGTGTATGTTTTTGGTTAGCAACAGTGGTATACTGTACTTATATATCTATAGATGCTCTTTAGATGATTATAGGGGGGTCAGATGGGTAGACATGCACTTTGAGGCATGGACCCCTGAACTTTTAGAACCCTAGCAATGTCCCTGCTGTAATGTGTGTTTACTTGTCAGTGTTTCTAGAGATATATGTATGTTTGTCAGTAAGCTCAGTTATGGTACCATATCTAAGCAGTAAGCTTGGTTCTGGTTCTGTATTGATGTAGTAATCTAGATTCTTGTACCATATGCATGCCGTAAGCTTGGTTCTGTTCCCATATCTGTGAAGTAGACATATTAAGCTTGGTTCTGCTCCCTTATCTCTGTAGTAAGATCGGTTATGCTCCCATAGCACTGTAGTAAGCTCGGTTCTGCTCCCATGTCTCTCTCGTAAGGTTGGTTCTGCTCCCTTATCTAAGTAGTAAGGCTCGTTTCACACTAGCGTTTGATCGCGCAGCGCATCGTGCACACGCGCAATGTCCCCCTATCTTTAACATGGTGATCGCAGGGTCTTGCGAATGTACGCGCTCTTCAGCGTTTAGCGTGCGCTGCGCATTTTACAGGTGTGCGCCCAGACGCGACGTACGCTACATGTTGCATTTTTTTTTCCGGCGGCATCGTTAAAAAAATCGCGCTCGCACGTGTGCGCCCAAAAATAGCATTACAGTCTATGTGGTTGCTGATGAGCGCTTGGCACCGCGCACGTCAGCGCCTTGTGCGCACACGCGATTTGAGTAAACAATGTCTAGACACTTGTCTAGAACTCCCCCTAAACAAGCAACATTGTTTTGGAGGAGTGTACATAAAAGAATGTGTCTTCAGGGTCAGACAATTACTCTACATAATGCCTTGCAGAGACCAGACAAGCATTCTACAAGAGCCTTCTACCTGTGGATTCAAGCTTCAGGAGCCAAAATGTGAGTATTCTTAAAAATAATGTCTGTGTGTCCTGTACAATTTATTATGTACTAATGTATTTTTTGTTTTCTTTTCAGCATGTCTTCTTCCGGATCGGTCTATTCGCCATCTCGGCAAGAACTGGCCCAAGCTCATCGTGAGGTGAGAATCTTGCTGCCTTTTGATAAGTATAGCTGCCTCTAGAAATGTGTTTTAATTTTTTTCTTTCTTTACAGACATCGGACACGGGAAGTGAAAATGGAGTGCGAGAGCGGTCTGTGCGGGAGCAGTCGGAGCGGTCTGAGCGGGTGCCGAGTGAGGATTCTGAGCGGGAGCAGCATAGTCAAGTCGTGGCGAGGAGACCCAATGTGAGTATATATATATTTTTTTTCTGTCTTTCTTTCTCTTGCTTCTTTTCTGTTTCTTTTTGTATCTTTTCCAAACTTCTAAACATTCTATTTTTTTTTTTCTAGGTTCCACAGCGGGATGACGAAGAAGTCTACACAGACAACGAGCACCTCATCCGCCTCGTTGAGGAGCGCATCCCATTGTGGGACAGCCGTGACCAGCAGTACAAAGACACAGTGGTGACCCGGCAGCTCTGGAATGAGGTGGCCGCAGTGATGGATGGCTTGGACAGCGCCTCTGCAGCTTCAAAAAAGGGTGTTCAGTAAGTATAAAGATGCTCTGTGATATAGCATTTATTTTTGGACCTGATGGTGCTGATGTGTTTTTTGCAAGATATATTCTTGCATTAAACACACCAATGCCTGGTGGAAAACTGTGATTGATTTGTGTCTTGAACTGCTGCATTGTTTTGTGGACCTGACGGTGGTGGTGTTTTTTTTGGCAAGATATATTCTTGCATGAAAAGCACCAATGCCTTGTTGAAAACGGTGATTGATTTGTGTCTTCAGCTGCTGCATTGTTTTTTGGACCTGACGGTGCTGTGTTTTTTGCAAGATATATTCTTGCATTAAACACACCAATGCCTTGTTGAGAACTGTGATTGATTTTTTAACTGCTGTCTTGATCCTGTTTTCACTCTTGTTCCTGATGATACTGTTGTTTTCGCTGATACATATATTGTAGCAGGAAACATAACAGTGTCCGCCGTCTCAACAGTTACTGCATTGTGTCTAGAATTTTATTGGTGCTGCAGCAGAGACTGTTTTCAAAGTTCAATGAGGTGTGTGGTGAGAATGACGTTAAACTAGTGCATTTTTAATTTTTTTTTTTACCAACAGTGAAAAAAATCCGCACACGTTGGCGCTCGATGAAGGACCGCTTCAACACTGATGTTTGTGCTGAGGGACCGGTTCGGAGTGGTTCTGCGGCAAGGCGCAGAAGAAAGTACCGCTACCATCACGAGTTGGCTTTCCTGAGACCGGTCCTTGCCAGCAGAGCTTAAGTTTTTTTTTTTGTTTGTGCTTAATATATGCTTTTCTATTCCACAGGTGTTGCTTCTTGTAAATGCATCATACTAATGTTTTCCCTTTCTTTCCACAGCACTTGGAGCAGCACCCTGCAACCTAACCCTGTCCCGGGAGCGGTTCTTCATCGATCGACCTCGGACCCGTCTCAGCCATCCGACAGCCAGGAAGCATCTTGCAGGTCAGCAACACAGACAGCTGGTGACCAGAAAGCTGGTCCATCAGGTGTTCCCCTGTCCCAGGTCTCTGTCACTGGTTATGTGGGCACTACCCGCCAGCGGCAGTGGGCCTTGGACAGTAATGTCATGCCCGAGTTCATGCACTTGAGCGAGGCCTTTAAGGCCAGCCTCAGGGCGCTGGCCGCCAGAACGGAAAGCGTTTTTTTCCTGATGGAGCGTGGTTTTAACCACATGGAACGTGGTTTTAACCACATGGAACACCGCTTCCACTCTGTCGACCAGCGCCTTGACCGTCTGGAGGTCGACCTCAACAGACCAGCGCACCATTTTTTCAGTAAAATTGAACAGGGCATGGCGGAACACCTTAGTCCTGAGCAACAGCTGAGTGTGTTACAGGCCTGCAACACTGCTTACTTGCTTACAGGCTATGCAGCAGAATCAGTATGTGCAGCAGTCAGTGGTGTCATTTCCAACAGTTCCACCACTGGCTCGCTTGACCACACTACCGACTTCTGCTGCATACCACTGCACGGCCACCTGCATTCCCAGCGAAGCCGGACATCACTACACCACCTCAAGTCTGAGTGCTGCAGGACACACCTCCGCCACCACCACTATGGCAAGCGCTGCTCCTGTATGGAGCACCACCACCGCCACAGCACCACCAGCTTGGAGCCAAACCACCACAGAACCTGCTTGGGCAACCGACATCAGCACTCCTCAGCAACGGAGCACCGCCAGCACTCCTCAGCAACGGAGCACCGCCAGCACTCCTCAGCAACGGAGCACCGCCAGCACTCCTCAGCAACGGAGCACCGCCAGCACTCCTCAGCAACGGAGCACCGCCAGCACTCCTCAGCAAAGGAGCACCGCCAGCACTCCTCAAGCAAAGGAGCACCGCCAGCACTCCTCAAGCAAAGGAGCACCGCCAGCACTCCTCAAGCAAAGGAGCACCGCCAGCACTCCTCAAGCAAAGGAGCACCGCCAGCACTCCTCAAGCAAAGGAGCACCGCCAGCACTCCTCAAGCAAAGGAGCACCGCCAGCACTCCTCAAGCAAAGGAGCACCGCCAGCACTCCTCAAGCAAAGGAGCACCGCCAGCACTCCTCAAGCAAAGGAGCACCGCCAGCACTCCTCAAGCAAAGGAGCACCGCCAGCACTCCTCAAGCAAAGGAGCACCGCCAGCACTCCTCAAGCAAAGGAGCACCGCCAGCACTCCTCAAGCAAAGGAGCACCGCCAGCACTCCTCAAGCAAAGGAGCACCGCCAGCACTCCTCAAGCAAAGGAGCACCGCCAGCACTCCTCAAGCAAAGGAGCACCGCCAGCACTCCTCAAGCAAAGGAGCACCGCCAGCACTCCTCAAGCAAAGGAGCACCGCCAGCACTCCTCAAGCAAAGGAGCACCGCCAGCACTCCTCAAGCAAAGGAGCACCGCCAGCACTCCTCAAGCAAAGGAGCACCGCCAGCACTCCTCAAGCAAAGGAGCACCGCCAGCACTCCTCAAGCAAAGGAGCACCGCCAGCACTCCTCAAGCAAAGGAGCACCGCCAGCACTCCTCAAGCAAAGGAGCACCGCCAGCACTCCTCAAGCAAAGGAGCACCGCCAGCACTCCTCAAGCAAAGGAGCACCGCCAGCACTCCTCAAGCAAAGGAGCACCGCCAGCACTCCTCAAGCAAAGGAGCACCGCCAGCACTCCTCAAGCAAAGGAGCACCGCCAGCACTCCTCAAGCAAAGGAGCACCGCCAGCACTCCTCAAGCAAAGGAGCACCGCCAGCACTCCTCAAGCAAAGGAGCACCGCCAGCACTCCTCAAGCAAAGGAGCACCGCCAGCACTCCTCAAGCAAAGGAGCACCGCCAGCACTCCTCAAGCAAAGGAGCACCGCCAGCACTCCTCAAGCAAAGGAGCACCGCCAGCACTCCTCAAGCAAAGGAGCACCACCAGCACTCCTCAAGCAAAGGAGCACCACCAGCACTCCTCAAGCAAAGGAGCACCACCAGCACTCCTCAAGCAAAGGAGCACCACCAGCACTCCTCAAGCAAAGGAGCACCACCAGCACTCCTCAAGCAAAGGAGCACCACCAGCACTCCTCAAGCAAAGGAGCACCACCAGCACTCTTCAGCAAAGGAGCACCACCAGCACTCCTCAGCAAAGGAGCACCACCAGCACTCCTCATCTTCAGAGCACCGCCACCAATTCTCCTCCTCGTAGTCCCCCAAGAACTTTGGCTGAGATACCTGATTCGCAGCCTCCTTCACGTAGCACCGACCCAACATGCTCCCCTTCTAGGAGCACCGCCACTGCCACTTTGAGCAGCACTGCCACCACAGAGCAGCAAAGGGGTGATCCGCATTCCCTATTTTACAGGGCAACGCCACAGTCCACAGTCACCAGGCGGTCTACAAAAGAAAAGCGGTCACAGGCTGCAAGTAGGTCGGGGCAGGATATACCTGTGCCAAAAAAGAAGAAAAAAAAAAAAACTTTGTTGGTCCATCCACCGTCTCCTCCTAATGTGTCTCAACCTGCCTCAATGTCCATTCCAGAGCTCCCTTCCTCGAGTACTTTTGTCACCCCTTCTCCTAGAACCCCTTCCTCTACCTCCAGTCGTTCCTTGTATCTCCACACACCCAAAGTCCCCCAATCTTCCCCCAAATGTCATTCATAATAAAATTTTTCTTGTTTATTTTTGGTTTCAAAATAAATGTGCACTTGTGCTTTCAAAAAATTGGTAATGGTTTACCGTGTCTATCGCCGACTACACACACTGCACCATACACATAGGGTTTTTGGAAAAACATATCTCCATTACTGTTTCTTGTGTGAGACTTGTTTCTTGTGTCAGTCTTGGAGATATGTGTTGTCAACAAACCAAATCTACATGACTTTCCTTTTCCAGAAAAGTCTCTACATTCTAGGAATATTGCACAGAGTGCATCCAGCAGGGTTCCCCAACTCCAGTCCTCAAGGTTCAACAAAAGATCATGTTGTATGGAATCCTCTGTTTGAAAATTTTTTAGCAACTGAGCTATGGATTTCATTACAACATGATCTGTTGGTAGACCTTGTGGAGTGGATTTGGGGAATGCTGCTGGATCAAGTGTGTTCAATATTACTAGAATGTAGAGACTGCTGTGGAAAAGACAAGTCATATAGGTATAATCTACATGACTTGGAGTCAGACACACTCCAAATAGAAAGACAGGCTTGTCTCCCTTTGAAGTCCTGTTTGGTAGTGCACCAAAGACTGGTCTGTACTTCCCACAGGTGCTACAAATGCAACACGGTTCTATGACAGCCTATGTCCAGGCCTTGCAGGAAAGACTTAAAGTGGTGCATAAACATGTGTTCTCATCCATTCCAGATCCTAATGTCAGTGCAGATGTGCATCAGCTCAATCCAGGTGATTGGGTGGTGTGGGGAATAGATAGCTCAGCTAGGATTTTTGCTTTGGCACAAGCGTGTGGCTATGAAGTCACTTCAGCAGACTAGCAATATGGACACGGCATATTTATTGTGCACACTTGTTATCCAATGTTACACATGCCAAACATGAAATAAAACGTCTAAGGCCGTCTGGCCACTAACTAACAATAGCAGGCTAACTACAAAATAAACCTATATAACAGCAAACAAGTCCATGTTATCTTAAGGGGGTTTTACACTAAGCGATATCGCTAGCAATATCGCTAAAACGTCACTGGTTTTGTGACGTTATAGCGATATTGCTAGTGATATCGCTATGTGTGATACTTACCAGCGACCGGCTCCCCCGCTGTCCATCGCTGATCGCGCGAGAATGTCCGGCTCCATTTCTCGTCGGGTGCTTCCTGCGGAGACTTCCTGCTGTGACGTCCAGCGACACGTGGAGGCGGGCGGGAGGACGCAGGATCGCTGTGTGTGAATGGTAAGTATCGTGTGCTGCGTCGCTGCTGCATCGCTGTGAGATCTTTCTGTATGAAAGCTCACTAGCGATCATTTAGCGATGCACCAGCGATCCTGACCGGGTGGGATCGCTGGTTGGATCGCTGGTGCATCGCTAAATGTAAAAGGGCCTTTACTGTGTCAGCTCCCAGTTCAGCAGACGATAGACTGAGAGCTCCTCCTGATTATATCAGCTGGACCAGTCAGGAAACCAAAACCTGGATTGAATTAGTGGAGGGGGAACTACCAGTCCTTTCCATGCTGATCACTAAGGAAACCAGGACTGGATTACAGTGAAATAAACTGGCTTCATCATCAGTACAGGGAGACATATGAAATGAAACGGGGAGAAACATACCTGTTTTCTAGTACCTCTCCCCTTGGCACCTCACAGTGGTTATACGCAGACACGTGAGAAGGAGCCTGAACCCACGATTTGACGGCCCCTTCCAAGTCCAGCTGACCACATCCACCTCAGTAAAACTTGAGTCACTGCAAGAAGGTCCTTTCAACAGCAGAATGACTGTTCTCCTAATCACCTTGCTGGCAGTGGCAGGGTTACTGCACTCTACAGAGACACAGGACAAACTCTTAAATGCTGACTGGGACAACAAACTTATTCAACATCATGCTCTTCTTATAAAGGACATGGAAGGACAGAAACCAAAAGACTGTTGGATCTGTACCCACAGCCCAGTATCTGCAAGGACTATACCATACTTAGCCTTACCTATGGAGCCATGGAATAATAATAAATCTAATAATAATCTTTATTTTTATATAGCGCTAACATACTCTGCAGCGCTTTACAGTTTGCACACATTATCATCACTGTCCTCAATGGGGCTCACAATCTAAATTCCCTATCAGTATGTCTTTGGAATGTGGGAGGAAACCGGAGTACCCAGAGGAAACCCATGCAAACACGGGAAGAACATACAAACTCCTTGCAGATGTTGTCCTTGGTGGGACTGAGCCACCGTGCTGCCCTAGAAGGTATTAACACCACACTGCATACACAACGAGACTTGGACTCAATCTAGGTTTCTGGGAAAAGATGTGCCCCGTCATATATCTGCCTCATTGGCTATAATCGGATGGGCCTCTAATCCCTGGTTTCAGTTTAACATAACGCGGCCTAAGGTACAAATGTGGTGGCGGGAATATGATTCAGACATCAGAAATATGGTCGCCAGGAGGAGGACTGAAATCCCTCACTCAGACCCCATTCCCAATGATGGACTGTGGTTCAGTCTTCAACACACTGGAGCAAATACCTGTGGTGAGGACAATAATTGCTTCCGTATATACACTCATGATCAAACACAGGTTAATGAGACGGTGTACCAAGATGGTGTTGAAGGCTGTAGAGCATCTACGGGTAAAATAATAAGGAAAGAAAGGGGTAAATGTACATCTGGTATAAGTGGAAATCAAATGAATAATACTTGGTGTGCCCTTAAGCCTATGTCAGGACTTTTGAGTTTATACCAATGTATACAGACCCCTGGTCACGTTTGTGTTCTCCCTGAAGGAGTATTCTTGGTTTGCGGACATCGTGCCTACAGGTGGGTGAGCCCAGACATAAGAGGAGTTTGCACTCTTGCCAAACTAATACAAGCCACTTTCATAATTCCTTATAAGAAAATAGACAGCAGCAATTCCAATTCATACTTTGTATAGAAGGGCTGCAGAAAATAAGCCCCGTCCAAATGGTAGGCCGCATCTAGTAGAAATGGGGATAACAAATAAAATATTCAGTTATATGCTAATATACCCCTTCATAACACAAATGAGGGATAAATTAGTGGAAGCTATCGACTACCTAGATGATCAGATTTTCCAGGTTCTTGAAGTTCTTAATGAAACTAATACAATACAGAGACAATTAATCATAGTTACTAACCAACATACTATAGTACTAGATTACCTGACAGCAAAAGAAGGAGGAATGTGTCATATAATTGGTCCCACCTGTTGCAATTATATTGACAAAATAGGTGAACTTAGAGACCAATGGTTAAAACAGCACAGTGCAAACAGACTCCTGGTGGGGTAACACATTCTCTTTTTTTAAATCCAGCAAATTGGTTTAATGGCCTAGCAGGATGGATTTTTGGCATTGTACAGACTTGTATGCAAATTTTGTTGTTTTGCTTATTGTTTTATGTAGCCGTAAAAGCGCTAATATATGTATTACTTAAGCTGCTGAATAATATATGTGTGAAAAAATAATCTAAGGCTGAACCTTCTGTAGTGTATCATAGGCCCCAGATAGCGTTGCTGATGGGGAAAGTGAGTGTCCACACTGAGGGTGGATGGGTGAAGCAGGTAGGAAGCCCCCTTATGGGTACTAGACCCATGAGACAGTAGCTCCTTTGTGGACATCAGCTGACCCTGTGGCAAAAGTTATACCATTTACAAAAGGGGGAAATTGATATAGAAGGTTTGCCTTCATATCCCTTTAATACTTCAATTGCCTTTTGCCTATTATTGCTAGAATTATTCTTATGACACTGCAGACTATTAGTCTCTGTTTCAAGGAGACTATACTTGTTATCATATATGTCCTCAATAGTCAGCAACAACATGTTCTGGGTACATGGTAAACAAGGTATGACCCTGAGGGGTGGGGGCTACATGAGCCACATAGAGGTACATTTGTTGTAAATGGTATAAAATATTGCCTTGTGGTTCATTTAGTCAGATAAATTGATTTTCCCACGACCCGTGTGCAGTCTCTTTTGTCTCCAAGTGCTTGTAAATTAAGGGCGTAAAAAACTGCTAATTCAGACTCACTGGTCATCTGGCATACCTGACTTTAGTCAGAACGAAAACAGCTACGACAGCTTCAATTCAATTCAGTCTGTTTTTGGAAGCCTTATCTCTCCTGATGCTGGGTATTGTAACCAAAAGGCATGCATACCCCCCTCCCTACCTGTCTGCGGAGGCTCCCTGGGGGGGGCTACATGGGAGGCTGTGTGGGGCTCATGCAGTATATGGGGAGGCTGTGTGGGGTCTCATGCTGTACATGGCGAGGATGTGTGAGGTTCATGCTGTACATGGCGAGGCTGTGTGAGGTTCATGCTGTACATGGGGAGGCTGTGTAGGGTTCATGCTGTACATGGGGAGGCTGTGTGGGGCTCATGCATTACATGGGTAGGCTGTGTGGGGCGGCTGTGTGGGGCTCATGTTGCATATGTAGTAGCTTGTGTGAGGCTCATGTTATGTATATAAGGGGCTGTGGGGGTTAAAGATATATAGAGGTTTAGCATACTTAATTCTGCTCAATATTAAGTGATACAATTAATATTAATAAATTAATATTGAGAATTAATTTCAAGCTATTGGTTCTGCCTTCCACAACAGTCATGGTCTCATGTGGCCCCTCTAAAAAATTAATTGCTCACACCGTGCTGACCCATAGGCAGCATGTGTCCGGCACCGGCTGTACGATCTAAGCCCAGTATGTTTGTCTCTGAAACACTGCAGCGTCACAGAGAAAAACTTTTCTGACTTCTCCCCTCCTGCTGCCAATGACTGGTTGCACGCAGAAAGAAAATTGTCCCTCAGTGGGAGCAGATGGGGAGAAGCCACCAGGGACCCACCTGTCTGACTAGTCACCTGTGTGACCTCAGTCCACGGCGGCTTTCAAAGTAGGTTTTTGCATGAAATGCCGCAGCGTGTCAGAGTCAACCATACCTGGCTGGAATGATACAGCCAATGTCTGATCAATGCGGCCTGTGGATTGAGAAGCTGGCATCAGCCATCAGATTCCCTTTAAGATCCCATAGGTGCCAGTTATGTCACATGGTTGACCATTATCCTTATGTCTTTGAAGAGAGCTATAACTCCCAGCATGTACAGGAGCTAATATGGCATGTTGGGAGTTATAGTTCACCACAGGAGTAATGATTTTCTTTTGCATTAGTGGCATGGGAGCAGAGAGGACACTTTTTTTTTGTTAATTCTAAGGCTATGTGCACACGTTGCCGTGGAAATTTCAGCGGGAATGCCGGAATTCCATTCCGCAGGAAATATGCGAGAAAATCGCATTTTAATTTCTGCCTATTTCCCTCGGAAAAACTAGCAATTTGCAAGAGTAATTAGCTTGCAGAATGCTAGCGTTTTCCAAGCGATCTGTAGCATCGCTTGGAAAACTGATTGACAGGTAGGTCACACTCGTCAAACAGTGTTTGACTATTAAGGAAAGAGAGCGCACATAGGGCGATAAAAGTAATTTTTTTTGGGTGACAAATACACGGTTAGTGCACTCACCTTTAAAGGTTGTGAACAGTCACAACCCCTTACAGAATGTGAAAGGAACGAGTGGTCGCTGCAGACTCCTGTAGATACCAATGTCACAAAGGAGGAAGAAAAAGACCGGATTTTTCAATATATCCACGCTGACCACACAAGGACAGAAATATTCTTCATAGCTTTATTGTGCCGATGCGTTTCATGGCATATCTGCCACTTCCTCAGGGCCAAAGAATTACAGAATCTGATTACAGCAGTGGTTTTATACAAAACCTTCATGACATCACAATTACATGCAAAAAGACATCACTTCCTGTGGAAACACCCCCTCCAATGTCAAAATGTCATACACCAGTCACAATAACTTTATATCAAGATCTAACCTCTGATAAAACACATTAAACATCTAAAAAATCAATCTTTAATTTGAAAAAGTGTATGAAACCTATATTCACTGCATATTAAAATTTTATAAAAATAGAGTTGACTAGAATCAAACCCACAGATTTTTGGCAAGCCAGAACACTTAAGGCCTCCCATTACCATCATACTATCCCTCCACTTGTTAGGATTGTTGTGGTTTTATATAAGCCCTTCATGACATAAGACCTACATGACATCACTAACAGACAAAACATCACTTCCTGTGAAAACTCCCCCTCCAATGTTAAAATGTCATACGCCAGCCAAGATAACTTTATATCAAAATATAACCTCTGATAAACACATTGAACATCTAAACAATCAATCTTTCATTTATAAATGTATGAAACCTATAATAAATATATATTAAATTTTTATAAAGATATAATGACTGGTCTCAAACCCACAGGGTTTAGGCAAGCCAGAACCCTGAAGGATTCCCATTACCATTATGCTACCTCTCCACTTGCAAGGAATGGTTATGTAATTTGGAATTAACCGATTGTTTGGTAAAATTCCCACTAGGTGTCCGACATCCAATAACAGACCCCCATGTGAGAACGCTGACCAGCCAGGTCAGGGAAGGAAATCCGTCGGGCCGCTAGGGACAAAGAAACTTGAGAGAAAGCTTATCAAAAAATATCTACCAACTCATTGAGGCCTTTAGGATGAATGGTATCTAGTTTATATATCCAATACATTTCTCTCTTATTTAGACACTGTATTCTGTTTGGGGTATCTGCTGGTATATGATCTATGGGTGTAACTTACAGAGAGGCTTTATTCCCATGTTTTTCAAAACAATGTCGAGACAAGCCATGTTTCAGATATCCTTTAGAGATATTGTGTCTATGTTGTGAGTTCATCCTTAGATGTAGAGGCTGTGTAGTGCGTCCCATACAGTATATTGTTTCCCACAGCAACAATCAATTAGATAAATCACAAAACTGGATTGACATGTTAGCTTAAAATTAATGTCATATACTCTATCATTATCACTATTTGAATAAAAGGTATTTACATTATCACTGATCCATAAACACAAGCATTTTTTGTTTTTACATTTAAAGGAAACTTATGTGCTTCTGTAAGGTACTTTTTCCTGCATTCGGGGCTTTTTTGTCTCCCACATCCCTAATTCTACTGGGGGCTAAAATGTTTTATAGGGATGGCGCCCTCCTAGAGGTAATTTAGTAGGACCTTTCAGTGCTTCTGTATTATATTCCTGAGAAAGTGCCATTTTGGGAAGAAAAGGTTGTGATGAAATTAGTGGTATAGTATTCATCTGTAGATTTTTTATTGTCTGTCCCATGTATTAAACTACTTTGTGAAATTCCCATTTCCTCTGATTATGCTTTTTTTACTAATTTTTTAGGGTATTCACGCTCTAAAAATCTCTCTCTTAGACATTTACTTTGACATTTCTGTCCTTGTGTGGTCAGTGCGGATACATTGAAAAACCTGGTCTTTTTCTTCCTCCTTTGTGATAGTGTTTGACTAGTGTGACCAACTTTTTACTATTGAGGCTGCCTATGAAGCATCAGTAGTAAAAAGATCTAATGTTAAAAATAATAAAAAAAAATAAAAAATCGTGTCATTCTCACCTTCCGACGTCCCACGCAGCGTTCCCGATCATCGCGATGCTCCCGGCAGGTCCCGTTCCCATTTGATGACATCACGGTCTCGCGACACTGCTACGGTATCGCGAGACTGCGATGTCGTCAAAGGTCATTGTCGCAATGCATCACTTGGAACGGGACCTGCCCGGAGCATCGCTGAGGCCTGGTGACGCTGCAAGGGACATCGGAAGGTGAGAATATCACCACTTTTTTTATTTTAATTCTATTTTTTACAGGTATATGGTACCCAGAGCCTGGAGGAGAATCTCCTCTCTTCCAAACAGTGGGTACAATCCGCAAATAATCTGCTTACTTTTTGCATGGTGAGCATAGCCTCATGCGGAAAGAAAGCAGAACAATGCATTCCTATATGGGCGGAATTCCCGCGATTCTGCACAAAGTATGAGCATGCTGCGTATCTTTCCGCAATGCAATTCCGCCACGGAAAAATCCGCAGCATTAGGAAAGCATGTGCGGAATGCTATAGGATTGCATGGGATGCTTTTTTTTGTGTTTTTGCAGCAAAATCGTGCATTTAAAATCGCAGCGAAAACGCAAAAAAATGCTACGTGTGAACACAGCCTTAGGCTGTGTGCCCACGTAGCGATTTTTAAGCATTTTTGCCGCGATTTTCGGCGCGAAAACGTTTAAAAATCGTGTACAGAACGCCCCCCATGCAGGGGTGGACCACTGCTTACCCTGTCCGGATGACACAGATACCAGGCATTTCAAGGACGAGGCGGAGACAGATTTCACTTGTAACAGTTCCGGATTTTATTCGTCGTCCTCCTGACGACCACAAACATGCACCGCAGGGTAAGCAGTGGTCCACCCACGAAGCCCGGCCCCTACCACATTTGCATCCAAAGCTAAACACATTACTGCAGCTTATCACACCCAGGGCCGGACTG
This sequence comes from Dendrobates tinctorius, assembly GCF_039654945.1. Lineage (NCBI taxonomy): Eukaryota > Metazoa > Chordata > Amphibia > Anura > Dendrobatidae > Dendrobates > Dendrobates tinctorius. The sequence continues at coordinate 449,937 of NW_027361958.1, forward strand.
GCCATCGGGCATTTCTGGAAAATGCCAGAACGGCCGAACCCTGTAGTGGGACGCATGATCAGTAATCGTCTTCACGCTGTCAGCTGCTAAAAATCACGGCCGCCACATGAAATTTGTGGCTGCGGTCTGATGTCCAACTCCTGATCCGGGATGCAGCGACGTAACAGAGATAGGGCAAGGGGAGGAGGAGACTCAACGTGCTCAGTGCTGTGCTGCTTGGAGCTTGCAGGGCCAGAAGGGGTTAACAAGCATCTGATAAGCTGAGTGCACTGCATAGAGAAGAAGCCCAGACAGCAGCACAGGAGCTGCACCTAGCAAGAAAGAAGCTGTTAAGAGGCAGGCATTAGTGTACGTGCACACGCTGTGAAATGCTCTGCGGATTTGGCCGCAAGGATTTTGTAAAATTCGTAGATAAATCTGCAGGTCAAAAGACCTGCAGTTGTCATTTGGCTCCAACTCTAAATAACTGGATCACCCAAAATGAACTTTTCGATGTCTTTAGATGTCTCAATTCAACCTCACGAGAATTTACACATTATTCAGATGTGCATAAAACATCGTCCAGAATTGATCTCTTCTTAACTAATATTTTCTCATTACCTCAATTCAAAAAGCTTGAAATACTAAACAAATCATTCTCTGACCACTCCCCAGTTATGGGGGAATTTATTCTAGGTCCCCCGATAAAAAATACATTTCTTTGGAAAACCAACCTGACATTGCTAAAAATCCCAGAATATAGAGAGATAATTAGGAATACTATTGATAACTACTTCCTTGAAAACTCCTCATCAGATGTTGACCCATTTATACTATGGAAAGCGCACAAAGCGGTCATTAGAGGTTGCTTAATGCAACTTTCAGCTAGGCATAAAAAAAAAAGAAGGGAAAAAATTTCCAACCTGCAATCTCAAATAAAAATAAAAGAGGATCAACAAAATAAATCTGACTATCCATCTCATGCCATTCACTTAGAACTGATGAAGCTAAGGCAGGAACTTAGGGCGGAACTCTTAACAGAGTATGACTCAATTATTCGGGCATCCAAATCTAATGCTTATACGTCCACGAATAAGCCAACTAGATGCATGCTTAACAAACTAAAGCAAGAACGCATACATAGGAGAATAGAGAAAATTAGATCTTCCTCAGGAGATCTTAAACACCATCCTTCGGACATTGCAGATGTATTTGCAGAATATTTTAGCAAGCTCTATAGTCTAAAGTCTGACTCTGCAATGCCTAGCCCAGATCAAGCTGCCATAGACTCTTTCTTCTCTGATCTAAACCTTCCACAGATAACTCCCTCAGATTTAGAGCTATTAAATTCACCTTTCAGTGTGAAAGAAATAGCAGGCACTATAACCAAACTTAAATCATTGAAGTCTCCCGGCCCAGATGGGTTTATAAACGAATATTTTAAAATATTCTCAGATATTATTTCACCTCATTTGAAAACCCTTTTCGACCATGCCTCGAATTTAGGAGCATTCCCTGCAGACATGTTGGAAGCATCTATAATAATGATACCAAAAGATACTGGAGACATGGAAAAAGTCCAAAATTTCAGACCCATATCGCTAATAAATGGTGATATTAAGTTATATGCCAAAGTCCTTGCAGAGCGTCTAAAAAATATCATGCCCTACCTGGTTAGAAAAGACCAAATTGGCTTCATTTCGGGCAGGCAGGCCTCAGATGGGACGCGAAGAATTATAAATTTGCTTAATCTGATAAAGACATCAAACATCCCCTCTATGCTCGTAAGTCTAGATGCAGAAAAAGCATTCGATAGACTGAATTGGCAGTATCTAAAAACTTCTTTATTTAATTTTGGCTTTGATAATAAATCTATCTCCTCAATCTTTTCCCTGTATTCTCAACCGAATGCAAGAATTTATATTAACAACCATCTCTCTACGCAATTCCACATCTCAAATGGCACTAGGCAGGGCTGTCCTTTATCACCCTTACTATTTGCCCTTGCGGTTGAGCCCCTGGCTGAAAAAATTAGGAGTCATAATTCTATATCTGGCATCAAAACACAGCAATGTCAGCATAAGATAACACTTTTTGCTGATGACCTTATCATTTCAATCTCAGATCCAATAAACTCAATAAAAGCTTTGACCCAGGTCCTAGACCGATTCTCAAAAGTTTCTTACTTTAAGATCAATGCAGAGAAATCAAAAATTCTACCCTTCAATCTAAATAACACGGTAATTGAAAAAATCAAAAAGCAATCCAATTTTGTATGGGAAGAAAAGGGAATTACTTATTTGGGTATCACTATTACCACTAAACTTAAATCCATTATCCCCACCAATATAGATAACCTTATTAAAACTATTTCCAAAGATTTCCATAGATTCAAAACTCACGACCTGACCCTACTAGGAAAAATTTTAGTGGTAAAGGTCTTCATCTTACCAAAAATTCTTTATTTATTTAGAACTATCCCTTTAAACATACATGTCTCATTTATAACAAAAATTCAGACTTTAATTCAGCTCTTTGTATGGAAAAATAAAAAGGCAAGGATTGCAGCGGATATTTTATACAAAACAAAGAGACATGGCGGACTCGCTTTGCCCAATATCTGGTCATACTACCAAGCGACACTCATCAAACTCAGTCAGGATTGGTTCAAAGAGAGTTCGCATCCGGCATGGCTGGATATAGAAAGAGCCCAAATAAATTATAATTCCATTCCAAAACTTCTTTTCAGTTACTTATTGGAATCTCGGCAGAAGGAGCACCACCATCCAATCCTCCAGGCCATATTCTCGGCCTGGAACATTCTGACTAAGCTACACAGGAAAGAGAATAAGGAGGATATGATTAGAAGACTCCCTCTGTCCTTCTTGGCCCAGATTTACAATTTCTCAATACCAGATACCTGGGATGAGGTACGCAGAAAAAAAGTTGGAGACTTATGGGATGGGAAAGAGTTTAGTACTTTTAGTGAGCTTAAATCCAAATATCATCTGCCCTCGTCAGAAATATATTCTTTTTTCACGGTAAAAGAGAATATAAAAAAGCTGTTACGCAGCAGGGCTAAGAATCTGGAAATTGTCTCTTCATTACTAGTTAATATTAATCATCAGTTTAAATGGAGTATTAAAAATATCTACTCACATTTTAACAAAGATACATCCTTTTCAAAAAACAATTATATGCACAAATGGGAGCTTGATTTAAATATTATAGTTCAACCAGAACAATGGGAGTACGCCATTAGGCATACCTATAAGTCTACTATTTCTATGGCCTTGCAGGAGTCCTTTTATAAAGTAATGAATAGATGGTACTATACGCCTATACGGCTATCCCATATTAATCAGGAGATCTCATCCCAATGTTGGAGAGGATGTGGAAACCCTGGCAATTTATATCATATCTTTTGGAGCTGTCCAAAACTAAAAATCCTCTGGAAGGAAGTCAAAATCCATATTAATACTTTACATGATAGTGAAATTACTGTAACCCCGCAGATGGTACTTCTCTCTTTAGATCTGGAGAGTATCAATCCTTCAACCAAATATATAATGATTCACATCTTTCTAACTTTAAAAAATTCATTAGCATTTTTTTGGAAAAAATCAGATATCCCTTCCTTCTCAGATATTCTAGACACATTATGTTTCCATAGCTCTACAGAAGAAAGATTTGCTTTTAATAGCAACTCTTTGAATAAATACCACACAAAGTGGGCTCCGTGGAACTCAAAATTTTTGTAGTTACAATAAGCTGCTTATGGTTCCTACAGGAATGCGACTCAGGTTAAGCTTTAAGTCTGGATTGGTAGTAGTGTTAGGTTAGTTTATTCTTTAGTTTAATACTATTAAGATAAATACAACAGTAAAATGTTTAATGTTTACGAAGTATATTGTATGACATGTTTTGCAAAGCATCTATTATAAAAGAGTTCTCTAAGTTTTATATTATTCCCTTTTCTTTTTTGTTCACCCTTCCTTCCCTTATGAAAAATTAATAAAAATTATTTGAAAAACAATATTTTGGCTACAAAAAGACCTGCAGTTTTACCTGTGGATCAGCCTGCGGTTTTGCCCTGCGGTTTATCATCTCTACAGTGGAGGAGATGGTAAACTGCAGCCGAATCCGCAGAAAGAATTGACATGTCAATACTTTCTGCGGTTTAGAAAACGCAGCAAATCCGCGTGGAAAAATCTGCACCATATGCACTGCGGTTTTGATATCCATAGGATATTATGGTAGTGTACACCGCAGCAGAAACTGCTGCGGTTCCGCAGGGCCAAAACTGCTGCAGATCCGCAGCAGAATCCATAGCGTGTGCACACACCCTAAGGCTGTGTTCACACGTAGCATTTTTTTGCGTTTTCGCTGCGATTTTAAACGTGCGATTTTGCTGCAAAAAAGCATCCCATGCAATCATATAGCATTTTGCACATGCTTTCCTAATGCTGCGGATTTTTCCGTGGCGGAATTGCATTGCAGAAAGATACGCAGCATGCTCATTCTTTGTGTGGAATCGCGGGAATTCCGCGCACATAGGAATGCATTGTTCTGCTTTCTTTCCGCATGAGGCTATGCTCACCATGCAAAAAGTAAGCAGAACATTTGCGGATTATATCCACTGTTTGGAAGAGAGGAGATTCTCCTCCAGGCTCTGGGTACCATATACCTGTAAAAAATAGAATTAAAATAAAAAAAGTGGTGATATTCTCACCTTCCGATGTCCCTTGCAGCGTCACCAGGCCTCAGCGATGCTCCGGGCAGGTCCCGTTCCAAGTGATGCATTGCGACAATGACCTTTGACGACATCGCAGTCTCGCGATACCGTAGCAGTGTCGCGAGACCGTGATGTCATCAAATGGGAACGGGACCTGCCGGGAGCATCGCGATGATCGGGAACGCTGCGTGGGACGTCGGAAGGTGAGAATGACACGATTTTTTATTTTTTTTTATTATTTTTAACATTAGATCTTTTTACTACTGATGCTTCATAGGCAGCCTCAATAGTAAAAAGTTGGTCACACTAGTCAAACACTATCACAAAGGAGGAAGAAAAAGACCAGGTTTTTCAATGTATCCACACTGACCACACAAGGACAGAAATGTCAAAGTAAATGTCTAAGGCTACTTTCACACATCAGGTTTTCGGCGTCAGGCGCGATCCGGCGTCGTGCCGGAATGCCGGATCCGGCAAATGTTTTGTAAAACCTGATGTGCCGGATCCGATTTTCTGCCGGATCCGTCTTGTTCTTGACAGACAAAACCGGATCCGTCTCATCCGGTTCATCCGTTTTTCTATCCGTTTTTCGACGGATTACGCCGGATCCGGTTTTTAAAATTGACCCTTGTGGCCCCTCAAGGCAGAGTACACTGGCAGGATGACAGAGTGTGAAAGATTTGTGCCCTAACCAAACTTGTGTACCTTCTGGACCAACAGTATATACCTTTGCCAACCAAAGTTGGCTATCTTGTCATGGTCTACTATTTTTAGCTTTAGGCCACAGGTGTGTACCTGGTTGTGTTTTATGCAAAGTATTTCACCTTTTAACAAAAGTTGTGTACATTGTTAGGAAATCACCAACAATAAACACAACTTTTTAGGTGAAATACTTTGCTTCAAACACAACCAGGAACACAACTGTGGCAAAAAGCTAAAATTTACCCACAGTTATATACCTGGTTTTGAATACCTTTTTACCTTTGAAATACCCTGTATTTAACCTTTTTTTTAAACATAGTTTGCCGCAGAAAGAAAAGACAGACAACCATTGTGAAACGATAATTTAACTTTTATTTAAAATTTTTTTTTTTTTTGTAAAATGTTTTTAAAGTGCAAAAAACTTTTTTAATAAAGGTTTTAAACCCAATGGGCATTTTTATTAAAAAACACACATTACAAATCTGTGTAGTGTGGGGTGGAAATACTGCTGGAGGGGCTGCGGGACACTTCGACAATGGGAGTGTGGAGAGAGGACTGGGATCGTGGTGGGGAAGGAACAGTTAGAGGTGAAGGTGTGGAAAAAGCTACAGAATGGGTGGACATGTGGGAGGCAGAAGAGGTGGTGGGTGGTGGAGTGGATGGTTGGGCAGGGACTGTAGGAGCAGATGATGTTGATGGAAAGTTGTATGGGGAAGGAGTTTGGTACGGGGAAGGAGTTTGGTACGGGGAAGGAGTTTGGTACGGGGCAGGTTGCTGGAAGTGGGGAGATGTCTGGTACTGGGGAGGTTGCTGGTACTGGTGAGGTTGCTGGTATGTAATAGGAGGGGGAGGATGGAAAGTGGCTGGAGGGGGTGCAGATGTAATAGGAGGGGGAGGATGGAAAGTGGCTGGAGGGGGTGCAGATGTAATAGGAGGGGAAGGATGGAAAGTGGCTGGAGGGGGTGCAGGTGGAGGAACTACAGTGGTGGGAGGTGGAGGTTGGGAGGTAACCTGCTGTAGAGCACCGTGGCACGAATGCATTACATGCATCTGCTGGGTAGGAGATAGTGTTGCCATGCGCTCCACAACAGACCTGAAAAAGGTGTGGTTTGGCGAAGATCTTGCTTCTGAATGCATGGTTTGCAGAAGTGTCTTCACCTCCAGAATGCTGGAGTTGATCTGCTGAAAGCCTGCGGAGATTTGCTCTGACAAGACTTTTAGACAGTTCTGGAAAGATGCATTCAGATGCAAGAACTCTGGTGCATAACTCTTTTCCTGACCCCTCTGCCGCTGTCGCCCAGTACCCGCAGGTGTACTAGAGGTGGCAGGGGCAGAAGGGTGGGGTAAAGGGAAAGCGATCTCCTCACCAGCAGCTTCATGTAATGTAGGCGGCCACGATGCTCCTGTGCTGGTGGATGGGACAGATGGGTCGAATGTGTGGGAAGGCTGGGAAGGTGCAGATGTACCAGGGCGGTCGAAGTGTCCCTCGGTGCCGGTCTCCTCAGGGATCGCCTCAGAAGGGTCCAATCGTGCAGGCTCCCGAGTGCTGCTCACCGTGCTGTGGAATAAAGAGAAAAAAAAACAATTAAAATACTGACATGGTATGGCCCTGGCTGAAAAAAAAAAGTTACATCTAACATTTTTTTTCACATGTGGTGTGTAATATTTACCTTCTGGTGAGCATTGTTTCCCGGAGGAACGACAGGGCTTGTGCGTACTTGTACTTGCTCCTGCGTCCTCCAGATCCACTCGGGGCCAGCATCTCTTTATTGAACTCCTTCTTGAAACGATCCCTCACAGACCGCCACCGATTCACAATTCTGTTCCCTGAAACGAGAAAGGAGTGGTTAGTATACAACATCAGTGTTTCACAAACTCCAGTCCTCATGGTCCCCAGGGGTCATGTTTTCAGGATTTCCATAGTAAATAGAAATCCTGAACACATGATCCGTGGGGACCACGAGGACTGGAGTTCGGGAAACACTGGTTTACATCAAGCAACCGGTACTGTATATACTTACGCTCTTTAATCTGGGCCCGAACATCGAGGTCCTCCCAGCGGCCCACAAGGAGCGAACAGATTTCCTCCCAGAGTCGTCGGGTAACGATAAGGTCAGCGTGGCGGCGGTCAGCCATATTCCAGAGCGGCTCCCTTTGTCTGACGAGATCGATGAGGTGGTCCACATCGAGTCCTCCATCCTCACCGTCAGAGTCGGGAGCACGCTGTGAAGGCTGTTAAAGAAAAAGACAAAAATAACATTAGCCTCCACAAAAGAAATGAAATAAAAAGTGCAAAAAAACAAAGCAAAAATATTTATACTTACACGCTGGTGACCGCCGCGTTGCTGTCGCCGACGACCCTGGCAGGCACTGCGAGGACCTCTTGGCCGAGCACCAGATTGGGAAGACTAGAGAAGAAAACAAAAAATGTTATGTCTTTGGATGTAGGCATTTGTTTGCTGTGTGTGGTCTGCAGAACATTGTTTTCTATGTGTTGTGTGTAGTGTGATGTTGTGTTTCTGCGTTTGATGCAAAAAACTTACCAATTGTGAGCCCACTCCAAGTGTCTGTCCACCCCTTCCTTCTTCTTCTGGGAGCTCCTCTTCATCTTGTGAATCCTGTTTTGAAATAAAAGGCAATGAATAGACATATATTACAGAGATGATGGATTTTGGAAATAAAAACTTACCGTCAAACGCTGACGATGCGAGGGAGGGCTCCCAGAAGATGATGTGCTGTCTTCCTGGTGGCCACACTCCATGCCTGTGGGTGGTGTTCCAGCTGCTGCCATTGCTGCTGCTGCTGCTGCATCTATTGGGCGGCTGTTGAATAAAGAGAAACAAAGGGCCAATGAATATCTTGATATTCAATAGCCCTAGTTTGGAGGAATGGGGGATTTGATAATTACCGTCTCTCATCTGCTGCTGGCCTCCCCTCCTCAGCATGTTCCATTTGCTGCTCCATTTGGGGTGGTGGTGGTGCTGATGGTGCTGCAGTGGTCTCCTGCCTTCTCCTGCTGCGCTTGGTTGCTTTCTTGGGTGGCATGTTGGGTGTGGCTGTGGGTCCCACTGTCTTGCTTTTATATATGTCTTGTGGGCAGAGCTACTGAGCATGCTCAGACCAAAAAAACCGGATCCGGCCACCGGATCAGGCGCATTGCGGCGCTCATAGGCTTTCATTGTGTGAAAAATCCAGACGCGCCGGATCCGGCGTGTCCGGCTTTTTCGCCGGAGACAAAAAACGTTACAGTAGCCGTTTTTTCCATACGCCGGATCGCGACACATTGCCGGATCCGGCGAAAACCGGATGAAACGCATGGCCATCCGGCACGATCCGGCGCAAATGCAAGTCAATGGGGGGGAAACCGGATCCGGCATTGCATTTCGCCGGATCCGGTTTCTGTCAAAAGCGCCGGATCGCGCCTGACGGCGAAAACCTGATATGTGAAAGAGGCCTAAGAGAGAGATTTTTAGAGCGTGAATACCCTAAAAAATTAGTAAAAAAAGCATAATCAGAGGCAATGGGAATTTCACAAAGTAGTTTAATACATGGGACAGACAATAAAAAATCTACAGATGAATACTATACCACTAATTTCATCACAACCTTTTCTTCCCAAAATGGCACTTTCTCAGGAATATAATACAGAAGCACTGAAAGGTCCTACTAAATTACCCAGTCTGTCAGAAAGTATTACCAACTAGACCAGTGGTTACCTCTAGGAGGGCGCCATCCCTATAAAACATTTTAGCCCCCAGTAGAATTAGGGATGTGGGAGACAAAAAAGCCCCGAATGCAGGAAAAAGTACCTTAGGGTATGTGCACACGCTGCGGTTTTGCTGCGGTTTTGGCCCTGCAGAACTGCAGCAGTTCCGCAGACATGGTACTTTACCATGTTAGCCTATGGGTTTTCAAAACCGCAGTGCTCACGCTGCGGTTTTTTACCTGTGGAAAAGCTACGTTTTTTTTTCCGCAGCATGTCAATTGTTTCTGCGGATTCTGCTGCGGTTTGCCACTTATTCCATTGTCCAGGAGTCAAACCGCAGGGCAAAACCGCAGGCCAAACCGCAGCAAAACCGCAGGTCACTTTACCTGCGGTTTTACCTGCGGTTCCGCAGGAAAAAACCCGCAGGTGAATCTGCAGTGTGTGCACATACCCTTACAGAAGCACATAAGTTTCCTTTAAATGTAAACACAAAAAATGCTTGTGTTTATGGATCAGTGATAATGTAAATACCTTTTATTCAAATAGTGATAATGATAGAGTATATGACATTAATTTTAAGCTAACATGTCAATCCAGTTTTGTGATTTATCTAATTGATTGTTGCTGTGGGAAACAAGATGTGGGACGCACTACACAGCCTCTACATCTAAGGATGAACTCACAACATAGACACAATATCTCTAAAGGATATCTGAAACATGGCTTGTCTCGACATTGTTTTGAAAAACACGGGAATAAAGCCTCTCTGTGAGTTACACCCATAGATCATATACCAGCAGATACCCCAAACAGAATACAGTGTCTAAATAAGAGAGAACTGTATTGGATATATAAACTAGATACCATTCATCCTAAAGGCCTCAATGAGTTGGTAGATATTTTTTGATAAGCTTTCTCTCATGTTTCTTTGTCCCTAGCGGCCCGACGGATTTCCTTCCCTGACCTGGCTGGTCAGCGTTCTCACATTGGGGTCAGTTATTGGATGTCGGACACCTAGTGGGAATTTTACCAAACAATCGGTTAATTCCAAAATACATAACCATTCCTTGCAAGTGGAGAGGTAGCATAATGGTAATGGGAAGCCTACAGGGTTCTGGCTTGCCTAAACCCTGTGGGTTTGAGTCCAGTCATTATATCTTTATAAAAATTTAATATATATTTATTATAGGTTTCATACATTTTTAAATGAAAGATTGATTTTTTAGATGTTCAATGTGTTTTATCAGAGGTTATATTTATATAGGTTTGACATTTTAACATTGGAGGGGGAGTTTTCACAGGAAGTGATGTTTTGTCTGTTAGTGATGTCATGTAGGTCTTATGTCATGAAGGGCTTATATAAAACCACAACAATCCTAACAAGTGGAGAGATAGTATGATGGTAATGGGAGGCCTTACGTGTTCTGGCTTGCCGAAAATCTGTTGAGGTAGACGCCTCAGAGGTGGGGGTGGGGGCGGTATTGTCCCAGGGACCCGCCACTTTGACCAATTTAAGACCTTGCGCCTTTTTCTCAAAGAAGTTATCCCCTGCGGAGAGAAACTATGATGTGGGGAATCGGGAACTTCTGGCCGTAAAATTGGCTTTTGCAGAATGGAGGGGGCTGTTCATCCTATAACGGTAATCACGGACCACAAAAACCTAGCTTACATTGAGTCAGCTAAAAGGTTGACTCCCAGACAGGCTAGATGGTCACTTTTTTTTTCCCGATTCAACTTCTTGACCACTTTTCGACCAGGATCCAAGAATATCAGAGCGGATGCGTTGTAACGCAGTCTAGATCCGGTGTCTCCCCCCCGGAACCTCCATCCTCCATTCTTCAGCCTGGGGTGGTGGTGGCAGAGGCTTCTAATGTGTTGGAACGGGAGATTCGAGAAGCCCAGGCTCTTGCACCTCCAGCTAAGCCGGTGGATAAACTTTTTGTGCCAGCTCAGTTTCGTCTCAAGGTCCTCCAGGAGTTCCATGACTCAGTTCTGGGTGGACATCCAGGGATCTCAGCGACCCGGAAGGCCATTGCTAGAATATTCTGGTGGTCTTCTTTAGCCTCTGATGTTGGGGAGTATGTGTCTGCGTGTGAGGTTTGTGCCCGTGCAAAAACTCCCCATAACCGGCCGGCCGGGGAATTGGTACCACTGCCAATTCCTGAGAGACCATGGACTCACCTGTCCATGGATTTCATCACCAACCTTCCCCCCTCCAAGGGTAATACCGTGGTCTGGGTCGTAGTGGACAGGTTTAGTATGCAGGCACATTTTGTACCTTTGGCAGCCCTACCTAATGCGGAAACATAGTATGCAGGCACATTTTGTACCTTTGGCAGCCCTACCTAATGCGGAAACATTGTCCAGATTGTTTGTGGAGCATGTGGTGTGGGTGCATGGGGTACCCCTGAATGTGGTGTCTGATAGGGGAGTGCAATTTGTGTCCAGATTTTGGAGAGCTTTTTGTAGGAGGTTGGGTATTGGTCTGTCCTTTTCATCCGCCTACCATCCAGAGACTAATGGGCAGACTGAGCGGACCAATCAGTCTCTGGAGCAAATTCTGCGTTGTTTGACCTCAGCCCGACAGGATGATTGGTGTTCTGTGTTACCATTGGCTGAGTTTGCATTTAACAACCGCACTAACCAGTCTACGGGTACATCTCCTTTTTTTTGCAATTATGGGTTTCATCCTCATTTTGGAGAATTTTCCCGCTTGAATTCTGGGTGCCCTGGGGCGGATGAGACGATCCAGCGGTTGGGGGAGGTATGGCGGGAGGTCCAGAATAACATTACGAAGGCCCAGGACAAATTTAAATTTTTTGCGGACAAAAAACGATCCGTGGGTCCAGTGTTTCAGGTTGGAGATAAGGTATGGTTATCCACCAAAAATATAAGGCTCAAGGTCCCCTCTGCGAAGCTTGGACCCAAGTTTATAGGTCCCTATGTAATTACCGAAGCGGTTAACCCGGTGGCTTTTCGGTTGAGTCTTCTGCCATCTCTAAGGATCCGTAATGTTTTCCATAAGGCCCTTTTGAAACCTGTGAGGTCCGGTGGGGAGCGATCATCATCTTCCCTGACACCGGTTCTGGTAGATGGGCAGGCTGAGTACGAGGTGGAACGAATTGTCGACTCCATGTTGGTCTGTCGCGCCCTTCAGTATCTGATACATTGGAAGGGCTACGGTTCTGAGGAACGCTCGTGGGTTCCTGCTCGATGAGTTCATGCGGATCGGTTGATCCGAGCCTTTCACGCCAAGTGCCCTGGGAGACCTGGGGGTCCGGTGGCCCCCCATTGAGAGGAGGGTACTGTCATGATCCAGGATGGGATTTCGCTTTGACCCGTCCTGGTTAGACTATGGGTTAATTGTGCTGCCTCTCTCTGGCAGAAGGAGGCTATTTAGAGCTCACTGGACCTGGGTCTGGTGTCACTTATACTCCTGCCCTCGGCTGAGTTAAGTGACCTCTTGTATACGTGTGCCTTGTGCCTGATATCTTGCTTGCTTGTTCGGTTGTGATCTGGTTCTGTCCCTGTTACGAGTTCTGCCAGACCCTCTTGTACTGCGCTACCTCTCGTGTATGACTCTCGGCTTGTGACCCGACTTCTCTCTGCTTGTCCCCTTGGTACCACGTCGCCCTCTTGTGTATGACCTTTGGCTCTGTCTGACTACCCGTCTGTTTGTCCCTCCTGTACCTCATTTGCCCGTACTGCTGTGACCTCTATTTTGCCTGACTCTGAGTTGTTGTATGGTGTCCTGTCCTATCTGAAAACAGGACACTAAGCCCCGCCCCCTTGCAGTCACATGACCATAGGTCCCGTGCCAGATTATTCATTTTCAGTGTCCTCAGGTCCTATGCCTCTTTACTTTCCAGCGCTGACTGGACCCTGACACTATTACCCTGAAGCACGCATGGTCACCTCTGCTGCCCTTCTCCACTGGTATCTTTTAGCACTGCTTCTGTACTCCGGACATGCGCACTGGCTCTATGAGCAAGTGCAGTGCGGTGTCTCTGACAAGAATGACTGTTCTCCTAATCACCTTGCTGGCAGTGGCAGTGTTACTGCACTCTACAGAGACACAGGACAAACTCTTAAATGCTGACTGGGACAACAAACTTATTCAACATCATGCTCCTCTTATAAAGGACATGGAAGGACAGAAACCAAAAGACTGTTGGATCTGTACACACAGCCCAGTATCTGCAAGGACTATACCATACTTAGCCTTACCTATGGAGCCATGGAATAATAATAAGTCTAATAATAATCTTTATTTTTATATAGCGCTAACATACTCTGCAGCGCTTTACAGTTTGCACACATTATCATCACTGTCCTCAATGGGGCTCACAATCTAAATTCCCTATCAGTATGTCTTTGGAATGTGGGAGGAAACCCACGCAAACACGGGAAGAACATACAAACTCCTTGCAGATGTTGTCCTTGGTGGGACTGAGCCACCGTGCTGCCCTAGAAGGTATTAACACCACACTGCATACACAACGAGACTTGGACTCAATCTAGGTTTTTGGGAAAAGATGTGCCCCGTCATATATCTGCCTCATTGGCTATAATCGGATGGGCCTCTAATCCCTGGTTTCAATTTAACATAACGCGGCCTAAGGTACAAATGTGGTGGCAGGAATATGATTCAGACATCGGAAATATGGTCACCAGGAGGAGGACTGAAATCCCTCACTCAGACCCCATTCCCAATGATGGACTGTGGTTCAGTCTTCAACATACTGGAGCAAATACCTGTGGTGAGGACAATAATTGCTTCTGTATATACACTCATGATCAAACAGAGGTTAATGAGACGGTGTACCAAGATGGTGTTGAAGGATGTAGAGCATCTACGGGTAAAATAATAAGGAAAGAAAGGGGTAAATGTACATCTGGTATAAGTGGAAATCAAATGAATAATACTTGGTGTGCCCATAAGCCTATGTCAGGACTTTTGAGTTTATACCAATGTATACAGACCCCTGGTCACGTTTGTGTTCTCCCTGAAGGAGTATTCTTGGTTTGCGGGCATCGTGCCTACAGGTGGGTGAGCCCAGACATAAGAGGAGTTTGCACTCTTGCCAAACTAACACAAGACACTTTCATAATTCCTTATAAGAAAATAGACACAGCAGCAGTTCCAATTCATACTTTGTATAGAAGGGCTGCAGACAATAAGCCCCGTCCAAATGGTAGGCCGCATCTAGTAGAAATGGGGATAAAAAATAAAATATTCAGTTATATGCTAATATACCCCTTCATAACACAAATGAGGGATAAATTAGTGGAAGCTATCGACTACCTAGATGATCAGATTTTCCAGATTCTTGAAGTTCTTAATGAAACTAATACAATACAGAGACAATTAATCATAGTTACTAACCAACATACTATAGTACTAGATTACCTGACAGCAAAAGAAGGAGGAATGTGTCATATAATTGGTCCCACCTGTTGCAATTATATTGACAAAATAGGTGAACTTAGAGACCAATGGTTAAATCAGCACAGTGCAAACAGACTCCTGGTGGGGTAACACATTCTCTTTTTAAATCCAGCAAATTGGTTTAATGGCCTAGCAGGATGGATTTTTGGCATTGTACAGACTTGTATGCAAATTTTGTTGTTTTGCTTATTGTTTTATGTAGCCGTAAAAGCGCTAATATATGTATTACTTAAGCTGCTGAATAATATATGTGTGAAAAAATAATCTAAGGCTGAACCTTCTGTAGTGTATCATAGACCCCAGATAGCCGTTGCTGATGGGGAAAGTGAGTGTCCACACTGAGGGTGGATGGGTGAAGCAGGTAGGAAGCCCCCTTATGGGTACTAGACCCATGAGACAGTAGCTCCTTTGTGGACATCAGCTGACCCTGTGGCAAAAGTTATACCATTTACAAAAGGGGGAAATTGATATAGAAGGTTTGCCTTCATATCCCTTTAATACTTCAATTGCCTTTTGCCTATTATTGCTAGAATTATTCTTATGACACTGCAGACTATTAGTATCTGTTTCAAGGAGACTATACTTGTTATCATATATGTCCTCAATAGTCAGCAACAACATGTTCTGGGTACATGGCAAACAAGGTATGACCCTGAGGGGTGGGGGCTACATGAGCCACATAGAGCTACATTTGTTGTAAATGGTATAAAATATTGCCTTGTGTTTCATTACGTCAGATAAAGTGATTTTCCCACGGCCCGTGTGCAGTCTCTTTTGTCTCCAAGTGCTTGTAAATTAAGGGCGTAAAAAACTCCTAATTCAGACTCACTGGTCATCTGGCATACCTGACTTTGGTCAGAACGAAAACAGCTACGACAGCTTCAATTCAATTCAGTCTGTTTTTGGAAGCCTTATCTCTCCTGATGCTGGGTATTGTAACCAAAAAGCGTGCATACCAACCTCCCTACCTATCTGCTGAGGCTTCCTGGGGGGGCTACATGGGAGACTGTGTGGGGCTCATGCAGTATATGGGGAGGCTGTGTGGGGTCTCATACTGTACATGGCGAGGATGTGTGAGGTTCATGCTGTACATGGCGAGGCTGTGTGAGGTTCATTTCATGCTGTACATGGGGAGGCTGTGTGGGGTTCATGCTGTACATGGGGAGGCTGTGTGGGGCTCATGCATTACATGGGTAGGCTGTGTGGGGCGGCTGTGTGGGGCTCATGTTGCATATGTAGTAGCTTGTGTGAGGCTCATGTTGTGTATATAAGGGGCTGTGAGGGGTTAAAGATATATAGGGGTTTAGCATATTTAATTCTGGTCAATATTAAGTGATACAATTAATATTAATAAATTAATATTAAGAATTAATTTCAAGCTATTGGTTCTGCCTTCCACAACAGTCATGGTCTCATGTGGCCCCTCTAAAAAATTAATTGCTCACACCTGCTTTATAGTGAGTCTGACCCATAGGCAGCACGTGTCCGGCACCGGCTATACGGTCTAAGCCCAGTATGTTTGTCTCTGAAACACTGCAGCATCACAGAGAAAAACTTTTCTGACTTCTCCCCTCCTGCTGCCAATGACTGGTTGCACGCAGAAAGAAAATTGTCCCTCTGTGGGAGCAGATGGGGAGAAGCCACCAGGGACCCACCTGTCTGACTAGTCACCTGTGTAACCTCAGTCCACGGCGGCTTTCAAAGTAGGTTTTTGCATGAAATGCCACAGCGTGTCAGAGTCAACCATACCTGGCTGGAATGATACAGCCAATGTCTGATCAATGCGGCCTGTGGATTGAGCAGCTGGCATCAGCCATCAGATTCCCTTTAAGATCCCATAGGTGCCAGTTATGTCACATGGTTGACCATTATCCTTATGTCTTTGAAGAGAGCTATAACTCCCAGCATGTACAGGAGCTAATATGGCATGTTGGGAGTTATAGTTCACCACAGGAGTAATGATTTTCTTTTGCATTAGTGGCATGGGAGCAGAGAGGACAATTTTTTTTTGTTAATTCTAAGGCTATGTGCACACGTTGCCGCGCAAATTTCAGCGGGAATGCCGGAATTCCATTCCGCAGGAAATAAGCGAGAAAAACGCATTTTAATTTCTGCCTATTTCCCACGGAAAAACTAGCAATTTGCAAAAGTAATTAGCTTGCAGAATGCTAGCGTTTTCCAAGCGATCTGTAGCATCGCTTGGAAAACTGATTGACAGGTACAGTGGGGAAAAAAAGTATTTAGTCAGTCAGCAATAGTGCAAGTTCCACCACTTAAAAAGATGAGAGGCGTCTGTAATTTACATCATAGGTAGACCACAACTATGGGAGACAAACTGAGAAAAAAAAATCCAGAAAATCACATTGTCTGGTTTTTTTTCATTTTATTTGCATATTATGGTGGAAAATAAGTATTTGGTCAGAAACAAAATTTCATCTCAGTACTTTGTGATATATCCTTTGTTGGCAATGACAGAGGTCAAACGTTTTCTGTAAGTCTTCACAAGGTTGCCACACACTGTTGTTGGCATGTTGGCCCATTCCTCCATGCAGATCTCCTCTAGAGCAGTGATGTTTCTGGCTTTTCGCTTGACAACACGGACTTTCAACTCCCTCCAAAGGTTTTGTATAGGGTTGAGATCTGGAGACTGGCTAGGCCACTCCAGGACCTTGAAATGCTTCTTACGAAGCCACTCCTGTCATGTTGAAAGACCCAGCCACGTTTCATCTTCAATACCCTTGCTGATGGAAGGAGGTTTGCACTCAAAATCTCACGATACATGGCCCCATTCATTCTTTCATGTACCCGGATCAGTCGTCCTGGCCCCTTTGCAGAGAAACAGCCCCAAAGCATGATGTTTCCACCACCATGCTTTACAGTAGGTATGGTGTTTGATGGATGCAACTCAGTATTCTTTTTCCTCCAAACACGACAAGTTGTGTTTCTACCAAACAGTTCCAGTTTGGTTTCATCAGACCATAGGACATTCTCCCAAAACTCCTCTGGATCATCCAAATGCTCTCTAGCAAACTTCAGACGGGCCCGGACATGTACAGGCTTAAGCAGTGGGACACGTCTGGCACTGCAGGATCTGAGTCCATGGTGGCGTATGGTGTTACTTATGGTAGGCCTTGTTACATTGGTCCCAGCTCTCTGCAGTTCATTCACTAGGTCCCCCCGCGTGGTTCTGGTATTTTTGCTCACCGATCTTGTGATCATTCTGACCCCACGGGGTGGGATTTTGCGTGGAGCACCAGATCGAGGGAGATTATCAGTGGTCTTGTATGTCTTCCATTTTCTAATTATTGCTCCCACAGTTGATTTCTTCACTCCAAGCTGGTTGGCTATTGCAGATTCAGTCTTCCCAGCCTGGTGCAGGGCTACAATTTTGTTTCTGGTGTCCTTTGACAGCTCTTTGGTCTTCACCATAGTGGAGTTTGGAGTCAGACTGTTTGAGGGGAAACAGGTGCCATTACTACAGGTAATGAGTGGAGGAAAGAGGAGACTCTTAAAGAAGAAGTTACAGGTCTGTGAGAGCCAGAAATCTTGATTGCTTGTTTCTGGCCAAATACTTATTTTCCACCATAATATGCAAATAAAATGAAAAAAAACAGACAATGTGATTTTCTGGATTTTTTTTTCTCAGTTTGTCTCCCATAGTTGAGGTCTACCTATGATGTAAATTACAGACGCCTCTCATCTTTTTAAGTGGTGGAACTTGCACTATTGCTGACTGACTAAATCCTTTTTTTTCCCCACTGTATGTCACACTCGTCAAACAGTGTTTGACTATTAAGGAAAGAGAGTGCACAATATATCCACGCTGACCACACAAGGACAGAAATATTCTTCATTGCTTTATTGTGCCGATGCGTTTCATGGCATATCTGCCACTTCCTCAGGGCCAAAGAATTACAGAATCTGATTACAGCAGTGGTTTTATACAAAACCTTCATGACATCACAATTGCATGCAAAAAGACATCACTTCCTGTGGAAACACCCCCTCCAATGTCAAAATGTCATACACCAGTCACAATAACTTTATATCAAGATCTAAACTCTGATAAAACACATTAAACATCTAAAAAAATCAATCTTTAATTTGAAAAAGTGTATGAAACCTATATTCACTACATATTAAAATTTGATAAAAATAGAGTTGACTAGAATCCAACCCACAGATTTTCGGCGAGCCAGAACACTTAAGGCCTCCCATTACCATCATACTATCTCTCCACTTGTTAGGATTGTTGTGGTTTTATATAAGCCCTTCATGACATAAGACCTACATGACATCACTAACAGACAAAACATCACTTCCTGTGAAAACTCCCCCTCCAATGTTAAAATGTCATACGCCAGCCAAGATAACTTTATATCAAAATATAGCCTCTCATAAAACACATTGAACATCTAAACAATAAATCTTTCATTTAAAAATGTATGAAACCTATAATAAATATATATTGAATTTTTATAAAGATATAATGACTGGACTCGAACCCACAGGGTTTTGGCAAGCCAGAACCCTGTAGGCTTCCCGTTACCATTATGCTACCTCTCCACTTGCAAGGAATGGTTATGTAATTTGGAATTAACCGATTGTTTGGTAAAATTCCCACTAGGTGTCCGACATCCAATAACGGACCCCCATGTGAGAACGCTGACCAGCCAGGTCAGGGAAGGAAATCCGTCGGGCCGCTAGGGACAAAGAAACATGAGAGAAAGCTTATCAAAAAATATCTACCAACTCATTGAGGCCTTTAGGATGAATGGTATCTAGTTTATATATCCAATACAGTTCTCTCTTATTTAGACACTGTATTCTGTTTGGGGTATCTGATGGTATATGATCTATGGGTGTAACTCACAGAGAGGCTTTATTCCCGTGTTTTTCAAAACAATGTCGAGACAAGCCATGTTTCAGATATCCTTTAGAGATATTGTGTCTATGTGAGTTCATCCTTAGATGTAGAGGCGGTATAGTGCGTCTCACATATTGTTTCCCACAGCAACAATCAATTAGATAAATCACAAAACTGGATTGACATGTTAGCTTAAATTAATGTCATATACTCTATCATTATCACTATTTGAATAAAAGGTATTTACATTATCACTGATCCATAAACACAAGCGTTTTTTTGTTTTTACATTTAAAGGAAACTCTTATGTGCTTCTGTAGGGTACTTTTTCCTGCATTCGGGGCTTTTTTGTCTCCCACATCCCTAATTCTACTGGGGGCTAAAATGTTTTATAGGGATGGCGCCCTCCTAAAGGTAACCACTGGTCTAGTTGGTAATACTTTCTGACAGACTGGGTAATTTAGTAGGACCTTTCAGTGCTTCTGTATTATATTCCTGAGAAAGTGCCATTTTGGGAAGAAAAGGTTGTGATGAAATTAGTGGTATAGTATTCATCTGTAGATTTTTTATTGTCTGTCCCATGTATTAAACTACTTTGTGAAATTCCCTTTGCCTCTGAGTATGCTTTTTTTACTAATTTTTTAGGGTATTCACGCTCTAAAAATCTCTCTCTTAGACATTTACTTTGACATTTCCGTCCTTGTGTGGTCAGTGCGGATACATTGAAAAACCTGGTCTTTTTCTTCCTCCTTTGTGATAGTGTTTGACTAGTGTGAACAACTTTTTACTATTGAGGCTGCCTATGAAGCATCAGTAGTAAAAAGATCTAATGTTAAAAATAATTAAATAAATAAAAAATCGTGTCATTCTCACCTTCCGACGTCCCACGCAGCGTTCCCGATCATCGCGATGCTCCCGGCAGGTCCCGTTCCCATTTGATGACATCGCGGTCTCGCGACACTGCTACGGTATCGCGAGACTGAGACGTCATCAATGGTCATTGTCGCAATGCATCACTTAGAACGGGACCTGCCTGGAGCATTGCTGAGGCCTGGTGACGCTGCGAGGGACATCGGAAGGTGAGATTATCACCATTTTTTTATTTTAATTCTATTTTTACAGGTATATGGTACCCAGAGCCTGGAGAATCTCCTCTCTTCCAAGCAGTGGGTACAATCCGCAAATGTTCTGCTTACTTTTCGCATGGTGAGCATAGCCTCATGCGGAAAGAAAGCAGAACAATGCATTCCTATGTGCGCGGAATTCCCGCGATTCCGCACAAAGAATGAGCATGCTGCGTATCTTTCTGCAATGCAATTCCGCTACGGAAAAATCCACAGCATTAGGAAAGCATGTGCGGACTGCTATATGATTGCATGGGATGCTTTTTTTTTTGCGTTTTTGCAGCAAAATCGCACGTTTAAAATTGCAGCGAAAACGCAAAAAAAGCTACGTGTGAACATAGCCTTAGGGTGTGTGCACACGCTGTGGATTCTGCTGCGGATCCACAGCAGTTTTGGCCCTGCGGACCCGCAGCAGTTTCTGCTGCGGTGTACACTACCATAATATCCTATGTTATATCAAAAACCGCAGTGCAGATGGTGCAGATTTTTCCACGCGGATTTGCTGCGTTTTCTAAACTGCAGAAAAAATTGACATGTCAATTCTTTCTGCGGATTCGGCTGCAGTTTACCATCTCCTCCACTGTAGAGATGATAAACCGCAGGGCAAAACCGCAGGCTAAACCACAGGTAAAACTGCAGGTCTTTTGACCTGCAGATTTATCTACGAATTTTACAAAATCCTCGAGGCCAAATCCGCAGAGCATTCCACAGCGTGTGCACGTACACTAATGCCTGCCTCTTAACAGCTTCTTTCTTCCTAGGTGCAGCTCCTGTGCTGCTGTCTGGGCTTCTTCTCTGTGTAGTGCACTCAGCTTATCAGATGCTTGCTAACCCCTTCTGGCCATGCAAGCTGCGCTAGACTTGAGGAAGTGGACGTCTGATGTACTGATCACTGCAGTAAGAAGCAGGACCGGAGCTCCAAGCAGCACAGCACTGAGCACATTGAGTCTCCTCCTCCCCTTGCCCTATCTCTGTTACGTCGCTGCTTCCCGGATCAGGAGTTGGACATCAGACCGCAGCCACAAATTTCATGTGGCGGCTGTGATTTTTAGCAGCTGACAGCGTGAAGAGGATTACAGATCGTGCGTCCCACTACAGGGTTTGGCCGTTCTGGCATTTTCCAGAAATGCCCGATGGCCAGTCCGGCCCTGGGTGTGATAAGCTGCATTAATGTGTTTAGCTTTGGATGCAAATGTGGTAGGGGCCGGGCTCAGGGGTGGACCACTGCTTACCCTGTCCGGATGACACAGATACCAGGCATTTCAAGGACGAGGCGGAGACAGATTTCACTTGTAACAGTTACGGATTTTATTCGTCGTCCTCCTGATGACCACAAACACGCACCGCAGGGTAAGCAGTGGTCCACCCCCGAAGCCCGGCCCCTACCACATTTGCAACCAAAGCTAAACACATTACTGCAGCTTATCACACCCAGGGCCGGACTGGCCATCGGGCATTTCTGGAAAAAAATGCTACGTGTGAACACAGCCTTAGGGTGTGTGCACACGCTGTGGATTATGCTGCGGATCCTCAGCAGTTTCTGCTGCGGTGTACACTACCATAATATCCTATGGATATCAAAAACCGCAGTGCAGACGGTGCAGATTTTTCCACGCGGATTTTTCTGCGGTTTCTAAACCGCAGAAAAAATTGACATGTCAATTCTTTCTGCGGATTCGGCTGCAGTTTACCATCTCCTCCACTGTAGAGATGATAAACCGCAGGGCAATACCGCAGGCTAATCCACAGGTAAAACTGCAGGTGTTTTGACCTGCAGCTTTATCTACGAATTTTAAAAATCCGCGCGGCCAAATCCGCAGAGCATTCCACAAACGCAAAAAAAAGCATCCCATGCAATCATATAGCAGTCCGCACATGCTTTCCTAATGCTGCGGATTTTTCCGTGGCGGAATTGCATTGCAGAAAGATACGCAGCATGCTCATTCTTTGTGGGGAATCGCGGGAATTCCGCGCACATAGGAATGCATTGTTCTGCTTTCTTTCCGCATGAGGCTATGCTCACCATGCGAAAAGTAAGCAGAACATTTGCGGATTGTACCCACTGTTTGGAAGAGAGGAGATTCTCCTCCAGGCTCTGGGTACCATATACCTGTAAAAATAGAATTAAAATAAAAAAATGGTGATAATCTCACCTTCCGATGTCCCTCGCAGCGTCACCAGGCCTCAGCGATGCTCCGGGCAGGTCCCGTTCCAAGTGATGCATTGCGACAATGACCATTGATGACGTCTCAGTCTCGCGATACCGTAGCAGTGTCGCGAGACCGCGATGTCATCAAATGGGAACGGGACCTGCCGGGAGCATCGCGATGATCGGGAACGCTGCGTGGGACGTCGGAAGGTGAGAATGACACGATTTTTTATTTATTTAAGTATTTTTAACATTAGATCTTTTTACTACTGATGCTTCATAGGCAGCCTCAATAGTAAAAAGTTGTTCACACTAGTCAAACACTATCACAAAGGAGGAAGAAAAAGACCAGGTTTTTCAATGTATCCGCACTGACCACACAAGGACAGAAATGTCAAAGTAAATGTCTAAGAGAGAGATTTTTAGAGCGTGAATACCCTAAAAAATTAGTAAAAAAAGCATACTCAGAGGCAAAGGGAATTTCACAAAGTAGTTTAATACATGGGACAGACAATAAAAAAATCTACAGATGAATACTATACCACTAATTTCATCACAACCTTTTCTTCCCAAAATGGCACTTTCTCAGGAATATAATACAGAAGCACTGAAAGGTCCTACTAAATTACCCAGTCTGTCAGAAAGTATTACCAACTAGACCAGTGGTTACCTTTAGGAGGGCGCCATCCCTATAAAACATTTTAGCCCCCAGTAGAATTAGGGATGTGGGAGACAAAAAAGCCCCGAATGCAGGAAAAAGTACCCTACAGAAGCACATAAGAGTTTCCTTTAAATGTAAAAACAAAAAAAAGGCTTGTGTTTATGGATCAGTGATAATGTAAATACCTTTTATTCAAATAGTGATAATGATAGAGTATATGACATTAATTTAAGCTAACATGTCAATCCAGTTTTGTGATTTATCTAATTGATTGTTGCTGTGGGAAACAATATGTGAGACGCACTACACCGCCTCTACATCTAAGGATGAACTCACATAGACACAATATCTCTAAAGGATATCTGAAACATGGCTTGTCTCGACATTGTTTTGAAAAACACGGGAATAAAGCCTCTCTGTGAGTTACACCCATAGATCATATACCATCAGATACCCCAAACAGAATACAGTGTCTAAATAAGAGAGAACTGTATTGGATATATAAACTAGATACCATTCATCCTAAAGGCATCAATGAGTTGGTAGATATTTTTTGATAAGCTTTCTCTCATGTTTCTTTGTCCCTAGCGGCCCGACGGATTTCCTTCCCTGACCTGGCGGGTCATCGTTCTCACATGGGGGTCCGTTATTGGATGTCGGACACCTAGTGGGAATTTTACCAAACAATCGGTTAATTCCAAATTACATAACCATTCCTTGCAAGTGGAGAGGTAGCATAATGGTAATGGGAAGCCTACAGGGTTCTGGCTTGCCTAAACCCTGTGGGTTTGAGTCCAGTCATTATATCTTTATAAAAATTCAATATATATTTATTATAGGTTTCATACATTTTTAAATGAAAGATTCATTGTTTAGATGTTCAATGTGTTTTATGAGAGGTTATATTTTGATATAAAGTTATCTTGGCTGGCGTATGACATTTTAACATTGGAGGGGGAGTTTTCACAGGAAGTGATGTTTTGTCTGTTAGTGATGTCATGTAGGTCTTATGTCATGAAGGGCTTATATAAAACCACAATAATCCTAACAAGTGGAGAGATAGTATGATGGTAATGGGAGGCCTTAAGTGTTCTGGCTCGCCGAAAATCTGTGGGTTGGATTCTAGTCAACTCTATTTTTATCAAATTTTAATATGTAGTGAATATAGGTTTCATACACTTTTTCAAATTAAAGATTGATTTTTTAGATGTTTAATGTGTTTTATCAGAGTTTAGATCTTGATATAAAGTTATTGTGACTGGTGTATGACATTTTGACATTGGAGGGGGTGTTTCCACAGGAAGTGATATCTTTTTGCATGTAATTGTGATGTCATGAAGGTTTTGTATAAAACCACTGCTGTAATCAGATTCTGTAATTCTTTGGCCCTGAGGAAGTGGCAGATATGCCATGAAACGCATCGGCACAATAAAGCAATGAAGAATATTTCTGTCCTTGTGTGGTCAGCGTGGATATATTGTGCGCTCTCTTTCCTTAATAGTCAAACACTGTTTGACGAGTGTGACATACCTGTCAATCAGTTTTCCAAGCGATGCTACAGATCGCTTGGAAAACGCTAGCATTCTGCAAGATAATTACTTTTGCAAATTGCTAGTTTTTCCGTGGGAAATAGGCAGAAATTAAAATGCGTTTTTCTCGCTTATTTCCTGCGGAATGGAATTCCGGCATTCCCGCTGAAATTTGCGCGGCAACGTGTGCACATAGCCTTAGAATTAACAAAAAAAAATTGTCCTCTCTGCTCCCATGCCACTAATGCAAAAGAAAATCATTACTCCTGTGGTGAACTATAACTCCCAACATGCCATATTAGCTCCTGTACATGCTGGGAGTTATAGCTCTCTTCAAAGACATAAGGATAATGGTCAACCATGTGACATAACTGGCACCTATGGGATCTTAAAGGGAATCTGATGGCTGATGCCAGCTGCTCAATCCACAGGCCGCATTGATCAGACATTGGCTGTATCATTCCAGCCAGGTATGGTTGACTCTGACACGCTGCGGCATTTCATGCAAAAACCTACTTTGAAAGCCGCCGTGGACTGAGGTCACACAGGTGACTAGTCAGACAGGTGGGTCCCTGGTGGCTTCTCCCCATCTGCTCCCACAGAGGGACAATTTTCTTTCTGCGTGCAACCAGTCATTGGCAGCAGGAGGGGAGAAGTCAGAAAAGTTTTTCTCTGTGATGCTGCAGTGTTTCAGAGACAAACATACTGGGCTTAGACCGTATAGCCGGTGCCGGACACGTGCTGCCTATGGGTCAGACTCACTATAAAGCAGGTGTGAGCAATTAATTTTTTAGAGGGGCCAATAGCTTGAAATTAATTCTTAATATTAATTTATTAATATTAATTGTATCACTTAATATTGAGCAGAATTAAATATGCTAAACCCCTATATATCTTTAACCCCTCACAGCCCCTTATATACACAACATGAGCCTCACACAAGCTACTACATATGCAACATGAGCCCCACACAGCCGCCCCACACAGCCTACCCATGTAATGCATGAGCCCCACACAGCCTCCCCATGTACAGCATGAACCCCACACAGCCTCCCCATGTACAGCATGAACCTCACACAGCCTCGCCATGTACAGCATGAACCTCACACATCCTCGCCATGTACAGTATGAGACCTCACACAGCCTCCCCATATACTGCATGAGCCCCACACAGTCTCCCATGTAGCCCCCCCAGGAAGCCTCAGCAGATAGGTAGGGAGGTTGGTATGCACGCTTTTTGGTTACAATACCCAGCATCAGGAGAGATAAGGCTTCCAAAAACAGACTGAATTGAATTGAAGCTGTCGTAGCTGTTTTCGTTCTGACCAAAGTCAGGAATGCCAGATGACCAGTGAGTCTGAATTAGGAGTTTTTTACGCCCTTAATTTACAAGCACTTCGAGACAAAAGAGACTGCACACGGGCCGTGGGAAAATCACTTTATCTGACGTAATGAAACACAAGGCAATATTTTATACCATTTACAACAAATGTAGCTCTATGTGGCTCATGTAGCCCCCACCCCTCAGGGTCATACCTTAGAATCATAGAATCATAGAATCGTAGAGTTGGAAGGGACCTCCTGGGCCATCTGGTCCAACCCCCTGCTCAAAGCAGGATTCGCTAAATCATCCCAGTCAGATGTCTGTCCAGCCTCTGTTTGAAGACTTCCATTGAAGGAGAACTCACCACTTCTCGTGGCAGCTTGTTCCACTCATTGATCACTCTAACTGTCAAAAAGTTTTTTCTAATATCTAATCTGTGTCTCCTCCCATTCAGTTTCATCCCATTGCTTCTAGTCTTTCCTTGCGCAAATGAGAATAAAGTTGATCCTTCTACAATGTGACAGCCCTTTAGATATTTGTAGACAGCTATTAAGTCTCCTCTCAGTCTTCTCTTTTGCAAACTAAACATTCCCAAATCCTGCAACCTTTCCTCATAAGACAGGGTTTGCAGACCGGTCACCATTCTGGTCGCTCTTTTCTGAACTTGCTCCAGTTTGTTGATGTCTTTTTTAAAATGTGGTGCCCAAAACTGGACATAATGACTTCACGTGATCTAGACTGTATGCTTCTGTTAATACATCCTAGAATTGCATTTGCCTTTTTTGCTGCTGCATCACACTGTTGACTCATATTCAGTCTGTGATCTATTAGTATACCTTGTTTGCCATGTACCCAGAACATGTTGTTGCTGACTATTGAGGACATATATGATAACAAGTATAGTCTCCTTGAAACAGAGACTAAGTCTGCAGTGTCATAAGAATAATTCTAGCAATAATAGGCAAAAGGCAATTGAAGTATTAAAGGGATATGAAGGCAAACCTTCTATATCAATTTCCCCCTTTTGTAAATGGTATAACTTTTGCCACAGGGTCAGCTGATGTCCACAAAGGAGCTACTGTCTCATGGGTCTAGTACCCATAAGGGGGCTTCCTACCTGCTTCACCCATCCACCCTCAGTGTGGACACTCACTTTCCCCATCAGCAATGGCTATCTGGGGTCTATGATACACTACAGAAGGTTCAGCCTTAGATTATTTTTTCACACATATATTATTCAGCAGCTTAAGTAATACATATATTAGCGCTTTTACGGCTACATAAAACAATAAGCAAAACAACAAAATTTGCATACAAGTCTGTACAATGCCAAAAATCCATCCTGCTAGGCCATTAAACCAATTTGCTGGATTTAAAAAGAGAATGTGTTACCCCACCAGGAGTCTGTTTGCACTGTGCTGATTTAACCATTGGTCTCTAAGTTCACCTATTTTGTCAATATAATTGCAACAGGTGGGACCAATTATATGACACATTCCTCCTTCTTTTGCTGTCAGGTAATCTAGTACTATAGTATGTTGGTTAGTAACTATGATTAATTGTCTCTGTATTGTATTAGTTTCATTAAGAACTTCAAGAATCTGGAAAATCTGATCATCTAGGTAGTCGATAGCTTCCACTAATTTATCCCTCATTTGTGTTATGAAGGGGTATATTAGCATATAACTGAATATTTTATTTTTTATCCCCATTTCTACTAGATGCGGCCTACCATTTGGACGGGGCTTATTGTCTGCAGCCCTTCTATACAAAGTATGAATTGGAACTGCTGCTGTGTCTATTTTCTTATAAGGAATTATGAAAGTGTCTTGTGTTAGTTTGGCAAGAGTGCAAACTCCTCTTATGTCTGGGCTCACCCACCTGTAGGCACGATGCCCGCAAACCAAGAATACTCCTTCAGGGAGAACACAAACGTGACCAGGGGTCTGTATACATTGGTATAAACTCAAAAGTCCTGACATAGGCTTATGGGCACACCAAGTATTATTCATTTGATTTCCACTTATACCAGATGTACATTTACCCCTTTCTTTCCTTATTATTTTACCCGTAGATGCTCTACATCCTTCAACACCATCTTGGTACACCGTCTCATTAACCTCTGTTTGATCATGAGTGTATATACAGAAGCAATTATTGTCCTCACCACAGGTATTTGCTCCAGTGTGTTGAAGACTGAACCACAGTCCATCATTGGGAATGGGGTCTGAGTGAGGGATTTCAGTCCTCCTCCTGGTGACCATATTTCCGATGTCTGAATCATATTCCTGCCACCACATTTGTACCTTAGGCCGCCTTATGTTAAACTGAAACCAGGGATTAGAGGCCCATCCGATTATAGCCAATGAGGCAGATATATGACGGGGCACATCTTTTCCCAAAAACCTAGATTGAGTCCAAGTCTCGTTGTGTATGCAGTGTGGTGTTAATACCTTCTAGGGCAGCACGGTGGCTCAGTCCCACCAAGGACAACATCTGCAAGGAGTTTGTATGTTCTTCCCGTGTTTGCGTGGGTTTCCTCCCACATTCCAAAGACATACTGATAGGGAATTTAGATTGTGAGCCCCATTGAGGACAGTGATGATAATATGTGCAAACTGTAAAGCGCTGCAGAGTATGTTAGCGCTATATAAAAATAAAGATTATTATTAGATTTATTATTATTCCATGGCTCCATAGGTAAGGCTAAGTATGGTATAGTCCTTGCAGATACTGGGCTGTGTGTACAGATCCAACAGTCTTTTGGTTTCTGTCCTTCCATGTCATTTATAAGAAGAGCATGATGTTGAATAAGTTTGTTGTCCCAGTCAGCATTTAAGAGTTTGTCCTGTGTCTCTGTAGAGTGCAGTAACCCTGCCACTGCCAGCAAGCTGATTAGGAGAACAGTCATTCTTGTCAGAGACACCGCACTGCACTTGCTCATAGAGCCAGTGCGCATGTCCGGAGTACAGAAGCAGTGCTAAAAGATACCAGTGGAGAAGGGCAGCAGAGGTGACCATGCGTGCTTCAGGGTAATAGTGTCAGGGTCCAGTCAGCGCTGGAAAGTAAAGAGGCATAGGACCTGAGGACACTGAAAATGAATAATCTGGCACGGGACCTATGGTCATGTGACTGCAAGGGGGCGGGGCTTAGTGTCCTGTTTTCAGATAGGACAGGACACCATACAACAACTCAGAGTCAGGCAAAATAGAGGTCACAGCAGTACGGGCAAATGAGGTACAGGAGGGACAAACAGACGGGTAGTCAGACAGAGCCAAAGGTCATACACAAGAGGGCGACGTGGTACCAAGGGGACAAGCAGAGAGAAGTCGGGTCACAAGCCGAGAGTCATACACGAGAGGTAGCGCAGTACAAGAGGGTCAGGCAGAACTCGTAACAGGGACAGAACCAGATCACAACCGAACAAGCAAGCAAGATATCAGGCACAAGGCACACGTATACAAGAGGTCACTTAACTCAGCCGAGGGCAGGAGTATAACTGACACCAGACCCAGGTCCAGTGAGCACTAAATAGCCTCCTTCTGCCAGAGAGAGGCAGCACAATTAACCCATAGTCTAACCAGGACGGGTCAAAGCGAAATCCCATCCTGGATCATGACAGTACCCTCCTCTCAATGGGGGGCCACCGGACCCCCAGGTCTCCCAGGGCACTTGGCGTGAAAGGCTCAAATCAACCGATCCGCATGAACTGATCGAGCAGGAACCCACGAACGTTCCTCAGAACCGTAGCCCTTCCAATGTATCAGATACTGAAGGGCGCGACGGACCAACCTGGAGTCGACAATTCGTTCCACCTCGTACTCAGCCTGCCCATCTACCAGAACCGGTGTCAGGGAAGATGATGATCCCTCCCCACCGGACCTCACAGGTTTCAAAAGGGCCTTATGGAAAACATTACGGATCCTTAGAGATGGCGGAAGACTCAACCGAAAAGCCACCGGGTTAACCGCTTCGGTAATTACATAGGGACCTATAAACTTGGGTCCAAGCTTCGCAGAGGGGACCTTGAGCCTTATATTTTTGGTGGATAACCATACCTTATCTCCAACCTGAAACACTGGACCCACGGATCGTTTTTTGTCCGCAAAAAATTTAAATTTGTCCTGGGCCTTCGTAATGTTATTCTGGACCTCCCGCCATACCTCCCCCAACCGCTGGATCGTCTCATCCGCCCCAGGACACCCAGAATTCAAGCGGGAAAATTCTCCAAAATGAGGATGAAACCCATAATTGCAAAAAAAAGGAGATGTACCCGTAGACTGGTTAGTGCGGTTGTTAAATGCAAACTCAGCCAATGGTAACACAGAACACCAATCATCCTGTCAGGCTGAGGTCAAACAACGCAGAATTTGCTCCAGAGACTGATTGGTCCGCTCAGTCTGCCCATTAGTCTCTGGATGGTAGGCGGATGAAAAGGACAGACCAATACCCAACCTCCTACAAAAAGCTCTCCAAAATCTGGACACAAATTGCACTCCCCTATCAGACACCACATTCAGGGGTACCCCATGCAACCACACCACATGCTCCACAAACAATCTGGACAATGTTTCCGCATTAGGTAGGGCTGCCAAAGGTACAAAATGTGCCTGCTTACTAAACCTGTCCACTACGACCCAGCCCACGGTATTACCCTTGGAGGGGGGAAGGTTGGTGATGAAATCCATGGACAGGTGAGTCCATGGTCTCTCAGGAATTGGCAGTGGTACCAATTCCCCGGCCGGCCGGTTATGGGGAGTTTTTGCACGGGCACAAACCTCACACGCAGACACATACTCCCCAACATCAGAGGCTAAAGAAGACCACCAGAATATTCTAGCAATGGCCTTCCGGGTCGCTGAGATCCCTGGATGTCCACCCAGAACTGAGTCATGGAACTCCTGGAGGACCTTGAGACGAAACTGAGCTGGCACAAAAAGTTTATCCACCGGCTTAGCTGGAGGTGCAAGAGCCTGGGCTTCTCGAATCTCCCGTTCCAACACATTAGAAACCTCTGCCACCACCACCCCAGGCTGAAGAATGGAGGATGGAGGTTCCGGGGGGGAGACACCGGATCTAGACTGCGTTACAACGCATCCGCTCTGATATTTTTGGATCCTGGTCGAAAAGTGGTCGAGAAGTTGAATCGGGAAAAAAAGTGACCATCTAGCCTGTCTGGGAGTCAACCTTTTAGCTGACTCAATGTAAGCTAGGTTTTTGTGGTCCGTGATTACCGTTATAGGATGAACAGCCCCCTCCAAAAAATGCCTCCATTCTGCAAAAGCCAATTTTACGGCCAGAAGTTCCCGATTCCCCACATCATAGTTTCTCTCCGCAGGGGAGAACTTCTTTGAGAAAAAGGCGCAAGGTCTTAAATTGGTCAAAGTGGCGGGTCCCTTGGACAATACCGCCCCCACCCCCACCTCTGAGGCGTCTACCTCAACAGATTTTCGGCAAGCCGCAACACATAAGGCCTCCCATTACCATCATACTATCTCTCCACTTGTTAGGATTGTTGTGGTTTTATATAAGCCCTTCATGACATAAGACCTACATGACATCACTAACAGACAAAACATCACTTCCTGTGAAAACTCCCCCTCCAATGTTAAAATGTCAAACCTATATAAATATAACCTCTGATAAAACACATTGAACATCTAAAAAATCAATCTTTCATTTAAAAATGTATGAAACCTATAATAAATATATATTAAATTTTTATAAAGATATAATGACTGGACTCGAACACACAGGGTTTAGGCAAGCCAGAACCCTGTAGGCTTCCCATTACCATTATGCTACCTCTCCACTTGCAAGGAATGGTTATGTATTTTGGAATTAACCGATTGTTTGGTAAAATTCCCACTAGGTGTCCGACATCCAATAACTGACCCCAATGTGAGAACGCTGACCAGCCAGGTCAGGGAAGGAAATCCGTCGGGCCGCTAGGGACAAAGAAACATGAGAGAAAGCTTATCAAAAAATATCTACCAACTCATTGAGGCCTTTAGGATGAATGGTATCTAGTTTATATATCCAATACAGTTCTCTCTTATTTAGACACTGTATTCTGTTTGGGGTATCTGCTGGTATATGATCTATGGGTGTAACTCACAGAGAGGCTTTATTCCCGTGTTTTTCAAAACA